>NC_141071.1:34809838-35409838 GCF_041138505.1 Cibotium barometz
TCCAATAATAAATCTTGCATATCGCACAGTAAACATTGTATTGGATCTAACAAAGAATTGTCCCAAAATTGTGCATATTTCTCAAAATTCCTAAATTTGAGTTACTACCAAGTCTCTTAACTTCCTCTTTATAAAAATTATCCTCCATCTCGAAAAGCATCTCTCTTTGGTCAAGTGCTTTTCTTGTTTCATACTCATGTGTAACATCTTCAATAATAGGCTCTTCAGATTTCTGAGACCTCTTGGGAGGAATTGTAAGGATATCAAAGGCCCTAGTATCTGTGGTGGGAAGTGGCTTGAGAACTTTATCAAATCTATACCTAAGCCTACTCACCACCACTAAGAAATCCTTGTTCATTAAAGTGACTCTGTGTGCATGTGCAACAGCAATATAGACATCATTCATGAAATATATAAGAAAGTCTTTAGATGCTTCTTGCAAGCACCACAATGCAGAATGTTTAGGGCATCATAGCATAGCGGAGGCTACACTCCAACCCACACACTTGTCAATCCGTGAATGCAACCCGGTTAGCGCATAGAGGCTATCCCGAATGGGAGAAGAAGAGTTAACCACACACTAATGACTTCTAGTCCTACTCAATCCTTCTCAACACTCAAGCAATCAATCTTACATAATCAAAGCATCAAGGTTAGGCTACACTTAAGCACACAAATACAACCTATGCAAGGAACCTAATATGCAAAGAGCTATCACACAAGCCTCAATTACACATTATTTCAAGCACAAGCTTCATTACAAGCACTCTACAACTCACAAATCAAAACATCATTAAGAAATCTAGATTAGCAAGAGTGTAGACCAAAACCTCATATCATTGAAAATGTAAAGAATAGAAAGTACAAGATTGAAGCATGAATGGAGATGGAGAGCCTTGGGAGAGCACTTGAGAAGGAGCTATGGAGCAAGCTCTCTCTATGAGCCTCTCAACCAAATGACCAAAGAGTCCTCTCTAGCTCTCAAATGGGCCACCTTTTATACAAAAATTCTAGAACTCCCAAAAGTTCCCATGTGGGATTATTGTCAAGCCCTCTCCCACATTCATCTACAACTTTGAACTCTTTTCAAGAGCCCTAAGTGTCTTTTTTGTTGCATCCTTGTATTGATCTTCATTCGTCATGCAACACTCCCCCCTTCCTATTTTGCACACGTCCTCGAGCGCGGTAGTAGCAAGAGCTGCAACAAAAAAACAATGGATACAAGTAAAGTCTTTTATTGAAAAAAAAGAAAAGAAAAGAAAAGAAAAGAAAAACCAGCAATGATAATTTCACACGTGAGCATACAAGTGCAAGGCTGATTAAAGTTTTAAAAAGTACTAAAATAGGTGAGTAAAGACTAGTCAAAGTGAGACTTAAGTGGTAGATAATGCTATGCAAAGGCAAGTGTGCTTTGTACACCGTCGGTTATGACCGCAGTCTCAATGTCCTACAAGTCTGTAAGTTATTCCTAAGTGGCAAACCTACTCCTAAATATGAGCAAAGGTGATTGGAACTCTTTTTTTTTTAAATTCTTTTTTTTTTGATATGTGTGTAGAAGGTGATAAAGATTAAGGTTCTATCCCAAAGAGACCCAAGCAATGACCAAGAGACCTCTGCCAAGAGAATCTAAAGGCCGCTAAGTATCTCAAGGGTGACAGACCCTTTTCTTTCTTTATGACCTAAGGAGTACCCCATGAAGATGAGGGCATCGGTCTCGAGGGCCCGTAGTGTACCCCAGAGTCCTACCATCATCTATCAAGGTGATAGATTCCTCAAAGGTCCTTTTCTAAAGCTTTTCGACATCAGTGTTCACCCCATGGAAACCAAGGCATCGGCCCCAAGGTGCTAAGACAACCCCAGGTCCCAAGCATTTCTCATGGCTGTAGACACGTCATGTCTCAATTTACTTTGTATATATATTTTTTAGGGTATAATAATTTTTTTAAATAAATTTTTATTACTCCTAGCACCTAGCTCATATCTAAGAGGTAGCCACCACTAGGGATAACTAATATACCTTGAAAGCATAAGAACTTGGCATATTCCCTTGGTATATATCCTACACTATCTTTAGATAGAAATATCTTTTCTTAAGTCTTCTAAGACTCTAGAATTCACTCACCATATTTTAACAACTAATCAAAAACTTAAACCAGCCAACATTGTGTGAACATGCAAACCATATATCGAAAGATAAGAGCACATAAAGAAATAAAGATTAAGATTTGAATACACCTCTGTTGTGCCCTGTTGATGTTGTTCGTTTGCATTGATGCATTGCTGATTTTGTGCAGATTGCTCCTCCTTGATCTTTGTAAGCGTAGCATGTCTCCCCCCTTCCTAATTTGTGTGCACGATAGGTGGACTATTGGGGCGTGTTTGATGCTCTTGTTTTTTTACGGAGATCTCTGTAAAATTTTTATTAACAAACAAGAAAAGAAAAGAAAAGAATAAAATTTGCCATTGGTGCCAAACACCGAATATAGCCGAGGGGAAAAACCCAATGGGAGAAAAGTGCCCTGGCTTGTCGATCTTATTATGGAGTCGTTGAACTTATCCTTGCGCTGGTGGTGGATCCGTGTCCTCGTCTGCTGGAAAGATTGTATCAATTTCCTCAGGATGCAGAGACAACCCCTCACAAAAACCGCTGGAGAAGGTGGTAGAGGAAGGAGTGCTTCCTCACTAAAATATGGCATTGGTTCTATGGGAAGGTTAATCAGACAGTTTCGATTTTGGAACTGCGCAATATAGGTCCTCATATTTATCCAATATTGACATGTGGAGGCTTGGGGAAGGAGGGCTTGCAAGATCGGTGGTTGCAAGTCATTTAGGCTTGTATCCCTCCATTGTTGTGCTTGAACCTCATCAGGTAATCTACGCTGATTTGGTCCTCTCTCTGGTATTCTCACATTAAGAAGATTATGGCGTTGTGGTGTAACTCCCACAATTTGCTTCATTAAGCCCGTGCCATATCGTCTAAAGTAAGAGCGGCATATCCAACAAATATGTGAAGCTTCTTCTAATACAAGCCGTGCACACTCTTGACAATGTGGAAATGGGTGATGCTGTTGATAGAATAATGTGACAAAGTGATGCCCACAACAATTTTCACCTAAGGGAGCATAGAAGCACCTAGAATGTGTTTGAAACGGAGGACCACTATAACCCCCGCGATGATCTGGTCGAGTACTATCGGGGTCAATGCATGGTGGACATGTATCTCGCCAAATATCCATCAGGAGTTATCTGGACGTAGAACAATGAAATTTAGAACACTCATATCCATCATGACAATTCCAATCAAAAACAAGATTATCTCAAAGAGAACACATCTTCTAAAGGTATAAGGAACTACATTATTCAAACATTGATTTACCAAAGAGCTTTAATTGTAGTGTTAATGCCTTATCTTTAGTTTTTGGTATATCCTTTTTAAGAGGTGGAAACTTTAGCAATTGTTTTGGAATTTGAGCAAGATAAGAGGATTTAGGCATTGAAATGCTAGAATCTATGCTCAAATGAGACTCATTTGGACTTGTTGTAGGTACACAAGTTGATGGTTGAATTGTGTAACAAGGAGAAATCGGGACAACCACCAGTGTTTCAATACATGTTTTAGGAAGATCAACACAAGTAGTTTTGTAGGTGCTATCACGGCCACCTTTCCTTTCTTGAAGAATTTGCGTTGATTTCTTTTGTACCCACTGATATGGACAATCAAGGGTGGCTTTTGGAATCTTTCTGAAACACTCTTTTACCCCTGCCAAAGCATGGCATTTTGGAAGCCAAATTGCTGTTGCACCCTCATAATAGCCTTGTGCTTTAAGAACATGTTTCGGGAGGCTTAGCAACTGGACTAGATGGTACAAGTTTGTACGCATCTTTGGGTAGCCACATTGATAATTCCTTCTTGCCTGGCCTTCTTTGAGCAGCAACTAGAGTAGTTGGAACATGCCAGCCGTGGCCCTCACTTGAGTACTCATCAATTATCCACATCATTTGTTTTGGAGCTTCAAGAGCAGATTTTGATTGTGGGTTGGGTAAGGTAGGAACATTACCCTTTTTACATGATAAAGCTCTTGGATTAGCAGAGACTTCCTCTACATGCAATGCTGTTGTGGAAGCATTCCTATAGTACACATCATCTAGAAGGGCACGTGGTTGTACCATTCGTATAGGAATAATATCATATCCATCTGAGTCACAAAATTGAATTGGCTTCGGTAAAGCACATGTCGATAATGTTGCAAGGACATGACTCCATTCTAATGGATCAATTAAATGCTCAGGGAAGGGTTGTGGAATGTATGCCTCATCTGATACACTTCGATTACCCTTAAGTCTCTCAGTGTTGAAATCCCTACATGAGGCTCCGCACATCCATAGATCTTCTCGTCCATCGGACAATGTAACTCTTGAGCCCTCAGATGAAGCAGAATCAAACTCATCTATTGGAGACCTTGTTACATCACGATATGAGTGATTCCTTAGGTTGACCCTTGTGATGACAAAATCATGTCGGAGGTACAAGTAATTGTATCCCCAATCTTGAATCATTTGAAATTGTCGCATGAACGGTCTACCCAATATCACTTCATAATTTGGATGTTTTCCAAAATCTACTACTGCAAAGGTGTGCTCATATTCAATCCCACACGTGGTGACCAATATGTTCTCAAGCAGCCCAAGGGGATGTTCTAAGCTTCCATCTGCTAGCTGCAAGCGCATCCTTGTACTCCTAATAGCTGGTTTGCCCCACTTTTCCCAAATGGACCTTGTCACAATGCCCACTCCTGCACCACTATCAAGTATTGCAGTTGAAGATACTTTTCGCACTTCTAATGGGAGGATAGCATTTCCCTGATTGTCTTCACAAAATTTTCCTACTTTGTTGATAGGAACTGGCATTACATGCTTTGTCTCGGGGTGTATAGTACACTCATGGTGAACCTTTTGTAGCAATACCTGCTCTGACAAACATGTGGCAATATCATTCCACAACTCAGGTCGAATTTTTATCAAATCAAGAAAAGGTAAGGTACAAGCCACTGGTGCTGACAAAATAGCCTGCACCATACTCATATCTTTCTCCTTTGTCAACCTTTTATGCATGGAGGGTATCCTCAAGGTTTGAGAACAGTTCTCATATTCTCCCAGATATGATGGTAAGGTTTTCATTGTATGCTTACTTCTAGGAGAAACAATTGTTTGAACTTCCTCCTGGATGCTTGGGTGTCCAAATTTGTTTTCCGTGCCCCTGGTAAAATCCACCTCAGAGAATGGAGGCGAACTAATGGAAGACATGTGCTCATAAACTTTCTCGTGAACTGCAGCCCACATCTCATTTGCCATGTCCTCATTAGCATCAATAACTTCATCATTGCATGGGAAGACAAGGCTAGGTGGTGGCAGATTACCCCCTTTCAATTGGGTGTCAATTGGTGCAGACCTTTCGCTATGAGCTTGTGAAATGAGCTCACTTTTCATTTCCCGACTTGATGACACTTCTGGTATGGTTTCTAATGTTGGCTTAAGAGAGGTTGGGCCCCGAGGAATAGGTGGTGGTGGTCCCTCAAGTATTGACTGAGCTTCCCTAATGAGTTGCTAATGTACAGCTAGATTGATCTTCTCCTCACGAGGGTTTGGGTATTCTTGAAGCTTCTTGGGTAGCTCAGATAAAGTTGCAATGCGACTTCTATGAGCATCAATGATGGCCTCTAGAGTCTCATTCACTTTATCCACAAAAACAGAACCCCCAGAACTATCCTCAGTCATACTAGCCTCATTTTGTTTAGCACTAGGAGGTTGATGTTCCTCATGCACTTCTTGGGATGTAAAAGTTTTATCCCTCATGTTTTGTTTAGAGGCTTCTTGAGAACTAGTGGATGTACTTTTAGTTCGCTTGTTTCGGTTCTTCTTCCTCCTAGTGGTCTTTTTTCTATTGGACTGTAGGGTCTTGTCCACTAGATTTGTTTTTGCATCCCTAGTTCGAGGTGTCTCATCAGTCTGTATTTCGGCATTTCGTGTCTGTGATCTAGTCATGACTCTAAGTGGCACGACATCCTCATTTTCAGATGAAGGTGGCGATGGAACTATGCCTACAAGGTTGAGTGAAACCTTTGGTTGAGAGGAGCCTTCCTCATGTGGTTTCAGCAGACAGTCTTTTGGGAAGTGTTCTACACAACACCCTAGACAATATCTTTCAATTGGTGGAAACTGTTGTACTGTTGTATTTGACCGAGATGCTTTCCTTGAGCGATGTGCACAATCACGAGCCCAATGGGGTTCTCCGCACTCATAACAGGGGCCCATTGGTTTGGCCTCTACTTTCCTTGGCTGCCAATGACCTGAGGGGCCTGGAGTCCTAGGTTGGTAGCCGCCTAGCAACATTAAAGAGTTTTGTTCCCCTGGTTGAACGTCCCACGCTGGGCTTGGGTATGCGGGACTTTCAAAGATATTTTCTTTGGATGAATATGATACATATTCTTCCTCCACATAGCCCGGGTTTATTAAGTCTCTACACATATTTGAATTGTCGTAGTCGACAACCCTCAGAGGAGCAGTCCCTGGAGCAGGAGGTTGAGGACCAAGAACAGGTCGTGCTTGCTCTTGTGCCATCAATGGCTTACGTTCAAAATTAGTATACTGTTGATACATTTGTGGAGCCACTCCACCCCTTGGCTGCTCACGTTCCTGTCTCATTCTCGCAATGCGAGTACATTCCTGTGTGGTGTGGGTAAAGTTCCAAGCATAGGCTTGGCACCACTTTTTTGTGGGTTGGTTTGTGACTAGAGGAGAAAAGGTGTTACATTCCTCTGTTTTATGGTTACCGCCACATGCTCCACAACAAAGATGAGGACCTGTAGGAAGTACACTCCTCATTCTGTGCTGCTGTTGTTGTGGCTGCATGGGTGGACGATAGGTCTGTCCTGGAATCTCCGTAGTACTAGGTTAGCTATCTGGTCTGGATTTACTAGCACGCTAGATCCTGAACTTTGGTCATCACCCCACTGATCTCTAGGTTTCACCTCTGGGCCAGAACCATCTTGGAACTTGAAGTTATCGGTGAAATCCATAGCATCATGGCAACACTCATTGAAATTTGTATGTTTCTTCGCATAGAGATGTGTATGCAGTGTTGAATTTTTGAGTCCTTTTAAGAAGAGAGAAATTAATCGACTTTGGGCGGGCTTCTCATCTTCTGGGCAACGATTAATGTACTGCTTCATTCTATTTACACAGTCTCTAACACTCTCATTCTCGCCTTGTTTGAAAGAGTAGATGTGTGCTACTGTGTCATGTTGAATTCCCATCAAGGAAAAAGCAGCAATGAATCTCTCTTCCAAAACTCGTAAAGAAGATTTGTCTGAAGCCTCTAATGCCTGAAACCAAGCCAGGGCTTTTCCCTCAAGAGTGAGTCCAAATCCTTCAATTTGAGTATGCTTATCAGCCACTTGCTCAGCTCGAACTGCTTGCCTAAATGCTGCTACATGATCGTATGGATCTCCCGACCCTTCATACTTCTTTACCAGTTTCTGAAGAGTTGATGGTCTTACTTGTCTTGAATACTCGTCATAGGGCCTACAGCCTCTCACTCTCAGTGGAAATTGTTCCTCTCTTTGGAAAGATGGTCCACATGTTTCCAAAATTGGTGTGGGTACCCTATTACCAGCCTCACCAAACCCCACCAAAGATCTTGTCACCCGCATTTCAGGAGGTGCATTAATGGGAGGTCGAATTGGCTCCCCTACCCTCCGATTGTTATAGTGAGAAAGATGTTGGTGTGGTGTGACCTGTGGTCGCACATTTGGTGTAGGACGATATCTTGGTGCTAGAGTTGGGCTACTAGCAGTGGTCCACTTGGATGTTGAGGGTCCCTCTCTAGTGAACTCTCGTAGGGGAGGAGCAACAGTTTCTCCAAGAAAGGCTGTCTCTCCTGGTTTAGCTGTATTTGTTGAGAACACTTCCATGAATAATGGTTGTCCTTTCCACGTGAGTTCCCGAATCTCTTTCTAATCTAAGGTTCGGTATTCATTGGCCCATTTATCAATTATTCTGTTCATGTGTCCTGCAAGCTTCTCAACTACCACCACATGAGCTAGAGGAAGATCCAGCTGTGGCAATCTAGTTGTGGCATAATATCCCTCTAACGAGTCCTTATAGACCTCTTGAAGTGGGTCATCCTGTAAGACCTTTGTCACAGGAATTTGTCGTACAAACTCCCATTGGCATTCAGCCCCCTGATCCATTTTACACTTGCCTTTCCTATCCCTTTCCAAATTTAGATCTACAAGAAGTAAATCATCTATGGATGGCTTTGAGGACTGGGCATTGGTGGATGGTCCAGGCATGTCCGGCTCCATGAGCCAATCCTCTCTAGACTCCCTTGCTCTGGAAAGTTCTGATAAGTCTAAGAACTCGGTTCTAGAGAGCTCCCCTAATTTGTCTACCTTTTCTGGATGGTAGGTGACTTCGTAGCGAACACCATCTCCACCCATGTACATGTTACCCTGGTCATTGACTAGAGGTGCTCTATCAAGTTCTGAGAAAATGTCTGCGATCTTAACAAGATACCGTTGTTGTGGATCCCTAAATATCTCAGCTCCTTGAGCATTTGTGTAGACATATTGGAGTCTCACATTAAGTGTTAACCCCATGGTGTCGGCTTCAAATGGATTAAAGGATCTTGAGGGTGTCCTATTTGGGGCTACGGGATGACTATTTGTCGGCCCTAGATTGTCCATGGACAATGAACTAGTTGTTCTAGAGGAAAGGGTATCGGATTGGGATTCAGAAAGGGTTTCAGCAATATCTGCCAAATTGCCTACCGATTGGGTCCCACTTTCTTGCGTAGGTACTCTAGAAGGTGCCCTAGGCCCTATGGCAGAATCTACAAGACGTCCCGACCGCAAGTGCATAAGGTCAAATTTTTTTGGTTTTTTTATGTGTTTTTGTTTTGTTTTGTTTTGTTTTGTTTTTGTTTAAATAAAAATATATATATATATATATGTATATATATATATTTTTTAACCTACCTAATCACTAAATGCAACTAAAAGGAGTATGTGGGCGTAACTATCTATCCTATTTTTTTATTTTTATTTAATTATGATTTTTTTAAATGATTTTATGTTTTTTATGTTTTTTTATTTTTTTTTAAAAAACACAAAAATTATGAATCACACTAAAAAAATACTAATTATGCACAAAGTTACAAAAATTAAAAAATGTTGGAAAATACTAATTATGTAAAAAATTTAAATGAAGAATTACAAAATATGCACAAAGGTAGACTCCTAAAAACACTTAAAAATTTATTTTTTTTAATTTTTTTAAACTTTTCTTTTGTTTTTTACTCTTTTTGTTGGTGTTTTTTTTTGTTTGTTTTTTTTTACTAATAAATTTCGTGCCAAATATAAAAAATATGAATTTACTAATTATGCATCAATTACAAAAATTCTAAAAAAATAAAAATAAAAAATGCAAGCTACTTTATTATGCAAAAATTTAAATAATGAACAATGGATTCAAAATACAAAAATTAAATTGTTTTTTCTTTTTTTTTCTATCTCTTTTTCTCTTTTTTTTTTAAAAAAAATAAATTGTTTTTTTCTTCTTTTTTTTTCTTTTTTCTTTCTTTTTTTTATTTTTCTATTTTTTTAAAAAAATATTTGTGTTGTTGTTGTTTTTTTATATTTACTATTATTATTTTTTAATAAAAAATACAAAAAACATAAAAAAAAATTAAAAAATTAAAAAAAATAAAATAAAAAAATAAAAATGCACCTACCTTATCCGCCGCCTCTTTCTCTGCGGATTCGCCGGCCGCCTTCACGTGCCTCCGTCAAACCTCTTTAATGGCTTTCTTTTTTCGGCCAGTTCACCACCTCGCCTACAGCCAATCGCCTTTGACTGCTGCAACAGCTGCTTTAGCTTCTGGTGTCTTCGCCTTCTCTGCCGGCCACCACCTCTGCTGCGGCCCTTCTTCGCTGAAGCTCGTCGCCTTCTCTACCTCCTCCTGGTCCTTAGCCTCACCTTCGCCTGCTCTCCCCGCAGAGCAGCCACGAGCTTCTCACCCTCTTCTCCCCCGGAGCAGAGAGTTCACACAGGAGAGGGACAGCAAAGCAGCCGTGGCCTGGAGTTCCTGGATGTTTTGGTGAAGACCTTTGTGCAGTCCAGGCCTGTGGACGTCGTGAGTTACCCGCAAGCTGTGGGCAGAAGGCGGCCGCGGACGTGACCCTGTCTTTCGCCAGTCACCTCTTCCGTCTCACGACCCCGAACGGGACTGCGGACCGGCCCCGACTCGCTCCCTCCACGCTCCTGCCCCGACGCCTCAGCCAGTCCCCATCTCCAGCACCCGTTGCTGTCCGACGCCCCTACTTCTTCACCACAACCTCCGCCACCTTTTTCTCCTTCTCGCTGTCGGCCAGTTCACGTTTTTTTTTTCCCTTCTGCGCTCGCTTTACCTCCACGCTAACCTTCGCCACCTTTTCTGCGCCTTCTCCTTCTAGCTGCAGCCACCTTCACCTCCACATTCAGCCGACCGCCCGCACTGCAAGGTATAAGCCGGCCACCCACAGCTACAGCGCTTCTACGAATAAATATATATTTATATATATATATATATTGATTTCTTTGCTGCTGTTGCACAGTGTAAATATATATATATATTTTAAAAAGTCACCTCCAATGTTCTACCTCCCACAAGCCTTCGCTATAAGCCGGCTGCCCAACCGCCTAGGGTATATACATATGTATAAATATATATATATATATATATATATATATATATATATATATATATATATATATCTATTTATTTTTCTTTGATGCGCCTCCAAAGACACACCTCTTACAGTCCCTACGTCGGAAAACACAAGAAAAACAAAAATCACTTGAACCTACTTAATGGCGGGATTACTCTACCGCAACGGGGTTTTAATTAATTTTGCTTCTAATAAAAAAAAACGAAAACACACAAGGCGCCCTTGAGATCACACACTCAATGCCCTTGAAAACTCTACTCTAATCTACCCTAATCCACGATTTTGCAATCAATGGAGCACTTAGTAAGAAGTAATGGTTAACACCCTTCACTAACTTAGGTGTGCGTTCCCCGGCAGCGGCGCCATTGTTTGGGGCATCATAGCATAGCGGAGGCTACACTCCAACCCACACACTTGTCAATCCGTGAATGCAACCCGGTTAGCGCATAGAGGCTATCCCGAATGGGAGAAGAAGAGTTAACCACACACTAATGACTTCTAGTCCTACTCAATCCTTCTCAACACTCAAGCAATCAATCTTACATAATCAAAGCATCAAGGTTAGGCTACACTTAAGCACACAAATACAACCTATGCAAGGAACCTAATATGCAAAGAGCTATCACACAAGCCTCAATTACACATTATTTCAAGCACAAGCTTCATTACAAGCACTCTACAACTCACAAATCAAAACATCATTAAGAAATCTAGATTAGCAAGAGTGTAGACCAAAACCTCATATCATTGAAAATGTAAAGAATAGAAAGTACAAGATTGAAGCATGAATGGAGATGGAGAGCCTTGGGAGAGCACTTGAGAAGGAGCTATGGAGCAAGCTCTCTTTATGAGCCTCTCAACCAAATGACCAAAGAGTCCTCTCTAGCTCTCAAATGGGCCACCTTTTATACAAAAATTCTAGAACTCCCAAAAGTTCCCATGTGGGATTATTGTCAAGCCCTCTCCCACATTCATCTACAACTTTGAACTCTTTTCAAGAGCCCTAAGTGTCTTTTTTGTTGCATCCTTGTATTGATCTTCATTCGTCATGCAACACAGAATCTTGCCACTTTTTGAATGGGGTATTACTTTTAGTTAAGACACCAATCTTGTCACATATTTGCCTTACTACACGAATGATGAGTGTCAATTTGGGCCTTCTTGATCTCTGAAAAACACCTCTTTATATAAAAAAATCTTGATTTTTTTTTCTTCTTAAGACCGGGTGCAGAAGCAGCCTATGCTATCTTTGGATCTTCAGTATATACTTTTCTTGCAGTTTTCTTTGTCCTTGCCATAAATTGCACACTGAGAAATATTTGAGAAACACTACAAAAAAAAGTGAAAATGTTTTGAAGATTAATACACTATAAGCTCATCAGGGAAGATGTCAAACAATTCTTGGAGGCAAGAGGGTTCTGTTTCTTTACTGGGGTTCATCAGCTTTGTTGAGCTTAACAAGGAAATCTTTTTATCCCTTAGGTGCTCCCTTGAGAAGATGTTTTGCTTTGACTATCCTAGACTTGGGTTTACTTGTCTTTCCCTAAACTAGTACTACTTGTTGGCCATGCTCATTTCTAAAAGTGATACTCGCTGTTGGTTATAGTGATCACTAGCATTGTTTGCGAGCGACTAACTAGTCCACCCCAAGGATCCCTTCATAAATGCTTACTGGTGTAGGACTCCCATGAGTTTGTTCACTACCCAATTCAAAATCAAGATTTCCTACTATAGAGTGGTGAGATACTACTTCCTTCCCATTAACTAGCTCTCAACCATTTTCCTAGTTGGTTTTTGATCAAGGTTTAATTTTTATAAACACCTTGGAGAAAGAAATGAATGGGTACTGGGGCAATCAATCAAAAGCTAGAATGGCTAACCATGATGAGAAGTTGGGGTTTGAATAACACCAAATTGATGGTTAGGACCTTGATTCTCTAGTGCCGCATGCATGCTCTTCTTCGACCACTTCTAAAGTTAGTTTGTCTTTTATAGCACAGGCATAGGCAACTTCTCCATGACCTTTGCCACGTCCACCACCTCTCTTGCACCTTGGGGGATGGGGTTCCATGGCCCTGATTTGCTCGACCAATTTGAGGAAAGGATGTTGCAAGCTTTGGGCAATGGGCGTTAAAGTGTTTGGGTTCATTGCAATGGAAACACACAAGGGCCTCTCTATTAGAAGCACTATATATGCGGGGAAGAAAGAGGCAGTTGGTCGACCTCGGTTGTAGCTGAGAGCATTTAGTTGGGGCTTCTTGTAAGATTAGTCCTTAGGGTTGGATTTAGGGTGAGATCTCTTTTAAGACCTAGCATTGCCAGAGTTCATCTTCTTCACAAGAGGTTTGGCTCATATGATAGCATCTTGCAATGTACTCAGCCTCATTGCTTTGATGCGGGTTTCCAAAGGTTTATTCAAGCCTGGGTAAAAGTGGGCCACCTGTTGGGAGGTAGTCATGGGTGGGGCGGCATAATTCCAGAGAGTGATGAATGTACGATGATGTGGCACAGGTCAAGACTTTGGAGGTACATTTTTGTTTTCACCCACCATATCTGGGCTGAAATTTGAGGGCCTACCTAACATTCAATTTGAAAGGAAGGTTAATTTTGGAAGGTCAAGCTAGTTTTTGGTCCACCTTCAATTTGAAAGGAAGGTTAATTCAAATTTTAGCCCTGGCTTTGATATCCTATAAGGGCTTCAAATTTCAGTATTCCCCCAATGCAAGGAAATTTTTTCCTTATAAGGGCCCACCAAAGGATTTTTCAAAATCGAGCTTTTCTTTGACTCGGGGGGACCGGGGTTCACTATATATGTAAACTCTCTATATCACGTACATTCAAGGCCTATTTTAAATACCCCTTATCTGTAAATTTTTCATGAATAAAACAAACCCTTTTTCTATTCAATCTGTAAATACCGTCTTTAAATGGTACCCTTATGTATGTAAAAAATGTGTAAAAAAGGGACTTAAAAATCTCTTCTATTGAACCCATATGCTACGCTTACATATTGATGAGTGACCCCTCCGAATTCTTTGAAAGGTAAAATTTTGTGTCCTCTTATCTGAAGGGTAAAATACCTCAAGAAGGGTTCCAACTCCCAAAGGCTTCAAATTTGAGATTTGCACCCATGCTCGAAGAAATGTTTTTTTTCAACCCTTAAAATTAAAAGCAATGCTTAGGCCTATCTCTGATGTAGACTTGGAAATCACTCTAAATGATGGAAATGTCAGGATTTATAACTAAAACACTCTAAATGATGGAAATGTCAGAATTTCATCCCTTAAAATTAAAGGTAACGTCCAATTTCAAGTGGGTTTGCTGAATTTCAACTAGGAAAATTACACTACAAGAGCATTGGCTTGCACCTGGAGGAAACTCTCACACGAACTGGATTCCGTGCAGGATTGAGGAATATGTTCGGGATTTGACTGAAGACTTGCCTGGGCAAAGTCGAATCCCAACTGGGTTTTCTGGATTTCAACCAGGAAAATTACACTACATGAGCACTGGTCCAGGCGCGGCCCTGCACTGTGCAGCGACCAGCTATGCGCCAAGATGGCCGGACATTGATCCGCCAGCGACCTGTGCGCCAAGATGGCCGGACATTGATCCGGCATCCCACCCTCAGCAGCAGGTAGATACCATTATTAGTTAACGTCGTTTGCAGTGGTGCTTGCAAGCTATCATACAGTACAGCGCTGCAGTACAGTATTAGGTGGCATTTTGCGCGTATGTCTCTCACGAGTCACATGTGTGTCACTGTGTTGTGGTCCAGGTGCGCCTATAAGCATGGGTCACTGACTCTCCTTTCGGCAGTAACGGCCGGCAGCTAGCTGCAGGTGGGGAACATGAGTTATAGAGGAAGACGCTGTACAGGAGGAGAGGAAGACGACGACGCTTGCAAAAACGACCGTCTACTAAACAGCATTATTTTTACTAAACCCATGATTTTGAAAGTTGCCTGAAATCTGCCTTGTTTGGTCTTGGCCTTCTACCTCCCCCTCTCTTTGAAGACTCCTTACCAACACATTTGTTGCCAAAAAAAAAATGTTATGAAAATGCAAAAAGAGAGTGCTCTCATGGTATGTTAATTTTAATCATTTTAAGAAAAAATACAGCACAATTCCATCAAAATGTAAAAAAAAAGCGTTTAATTCCATCAAAATGCAAAAACAGAGTCTCTATTGTAGCCCGTGCCGATGCGGTCTACTTTGGCAGACTTACACACGCACACATACCCCCATCAATGACTAAGCAAAGTAGGCCAAATCACCATAATTCCATTAAAATGCAGACAAGAGAGGGTTTTATTCAATCAAAAAAGAAAAACAAAGTCCCTTTGATAGCCCGTGGTGCTAGCACGGTCCATTTTGGCCATATTAAATTTCACCAAAACATACAGCATAATTCCATCAAAAAGACAAAAAAAAGAGAGAGTTTAAAGGACATTTGCACTCTCTCTCAGCTGCACCTCGGGCGGGCACGTATAACAAATAAGTTATAATAGATGAAGCTAGTAAGATTAGAGAGTGCCTTACCTCAAGCAATGAAATTATTGGAGGGTCTATTGCATTGTCTCCCACACACCACAAGATTAATTTAATTTAGTTTTTCTTGTCATTGAGTTTTATAAAAAGTAAGAAGATTATATGCGTGTTATCTTAAAATTCATGCATCTCAATGATCCACAATTGTCAATAATAGAAGAAAAACATGATTACTAGAATGACCGACTTTATTTAAAGATACAAAGATGTCCCAGATCTACTTGTAATGGAACAGTTAGGCCCTTCAAGCTTATTCAAACATTTTTTAGGGTAGCCCAAATAATCTCAAGAAGGCCCTGAGCTTGAAACATATAGTGCCATTATAAGTTGAGGTACCTTGTGAGTTATATGCTAACAAACTTAAACATCATGTTTGAGAACCACTTTTGGATGCCTTATTACTTCAAAAGAAAAGATGCCTTACTACTTCAAAAAAAAAGATGCCTACACTTATTTTATTAGATAGAATAACATCCAATTCTATTGTGGAATCTTCTTCATCAAACCTTGATAATCTTGACAATGAGACTTCGATAGGGAAGTAGGGGATGTTAACAACTCTTGTTGACATATTGACCTTGTAGATCTCATTTTCATTCTCTCTCAATAGCTACAGCTTGGCAGGGTGCCAATCTGTATCGTAATAAGTGTAATCGATGGCCACAATTGTAGGGGGCTCGTGTAGAGCGTCCCTCCATCAGTCCACCAACAGATCTGGAATCAGGGTGAAGATCCATGACATGGAGCAACTTGACTATCTATCCAAGAGGTCCATTACATCAAATATGAGAAGGTAAGTAAATATTATGGAAATTTGTAGATATCTAATTTAACTAAACATCTTGTTACTCTCTAAATTAAAGAGTGTGGTATGTCACATGTTGTTGTGTTTCTAAAAGCGATCATCCTTGTGATGTATTTCAAACGTTGGTTTTGTAGTTGGTACCAAAAGTATTGAATGAAAATGTTTTTATTTCAAGTCACGTGTAGTTGGGTCCATATTCTTATACCACTTGACACGTAAGCCCTAGCACACAGAAGATCAAGCCCGAGAGTGGCATGTTGTTGGCTGCCAAAAGTGTGCCCAAGCCCCCCTTAGCATCAGTCCCACTGTTGCCAAGGTAAGGGTGGTGGGCACAATGCAGCATCCACAAGGAAGGAGGGGGGGTCATAGGGGAGACGGTTCACTAGTGTTAGACAGGGGGAGAGGCTAGGATGGCTCTAGAAGAGGGTCAGGATAGTTTGTCTAGGGACTCACTTTTGTGCCTTTTAAAAAAGCTCTTTGAGATTCTAGGGAATATTCCATAAGGACCAATGCGGGTGAGGCTCCCGTTATGGAACTTTTGAGGTTACTTTTTGGTCGGGAGGCCATAACTTGAGCATAAAAACTCCAAATTTGTCGGAGGTTGGTGCGTTAGAATCCTCTCATCAAGATCTTTCCAATGATATGTTACATGATAGTTTTGAGGTACTATGGATAGAGTTATCCACGATCCCCCTTTTCATAAAAGAATGATGATGGCATTTCTTAGAGGGCCAAAAAATGAGTCCACATTTTCCCTAATGAAAGATTGTGGTATGTCACATGTTGTTGTGTTTCTAAAAGCGATCATCCTTGTGATGTATTTCAAACATTGGTTTTGTAGTTGGTACCAAAAGTATTGAATGAAAATGTTTTTATTTCAAGTCACTTGTGTAGTTGGGTCCATATTCTTATACCACTTGAGACGTAAGCCCTAGCACGCAGAAGATCAAGCCCGAGAGTGGCATGTTGTTGGCTGCCAAAAGTGTGCCCAAGCCCGAGAGTGGCATGTTGTTGGCTGCCAAAAGTGTGCCCAAGCCCCCCTTAGCATCAATCTCGTTGTTGGCAAGGTAAGGGTGGTGGGCACAATGCAGTATCCACAAGGAAGGAGGAGGGGGTCATAGGGGAGGCGTTTCACTAGTGTTAGAGAGGGGGAGAGGCTAGGATGGCTCTAGAAGAGGGTTAGGATAGTTTGGCTAGGGGGTGTAAGGGAAATAGAATTGTGGGGGCCAGGGGGCCCGATAGCAGCTTAGCATCGATGAGAGAGGGTGGGTTCAAGGGACCTATGTAGTAGTATGTAGCCATCGCATATGGGGCTAGAACTACGTTTCGGGTCGAAGGGGCAGCATGCTCTGAGGGTGTCGGGCACAATGCAACATGCACAAGGAAGGAGGAGGGGGTCATAGGGGAGACGGTTCACTAGTGTTAGAGAGGGGGAGAGGCTAGGATGGCTCTAGAAGAGGGTGGAAATAGTCTGGCTTGGGGGTGTTAGGGCAACAGAATTGGAGGGGTCGAAGGGCTCGATAGCAGCTCACCATCAATGAGAGAGGGTGGGTTCGGGGGACCTATGTAGTAGTATGTAGCCATCGCATATGGGGCTAGAGCTGCATTCTGGGTCAAAGGGGCACCATGCCTTGAGGGTGTTGGGCACAATGAAACATGCACAAGGAAGGAGGAGGGGGTCGTAGAGGAGACAGTTCACTAGTGTTGGAGAGGGGGAGAGTCTAGGATGGCTCTAGAAGAAGGTGGGGATAGTTTGGCCTGTGGTGGGTGCTAGGGAAATAGAATTGTGGGGGCCGGGGGGCGCGATAGCAGCTCACTATGGATGAAAGAGGGTCGGTTCAGGGGACTTATGTAGTAGTATGTAGCCATCACATATGGGTCTAGAGATGCATTCCGCACGCCAAAGGGGCACTGTTTTTTGGCCAATGAGCCACAACTAGCATAGGACATCAAAGGGGCCGATAGTGGACACAACGAGCGCGAGGGGGCATCAAGTAGCACAGAGGCACAAACACACATAGCCATGTGAGAGATAGAGAAGTCTCTCTCCCTTTCTCTCTTACAAGTTGTAGGGGTCATGCACAAGGAAGGAGAAGGGGGTTGTAGGGTAGATGGTTCACTAGTTTTCGAGTGGTGGAGAGGCTAGGATGGCTGTAGAAGAGGGTGCAGATAGTCTGGCTTGGGGGTGCTAGGGAAACAAAATTGTGGGGGCTGATAGGAGCTCACCATCGATGAGAGAGGGTGGGTTCGGGGGACCTATGTAGTAGTATGTAGCCATCGCATATGGGTCTAGAGTTGCATTCCAGGTCAAAGGGGCACTGTTTTTCGAATCAGCCGCAACCAACATAGGACATCAAAGGGGCCAATAGTGGACACAACAAGCGCGAGGGGGCATCAAGTAGCATAGAGACACAAACACGCATAGCCATGTGAGAGATAGAGCATTCTCTCTCCCTTTGTCTCTTACAAGTTGAAAGCCTAAAGTTAAATATTAACCCTAGTTTAAAAGCCATCAATGTTATATGGGATTTGTCAAAACTACATTTGATAGTTTTTGTGAGATTTCCTTCCCTTTAAAAAGAAGAAGAAGACATACACATTCACTTGTGATTACACATACAAAAGACCTACTAAAAATTGTGAAATTCTATTTATTTGTGTATTTCGAACATCGAGAGGATACACACACTCGAGAATAGCAACATCGATGACATTCTTTTCCCTCCCCATTTGTGATAAACATTGATAACAACAATATTGAAAATTCCATCATCACACATTAAATATTTTGCCAAACTCTTATGATTCATACCTTTTGTACTCTTGTCAACATCACCATTGTGAATTCAATGCATAATATTTATACTCAAACTTGCTTTGTTTTCAATGATTCAATCATACATTATATTTACTTTGAAAGAATATTAATCACATAACATTTGTGGAAAGGAGTGGAGGTTGAGTTTGATTGCATTGCATACTCTTGATAGTGAACATAGACACACACAGAGAAATGCAACACATAGCATGCCTAGAGAGGAGTAAAGAATATTAATCACATAACATTTGTGGAAAGGAGTGGAGGTTGAGTTTGATTGCATTGCATACTCTTGATAGTGAACATAGACACACACATAGCATGCCTAGAGAGGAGTCTCAATCAGTGGTGGCCAGAGAAAGATAATTGAATTGGAGCTTTTGGTCCATTCGTCAAATTGAGCTATGGAGAAAAGTTACATGTTTTGGGCTTCTGGAAGAGATGTAGTGCTTTTATTAACCCTGTGGGTGGGTCTAACCAGAAGGGAGTGCCGACCCCTTGATTTTTTGGGACATCGAAGTTACCCTAGTGGTATCAGAGAGGGCTTTGTTTGGTTCTGTAGTTTCAATAACACACACTCTTGGAAAGCATTAGGGGAAGGTTGAGGTCTATAGGGGCCCTTTAAGCTGCCATATTATGATTTTAATGACTTTTTGTTAAAATGTTAAGTTTCTTTGACTTTAGATACCTTCTTATTCTTCAAATGGCTAGAAGTTTGAATTTCAAAGTTTTCCGCCAAAATTGAATTTAAAATTGAGTGGGCAAAACCATATCATGTGACATATCTATGGAAAGAGCTCAGCGAGTAGATTCTGGATCTCTAATCTCCGACAAATTTTGAGCTCATATGTAGAAGTTATGGATGTCCGAAATTTCAAAAACTTTCCCCCCCACTTTTTGGGAATGAAAAGTACAAAAAGGCATCTTCTAGAGAATCTTTTGACCACCTTTAATCACCCAACATTTTTGTATACATGGCATCACATGATTGGCCCTTTTCCTTAATAACCTTTTAATCACATGGCATCTTAAAGGGCCCCTATAGACCTCAACCTTCCCCTAATGTAGACAGTACAAATGTTATTGGGCCACCAGGGCCTGCTCTTGGGGTTTGGCCTTTGGCCCAAGGAAATCCTTAAGGGGAAAAAATGAGAGTCTATATTTCCCCTAATGCTTATAAGTGTTGAACTTGGATGCTACTCCTCACTATTTCATGCATCAACAAGAACTTAGAAAAGTTAAATTATTCCAGGCTTTGTTGAGGTGTCGTTATACCACAACTATTGTAGCTTCCTAGCTACTTTCACATCAATTCTACATGCCTTAACTTTTTGGTAGGATAATCTCGAGATGATAACTAAAATTGGTCCTCTCAGTTCTACCTATGTGGCAAACATCTTTTAATATTTTGATATAAACCTCAAACTTTTTTGTGCCAAAGTGACGTGATCTCATGCATGAATTTCCAATAGACATTGTAGATGTCATTGTCTTCTCTTTTCTTGATTTTTTTGATCTTTATTTCGCTTGTTCCCACTCACTCATTGTTTGGTATACCTCTCCTTAGGCCATCAAGACATCCTCATCATTTCTAATTGGTTCTTGATGTGCCTTGCCCTCTCTTACATTACAAGGGAATCATCTCATGAAACACAAGCACATCCAAATCTTAATTGTGGTATAAATCAAAATCACATATTGCAAACCCTAATTGTGGTACAAACTGCAAACCTAAATCTTAGCTCTAGTGTAAACACTAATGTTGATGCACTCAGAAAATGGCTTGACATCCGTATTTTTACATACAATCCTCCCTTAGGTGATGCCATGATCACAGAGTGGCCATCCATAATGAAGAAGCAACCTTTCTTTAAGAAGCCCTCCTCTAGAGCTAAATGATATTGGCTCCATAACATCTTCATATAGCATAGTTTCATACAACACAAGCGGACCCACTTGCTCTTCCATTCTCTCCATATGCTAGTGTAATCAATCTAGGAAGTTCTCTCAAAGCCCTCCTACACCATATAAGGGGGCCATGCTCATCTGATGCCCAGATTCAAGAAGAAGATGTCCTTACAAATACGAAGTAGACGAACTAGCTGTTGGGGGGGTAAGTGCCCCACCTCCTATGAAGGTAACATGTGGCAAATAGAGGTCCCATATGTGAATGAGATACTGGGATTTCCATGTTATAAAAGATATATGTGTGCCTCTGTCCCTTCATCCATGATAGTTTTGGGAGACTGGGGATGGCTAGAGGGCTTGTATGTGTTAACTACTTCATCGAGTTAACATGGTTTCACCATCCCATCCTATTTGTGAGGTTCTTTACCATCATACTACTCGCATGTAACATAAAACTTACCCTAAGATTAATGCTGAATAGGGAAGTTACGAGCTATGTGTACATACTTGCTTAAGGATAGAAGTAGTGGCTATGTACTTTTTTTAAGTTTTGTCAGATCTAGTGTGAAAGCTAGCCATTTGTATATAAGTATTTCTAGACATTAAGCAATCCTTGTGATCTCTCCCTCTTTTCCCTAGCATGTTGCTTATGTTCTATGGAATCTTATTTGCTTGGTGTTCTTAGGTAGGTGTAATAAGAGGATCTCTCGTGTTGTATGACCTTCTCCTCTCTATCTACCTCGTGTGATTGATTCATAGTGTAAGCAGTCTTGTTTTCACCTTCATCAAGGTGATTGAAGCTCTACCTCCACACCCCTAGCATTTTCTTATGCATTTCAGTGTGACAACAAAGTGAGGGAGAGATGGACAAGTCATCACACCCAAAAGGGAAGTTGTAAATTTGTAGATCTACCATAAAGTATTAAATGATACTTATTTCAGTATATGGCTCTTCAACATATTTGGCATTGTTGCTGGGGAAAAGGGAAGTTGTAAATTTGTAGATCTACCATAAAGTATTAAATGATACTTATTTCAGTATATGGCTCTTCAACATATTTAGCATTGTTGCTGGGGAAAAGGTCTTATCTTGAATATATTTGGCTTAGCTTTGTGGTTTCATCCACCCTAAGCTATTGAAATTACCTAAATTTTCCCGGTGTTAATGAGGAGGTCAAACCCTCTTTTCTATCTCTCACATAGAAGCTTGTCTGGAAAAACTTCGTAGCCCACTTGCCGAGCTAAGTTAGGTCATGGCTATTTCTTATGCCGATGAGACCTTGGCATCGACAAAATGTTCCCTAGTAGCATCCATCATGATCCTACTATTGGCTAGCTGATAGACTACAACAATGCTACCCACCTAGAAAAACTACCCACTCGAGTTCCTATGGATCAAATTGAGGTATTTATTGGATGACTCACTTCCCGAGTTCAAGTGTGCTCTAGAGGAGTGAGTTCAAGTGTGCTCTAGAAGAGGGGGTTGCCTACTACCAGTAATTCTCAAAGAAGCTCCATACATGATCTGGATGCCTCTCTAACAACAATGCCATCTATATAGCCGATAAATTTAGCATGCACTCTTGAACTGCCCCCGCATCCATTTGACCATATCAACCTCTCTCAACATGTGACCCCCAGTTGCCTTAAGAACTCATCATGCCGATGAAAGAAATGCTGCAAAAAATGGGTTTCATGTGAGCATCATCATCAAGATAAAAGTGATGCTCCATGATGATGACATACTCTTGAAGGGTACTCGCAACACCATCCACAGCCTCCTCTGCGCGCATGGTGATATAATTGATGTGCATGGTAGTGGCTACCTATCTTAGCAATGACAAATGTAGAGTATCAATTATGTTAATAACATCATTGATTAATAAAGAAATCACTTGATAAAAAATATAATAGTATAAATTAATGACATATGTAGTGTATCAATTAGGTTAACAATATCATTGATTAATGTTAAATAAAACACTTACAAAAATATAATAGTATAAAGCAAGGAACAATACTTTCTCAAAGAAGTAATACACTGATTGGAATAAGTTACGGGCACGTGTATGGTCACGCATGTATATGAGTAGTATCAGGCGCGTGTATGGTCGCGCATGTATATGAGTAGTATCAGGTGCGTGTATATTGGCATCTAAATTTGCATGTATTGAAGTTTCAGAAACGCATCTACCAGTGCATGTATATTGGCATCTAAAATCGCAAGTACACTGGTTTCAAAAACGCGTGTATCAGTGCGTGTATATACACGCAAATATACACGCATTATTACACGCGAGTGCTTTATTAATAAAAACTCCATTCCTTTACAAAATTAAAAACTATTTTCTTTAAACCATCTCATAGTACATTACAGTATATATCATTACACAATCCCACTACATGCATTTACAACAATGAAATATATTCAAAAATAAATCATGAGATGATAATTAAAAGACAACATATACAATAGAAATGTCATCAATTTAGAATGATATAGTGATGGATTGGTTAGGGTTTAATCTCATCTTCAATAAGATTCATCTTTGCCAAATGATCAACATCTAGACCTATTACATAAGCTTATATTGGAGAGGTAATCGACAACATGGAGGATCACATCCCAGCTCTCAGAACACCCATTGAGTTGCCTAGCCCCTATGGTGAAGAGTTCTATAATGATTGTACTATGAGTATAACATGGAGGATCACATCCTAGCTCTCAAAACACCCATTGAGTTGCCTAGCCCCTATGGTGAAGTGTTCTATAATGATTGTACTATGAGTATAATTAGTACTAATAGTATTGTGAGTACTATTAGTACTCTTAATGAGATTAGTACTATTTATACTTTCCAGATTACTATAGTATTATGTACTACTCTCTCAAAGCATCAATACTATCCAATACTATGCAGCACTATTTAGTACTAGTTACATAATATAATAATGTAGTACTATCTGTATTGTAATTGCATTATTTAGTACTAATATTACTAATAGTATTGTGATTAGTATTAGTACTAATAGTACTATGAGTACTATTAAGACTATTAGCACTCTCAATGCTATTAGTACTATGTGTACTGTAATTGTACTATTTAGTACTAATATTATTATTAGTACTAATATTACTATTTGTATTAATAGCACTATGAGCACTATTAAAACTAATAGTATTTTGAGGTAGTATTAGTACTAATAGCACTATGAGTAATATGAGTACTATTATTACTATCGTTACTGTCTAGATTAATATAATGCAATTCTAAACATAATAGTATTAGTACTAATAGCACTATGAGTAATATGAGTACTATTATTACTATCGTTACTGTCTAGATTAATATAATGCAATTCTGAACATAATAGTATTATGTACTACTATCTCCAATCATCAATACTATCTATAGTACTATGCAGCACTATTTAGTACTAGTTACATAGTATATCGTAAATATTTAGTACTATGTAACAAGACAAGTTTTAGTACTATGTAACAAGACAAGTTTAAGTACTATAGTACAACATAGTACTACACTATAGATAAAAGTATTTAATACATGGTTCTATTTAGTGTAGGATGTTCCTAATTAGTATTGAATGACTCTATTAGTATTACTTAGCACTACTTTTAGTACTTGATAGTACTTAATGGATAATAGGTTTCAGTACTAAATGACGTGCAAAACGTTTTAAGAAGATAAGTTGTAGTGTAATTATAATTATTTAGTACTGGTGATAGATCTTGTTTGGGACATCATAGCATAGCGGAGGCTACACTCCAACCCACACACTTTGTCAATCCGTGAATGCAACCCGGTTAGCGCATAGAGGCTATCCCGAATGGGAGAAGATTAGTTAACCACACACTAATGACTTCTAGTCCTACTCAATCCTTCTTCAACACTCAAGCAATCAATCTAACATAATCAACGCATCAAGATTAGGCTACACTTAAGCACAAAAATGCAACTTATGCAAAGAATCTAACATGCAAAGAGCTATCACACAAGCCTCAACTACACATCATTTCATGCACAAGCTTCATCACATGCACTCTACAATTCACAAATCAGATTTTAGCATCAAAACATCATTAAGAAATCTAGATTAGCAAGTGTGTAGACCGCAACCTCAAATCATTGAATACGTAGAGAATAGAGAGTACAAGATTGAAGCAAGAATGGAGATGGAGAGCCTTGGGAGAGCACATGAGAAGGAGCTATGGAGCAAGCTCTCTCTATGAGCCTCTCAACCAAATGACCAAAGAGTCCCCTCTAGCTCTCAAATGGGCCACTTTTTATACAAAAACTCTAAAACTCCCAAAAGTTCCCATGTGGGATTATTGTCAAGCCCACTCCCACATTCATCTACAACTTGGAACTCTTTACAAGAGCCCTAAGGGTCTTTTTTGTTGCATCCTTGCATTGATCTTCATTCGTCATGCAACACTCCCCCTTCCTATTTTGCGCACGTCCTCGAGTGCGGTAGGAGCACAAGCTGCAAAAAAACAATGGATACAAGTAAAGCCTCTTATTAAAAAGAAAAGAAGAAAAGAAAAAAAAAGCAATGACAATTCCACATGTGAGCATTCAAGTGAAAGGCTGATTAGAGTTTTAAAGAGTACTAAAATAGGTGAGTAAAGACTATTCAAAGTGAGACTAAGTGGTAGATAGTGCTATGCAAAGGCAAGTGTGCTTGTACACCGCCGGTTATGACTGCAGTCTCAATGTCCTACAAGTATTTAAGTTATTCCTAAGTGGCAAACCTACTCCTAAATATGAGCAAAGGTGATTGGAACTCTTTTTTTTTTTGATGTGTGTGTAGAAGGTGATAAAGATTAAGGTTCCATCCCAATGAGACCCAAGCAATGGCCAAGAGACCTCCGCCAAGATGATCTAAAAACCGCTACGTATCTCAAGGGCGACAGACCCTTTTTCTTTCTTTTATGACCTAAGGAGTACCCCATGAAGATGAGGGCATCGGTCTCGAGGGTCCATAGTGTACCCCAGAGTCCTACCAACATCTATCAAGGCGATAGATTCCTCGAAGGTCTTTTTCTGAAGCTTTTAGATGTCAGTGTTCACCCCATGGAAACCAAGGCATCGGCCCCACCAAGGTGCTAAGACAACCCCAGGTCCTACCAAGCATTCCTCATGGCTGTAGACACGTCATGTCTCAATTCACTTTGTATATATTTTTTTAGGGTATATTTTCATAAATTTTTTATTAATCCTAGCACCTAGCTCATATCTAAGAGGTAGCTACCACTAGGGATAACTAATATACCTTGAAAGCATATGAACTTGGCATACTCCATTGATATATATCCTACACTGTCTTTAAATAGAAATATCTTCTTCTAAGTTCACTAAGAATCTAGAATTCACTCACCATATTTTAACAACTAATCAAAAACTTAAACCAGCCAACATTGTGTGAACATGCAAACCATATATCCAAAAGATAAAAGCACATAAAGAACAAAAGATTAAGATTTGAATACACCTGTTGTAGTGCCCATTGATGTTGTTCGTTTGCATTGATGCATTGCTGATTTTGTGCAGATTGCTCCTCCTTGGTCTTTGTAGGCGTAGCATGTCTCCCCCCTTCCTAATTTGTGTGCACGGTAGGTGGACTGTTGGGGCGTGTTTGATGCTCTTGTTTAGCTGAGATCTCTGCAAAATGGTTATTAACAAACAAGAAAAGAAAAGAAAAGAATAAAATTTGCTATTGGTGTCAATCACCGAATATAGCCGAGGGGAAAAACCCAGTGGGAGAAAAGTGCCCTGGCTTATCGATCTTATTGTGGAGTCGCTGAGCTTACCCTTGCGCTGGTGGTGGATCCGTGTCCACTTCTGCTGGAAAGATGGTATCAATGTCCTCAGGATGCAGGGACAACCCTTCACAAAAATCGGCCTCTGGAGAAGGTGGTAGAGGAAGGAGTGCTTCCTCACTAAAATATGGCATTGGTTCTATGGGAAGGTTAAGCAGACAATTTCAATTTTGGAACTGCGCAATATAGGTACTCATATTGATCCAATATTGACATGTTGAGGCTTGGGGAAGGAGGGCTTGCAAGATCGGTGGTTGCAAGTCATTTAAACTTGTATCCCTCCATTGTTGTGCTTGAACCTCCTCAGGTAATCTACGTTGATTTGGTCCTCTCTCTGGTATTCTCACATTAAGAAGATTATGGTGTTGGGGTGTAATACCCACAATTTGTTTCATTAAGCCCGTGCCATATCGTCTAAAGTAAGAGCGGCAAAGAGGTGGGAATTTTAGCAATTGTCTTGGAAATTGAGTAAGATAAGAGGATTTAGGCATTGAAATGCTAGAATCTATGCTCAAATGAGACTCATTTGGACTTGTCTTAGGTACACAAGTTGATGGTGGAATTGTGTAACAAGGAGAAATTGGGACAATCGGTGTTTCAATACATGTTTTAGGAAGATCAACACAAGTAGATTTGTAGGTGCTATCATAGCCACCTATCCTATCTTGAAGAGTTTGTGTTGATTTCTTTTGCACCCACTGATATGGAAAATCAAGGGTGTCTCTTGGAATCTTTCTGAAACATTCTTTTACCCCTAGCAAATTATGGCATTTTGGAAGCCAAATTGCTGTTGCACCCTTATAATAGCCTTGTGCTTTAAGAACATGTTTTGGGACCCAACGAGTAGAGGTTTAGGCTTGGAAAAGATGTGCTTCTTAGGAGGCTTAGCAACTGGGCTAGATGGTACAAGTTTGTACGCATCTTTGGGTAGCCAAATTGATAATTCCTTCTTGCCTGGCCTTCTTTGAGCAGCAACTAGAGTAGTTGGAACATGCCAGCCTTGGCCCTCACTTGAGTACTCATCAATTATCCACATCATTTGTTTTGGAGCTTCAAGAGCAGATTTTGAGAGTGGGTTGGGTAAGGTAGAAACATTACCCTTTTGACACGATAAAGCTCGTGGAGTAGCAGATCCCAAGATGCAATCCGAATCAATTTGCAACTTGTATTGTCTATTCTTCCAATCTAATGTGCAATTGGTAGCATTTAACCACGATCGACCGAGGACAGCCTCTACTGCTGCCTTGGACTTACGTGCCACATAAAAGGACACTGACATCTGGTGATCCTGAATGGTCATCATAATGACACATTTTCCCTCTATAGGGTTATCTTCACCTGAGAAGCTTCCTAAGTCAACAGGAATTTGCACAAGTGGTGGTTGTCCCAAGGCTTTCCATGTGTCAAACGAGAGAACATTATAATCTGCACCAGAGTCAATTAAGGCAGAGACAAAGTAGGTAGTCTCATGAAGATGAAGGCACATTTGAATTTTGAATGGATCGACATATGGTTCATCAGTAGCCAACTGTAGGGCCAACATAGAAGCTTTGCGACGCTCCTTGGCTTTTGCAACTCTAGCTTTAGCCTCTTCTTGAGCCAGACGTTTAAGTAGGTCAAGTGCTTCTTTCCGTGTTTTTGCAGCATGCATTTGTTGAAGCATGGCTTCAGTTAATGGTTCATTGTATTTCTTGAGACAACTTCCATTAATGAAGTTAGGCATTTGCTCACCTTCTAGTGTCTCTAAACGCACTGCACCACTTGGAGTAAACTCATTAATCACAAACGGTCCTAGGCCCCGTTTCTCGAGCTTTCTCTTATGCTTCTTAAGTGTGTACAAGAGCACAAGGTCTCCTTTTTTGAATCGGCCAGTTGTTACATTTCTATCATACCATTGCTTTTGTCTCCTCTTCTCAGCATACATCCCCATTACCGCCAATAAGCGGGTCTCATCAAGCTTTTCAAATTTGTCAACACGTTGTGAAAGCTCATGACCAGTCCAATCCAATTGTTTAGCTACTCGTAGAGTAGGTACAAGAAATTCAATAGGAAGAATTGCATCTAGCCCAAAAGCAAGCTCAAATGGGGTTGTGCCCACAGATGTTTTATAGGCTGTCCTATATGCCCAAAGAACTGAGTGTAACTTTTGCTCCCAATCAGTCCTATGTCCAACAATCTTTGTTAGTGCTGTGTAGAGAATCTTGTTAGTACTCTCGGCTTGTCTGGGGATGATAGGGTGCAAAATGCTTGTGAATTACCATAAATTCTTGAAGCAAAAATTCTATGACCTCATTTACAAAGTGCACACCTTGTTCACTAACGATCTCAATAGGTAAGCCATAGCGTGTAAACATGTACTCATACAAGAACTTGGCTATGGTTCTGGCATCATTTTTGACTGTAGCCTTTGCCTCTACCCATTTGGTCAAATAGTCTCTTGCGACTATAATATATTCCGCATGCGTGTGACGAGCTGAAGGTTTAATGGGACCGACAAAATCAATATCCCATTTCGCAAAAGCACGTGTGCTTAACATAGGCCGCAATGGCATATTGTCCTTTGTGATGGGAGGTTTGGTCCTTTGACAATCATCACAACGTTTCACATATTCTTCGGCATCCATTTGTAAGGTTGGCCACCAAAGCCCAGACCACCTAATCAACTTAGCTGTGGTATTGCCTGAAAAGTGTCCACCCCCAACACCTGCATGTGCATGAGTCAAGATTTTCAAGTAGTCAGCTTCACATACACACATGCATAAGTTGCCATCCTTGCCCCTCTTGTAGAGTTGGCCCTCTATCAGCATATAGTTTATTGCTTCAACTTTAATAGCACGCTTTCGATGTTTAGGAATTTTTTGATCCGTATAGCCATGCTGAAGATAGTCCACAATATACTTACTCCAAGTTGGTGTAGTTGAAATTTGGAATAATGTGACATTATGAATTGGCTGTTGAATTTGACAAGAAGCATAGTTACGAAAAAAAATTTCAGCATCCGCATGCATGGTAGGCCACCATTGTCCATCCTGAGATATACGTCGCACACAAGTAGTAGCTGATGCATGGATTCCACCGATACCCGCATGTGCCCATTCCAAGATCTCCTCATATTGGTCGGGGTTAGGTATAAGCCGCAACACTCCATCATTACCCTGACGATATAATCGTCTTGAGATTAACTTGAACGGTCGCCATAGGTCCACATTAGGACCCGCTAGTTGTATCTGCCCACTTGTCAAAATTTCTAAAATGGATTCAGACCATCTAGGAGCTGTCTCTACAAGGAAAAGTGTTGAATCTAACATATCATCATCCACACCCACAGGAGCTTCGCCTAAGGTGATTCGAGACAAATGATCCGCCCTAAGATGAGTTGTTCCTTTTCGAACTGCCACTTCAAAATCAAACTCAAGAAGGATGATAAACCATCTCACAATCCTTCCGGTTGCGCAAGGCTTATTCACCAAATATAGCAATGCTTGATGGTCGACAAAAAATATGAATTTGTTTGCCAAGAGGTAATGGCGAAACTTTTTCACTGTATATATCATGGACAACCCTTCTCTTTCTGTTCTGGTATAATTCTTCTCAGCATTGTTCAACTGTAGACTAGCATATGAGATTGGGAAATCCTTATTATGTTCTCCCGATTGAGCCAAAATACATCCAATTGCAAAGTTTGAAGCATCAATATGGACATGAAAGATTTGGTTCCAATCTGGTGCCCGTAAGATGGGTGCAGTCACTAATGCTTGCTTCAACTTTTCAAAGGATTCCTCACACTCATCAGTCCAATTAAACTTTACAAGAAGAGCATATAATGGTCTGGCTAGGACAGCGTACATGTAGATGAATCTACGGTAATAGCCACAATGTCCCATGAATGTTTGTACCCCTTTAGGGTTGATAGGCCAAGGTAATGAGACAACGACATCAATTTTATCCATATCTGTTGAAATCCCATTGCGAGAAACAATATGGCCCAAAATTTTCGCTTGTCTTACCATGAATTTGCACTTGTCAGGATTCAAGCATATACGATAAAGTTGACACTTTTGAAACACAAGTCTGAGGTGTTCTATATGATCATCACTCTCTTGTGAGTGAACACATAAATCATCCATGAAGATCTCAAGAAATTGCCTAAGGTACTCCTTGAATACATGACTCATTAACCGCTGAAAGGTTGCTGGTGCATTTGTTAGACCAAATGGCATAACACGATAGGCAAAGATGCCATCTTCAGTAGCAAAGGCTGTCTTATGTTGATCCTTTGGATCAATTGACACTTGATTGTAACCGGAGAATCCATCCAAGAAACTATATGCCTTTTTCCCTGCAACTCGTTCCAGAACATGATCCGTGTGATTGGAAGTGGGTAATGATCATGCACAGTAGCTGCATTTACCTTTTTGAGGTTTACACATACTCGAAGTTTTCCATTTTTCTTGGGCACCACTACAATAGGGGAGACCCATTCAGTGTGTTCAATCTCATAGATAAATTCTGCCTCTAAGAGCTTGTCTATTTCTTCCTTTATCTTCCGTGCAAAATTTTCATTGTAAGTATAAGGACGTTGCTTGGAGGGCTTTGCATCCTCTCGCAATGGAATTGTATGCTGACATATGCTTGGATCAACTCCTTTGAGGTCTTTATAACTCCAAGCAAAAACATCGTGATACTCCTTTATTGTTTGAATTAATAACTTCTCCTCATCTAAGGACAAGTCTGTGGCAATCCACACATAGCGAGGTTCTTCTCCTAGCTTAGCAATATCAATCTTCTTTGCATCTTCAGGACCATCGTATGAAACCCTTGGCATGCTTGGTTTTTGTCGCATGGGCTGTTGAAGAACAATCTTCCGATCTTGAAGAGTGTACTGTGTGAAATTGGGAGGAACATTGAGACCTTGTTCTTGTCCACTTGAGTCTTCACTCATTGAAGACCATGCGGTTTTGAGCTCTCCTTTGCCATCTTGCATTGGATTTTTTTGTTCAACCGTTGTCTTTGCACTTCCGACACTCTCTTTTGAATCGGTTTTAGACTTGAGTTTTGGTTTTTGTTTCTTCGTTTTTTTACGATTTTTGCTGACATAACTAGGGTAACACCCTGGGGTCAGCAGCACTTTCGTAACAATGTCCGCTTAGCCATGGTTATTGAAGCTTTGGGTTTGGGTCCCCGATACTACTGCATCATGAGATCAAGGCATCTTGGGTTTTCTGAGCGGGTCTTCTTACTGGCGTGTTTTCTTCCTCATCAGAAGATATGCCTTTACCCCGTTTTTGGCTTGCCTCTCAGAGGTCCTTTTGTTAGATCACCTCATACCACTGAGATAGGTGCGGCAATAACCAGCAGAATTATTCCCATAGATGAGTTACCTTATACATGCGCAGCTTGTGAGTGCTGCTTTTGTAATCATATGATGGACGGGCTTATGGAAGTGTAAAGAGTTCTTCTATCTTTACTGTATAAGTTCCGAGAATGAATAAAGTTTAAATCTTGTTCTTATCTTGAATCTTGCTCTCTTTGAGACTTTTCTTGGTGGTTAATCCTGATTTAAATTTTTCTCTAAGTCTCATAATTCGTGCATCTTGCGAAATTATCCCAGTTTGCGAGATGAGGACATCTCGCATTTTTTAAGTGGGGTAGAATGTAAGATTCCTCCCCCAACCCCCCTTTTGATGTCTAGTATCTTCCCTTGTAATCAATCCCTCTTCAGAAATATAAAGACCTTGTTTCTAACTGTTTTAACCTAGAGAGAGAAAATATTCTAGAGAGAGAATATTCAAATTGTTAATATTTTTGGATAGAAAATTATCTCATCTTATTAAAATAAGTTCCCCTGAAACAGAAATTCAAAAAGAACTTTCCAATGTGCAATTAGAATTTATTGGAAATGGGTATAAAGGACCTTAGTCTAAGGGTCTAGATTTTCAGAAAATTTTGGATTATGGTCCAATTAAGGTTCCTATGGGCCAATAGCATCAATCCATGTGTAGGGAGGAGATAAATCCAATTTGTAAAAGAAGATACCCAAAAATGAGTAAATGCTCACATAAGATGAAGAGTTGAAAAATGTACAAGGTTTAATAGTAAAAAACTATGAGCAATATTAAAAATATGATATTAGTAAAAAACTATGAGCAATATTAAAAATATGACATATGTAAGGAAGGGGAGTTCTTTAAAGGAGGTGCGTATTTCACATAAGATGAAGAGTTGAAAATGTACAAGGTTTATTAGTAAAAAAACTATGAGCAATATTAAAAATATGACATATGTAAGGAAGGGGAGTTCTTTAAAGGAGGTGCATATTTCACATGCTTGAATGAGTTTTAAACTCATAAAAATTGAGATAATTCATCTCTCCTCTCTCCTAATTCAAGTCTAGTTCCAAAAAGTTAGCTTAACTGACCTAAAAATGGTCAAAAATTGACCAAACTGATTTGGAAAATTCTAGAATCAATTTGTTTTGGTTAGGAGCTCAATTTTTTCTATAAATAGAAGCCTCCCCCTTGTTGAAAAATATATAGTGTTTATGCATCGTTACTCTACTCCACCTAAGCCAAGAACTGTGAATTCATTTAATAATTCACTAGTTTTTGGAGCTTCCCTCTTTCTTCAATCCCCATTAGTGGCTCCATCAACATACTTAACCAATTGATTGGTTGGGGGCCTCTACCGTGAACAAAGAATCAAGCAATTTGTAAGGTAATTAGTGAATATTGCTCTTTTCTATAATTTCTCAATGTTTCTCTCTTCTCAACCCCTCTCAAGCTTGAGAAGCTTAATTGGTATGGTTTTTTAAATGCTATTGAAGTTAATTGGTGAATAGTAGTGAAGAGTTACATAATTTAATAAATGCTATTGAAGTTAATTTCTATTTATGTTTAAATTCTAATGATTTTTATGTAATTTCTCTCTCTCACTCAAGAAATGGTCATACTCATGACCCATTCTCAGACCAAATGAAGCTTTTCATAAAGCTTTTCCTTAATCCAAGATTAAGCTATGCTTGAGGCCAAATTAATGGTTTTTTTTCTATGCTTTTAGTTTATGCATATTGATGATTCAATCCATTATGGATTGATGATCCAATTAGAGACCATTCTAATTATTTCCTTAATGATAAGCTTTATCCCTTAGAAAAATTGAGATTTATCAGTCATAGCAACGGAGCTATGGCAAAATTTTATAAAAACTACGCATAAAATAATTTCATTCAAAGCATAAAAAGAGGACTTCCTACCATATTCTAGGAATTATCATCCTAGACTAATTGAAAGAATTTCATTATAATCATGGAGAAATTAAATTTTTATATTATGCATAAAGAATAAGTTTTTATATCAAAAGTGTTACTTTTATCATTTTTATTTACTTGCATAGAAGTATGCATAATGGATAAATTTTTATATCAACAGTGTTACTTTTATCATTTTTATTTACATGCATAGAAGTATGCATAATGGATAAATTTTTATATCAAAAGTGTTACTTTTATCATTTTTATTTACATGCATAGAAGTATGCATAATGGATAAATTTTTATATCAAAAGTGTTACTTTTATCATTTTTATTTACATGCATAGAAGTATGCATAATGGATAAATTTTTATATCAAAAGTGTTACTTTTATCATTTTTATTTTCATGCATAGAAGTATGCTTAATGGATAAATTTTTATATCAAAAGTGTTACTTTTATCATTTTTATTTTCATGCATAGAAGTATGCATAATGGATAAATTTTTATATCAAAAGTGTTACTTTTAGCATAATTGAATTTCATGCATAGAGGTATGCATAAGAGATGAATATTTTACTATAAAAGTGTTACTTTTACAATATCTCTGTAAGATTCCTCCCCTAACCCCTCTTTGATGTCTAGTATCTTCCCCTGTAATCAATCCCTCTTCAGAAATATAAAGACCTTGTTTCTAACTGTTTTAACCTAGAGAGAGAAAATATTCTAGAGAGATAATATTCAGATTTTTAATATTTTTGGATAGAAAATTATCTCACCTTATTAAAATAAGTTCCCCTGAAACAGAAATTCAAAAAGAACTTTCCAATGTGCAATTAGAATTTATTGGAAATGGGTATAAAGGACCTTAGTCTAAGGGTCTAGATTTTCAGAAAATTTTTGGATTATGGTCCAATTAAGGTTCCTATGGGCCAATAGCATCAATCCATGTGTAGGGAGGAGATAAATCCAATTTGTAAAAGAAGATACCCAAAAATGAGTAAATGCTCACATAAGATGAAGAGTTGAAAATGTACAAGGTTTATTAGTAAAAAACTATGAGCAATATTAAAAATATGACATATGTAAGGAAGGGGAGTTCTTTAAAGGAGGTGCGTATTTCACATAAGATGAAGAGTTGAAAATGTACAAGGTTTATTAGTAAAAAAACTATGAGCAATATTAAAAATATGACATATGTAAGGAATGGGAGTTCTTTAAAGGAGGTGCATATTTCACATGCTTGAATGAGTTTTAAACTCATAAAAATTGAGATAATTCATCTCTCCTCTCTCCTAATTCAAGTCTAGTTCCAAAAAGTTAGCTTAACTGACCTAAAAATGGTCAAAAATTGACCAAAATGATTTGGAAAATTCTAGAATCAATTTGTTTTGGTTAGGAGCTCAATTTTTCCTATAAATAGAAGCCTCCCCCTTGTTGAAAAATATATAGTGTTTATGCATCGTTACTCTACTCCACCTAAGCCAAGAACTGTGAATTCATTTAATAATTCACTAGTTTTTGGAGCTTCCCTCTTTCTTCAATCCCCATTAGTGGCTCCATCAACATACTTAACCAATTGATTGGTTGGGAGCCTCTACCGTGAACAAAGAATCAAGCAATTTGTAAGGTAATTAGTGAATATTGCTCTTTTCTATAATTTCTCAATGTTTCTCTCTTCTCAACCCCTCTCAAGCTTGAGAAGCTTAATTGGTATGGTTTTTTAAATGCTATTGAAGTTAATTGGTGAGTAGTGAAGAGTTACATAATTTAATAAATGCTATTGAAGTTAATTTCTATTTATGTTTAAATTCTAATGGTTTTTATGTAATTTCTCTCTCTCACTCAAGAAATGGTCATACTCATGACCCATTCTCAATCCAAATGAAGCTTTTCATAAAGCTTTTTCTTAATCCAAGATTAAGCTATGCTTGAGGCCAAATTAATGGTTTTTTTTCTATGCTTTTAGTTTATGCATATTGATGATTCAATCCATTATGGATTGATGATCCAATTAGAGACCATTCTAATTATTTCCTTAATGATAAACTTTATCCCTTAGAAAAATTGAGATTTATCAGTCATAGCAGCGGAGCTATGGCAAAATTTTATAAAAATTATGCATAAAATAATTTCATTCAAAGCATAAAAAGAGGACTTCCTACCATATTCTAGGAATTATCATCCTAGACTAATTGAAAGAATTTTATTATAATCATGGAGAAATTAAATTTTTATATTATGCATAAAGAATAAGTTTTTATATCAAAAGTGTTACTTTTATCATTTTTATTTACTTGCATAGAAGTATGCATAATGGATAAATTTTTATATCAAAAGTGTTACTTTTATCATTTTTATTTACATGCATAGAAGTATGCATAATGGATAAATTTTTATATCAAAAGTGTTACTTTTATCATTTTTATTTACATGCATAGAAGTATGCATAATGGATAAATTTTTATATCAAAAGTGTTACTTTTATCATTTTTATTTACATGCATAGAAGTATGCATAATGGATAAATTTTTATATCAAAAGTGTTACTTTTATCATTTTTATTTTCATGCATAGAAGTATGCTTAATGGATAAAGTTTTATATCAAAAGTGTTACTTTTATCATTTTTATTTTCATGCATAGAAGTATGCATAATGGATAAATTTCTATATCAAAAGTGTTACTTTTAGCATAATTGAATTTCATGCATAGAGGTATGCATAAGAGATGAATATTTTATTATAAAAGTGTTACTTTTACAATAATTAAAATTCATGCATAGAGGTATGCATAAGAGATGAATATTTTATTATAAAAGTGTTACTTTTACAATAAATAAAATTCATGCATAGAGGTATGCATAAGAGACGAATATTTTATTATAAAAGTGTTACTTTTAGCATAATTGAATTTCATGCATGGAGGTATGCATAAGAGATGATTATTTTATTATAAAAGTGTTACTTTTACCATAATTGAATTTCATGCATAGAAGTATGCATAAAAGATATGGGAAGTGATAAGATATGATAAGATGCATATAAGATGAGTTAAGATGTGATAAGATGTGTATGGGATGAGATAAGAAGTGTATGAGATGAGATAAGATGTATATGGGTTGTGATAGGGTGAGAATGGATGTGATATAAAAGATTAGATATGAAGGCATATGGGGTTATATGAATGGGGATGTGGAAATGGATGTATGTATGTGGATGTGTGGATGTAGAGATGGGAGTGTGGATGTATGCATGTGAAAATGGATGTATGCATGAAGATGTATATGCATAGATGTGAATGTGGATGTAGACGTGGTTGTATAGAAGTGAATGTGGAATGTGGATATGGATGTATGTATGTATGTGGATGTAGATGTGGATGTATAGATGTGAATGGGAATATAGATGTGGATATAGATGTGAATGTGAATGTAGATGTGGATTTATGTGAATGTGGATGTAGATGTGGTTGTATAGATGTGAATGTGGAACGTGGATGTGGATGTATGTATGTATGTGGATGTAGATGTGTATGTATAGATGGGAATGGGAATGTGGATGTGGATATATGTGAATGTGGATGTAGATGTGGATGTATAGATGTGAATGTGAATGTGGATGTGGATGTATGTATGTATATGGATGTAGATGTGGATGTATAGATGTGAATGTGGAATGTGGATGTGGATGTATGTATGTATGTGGATGCAGATGTGGATGTATAGATGTGAATGGGAATGTGGATGTGGATGTATGTATGTATGTGGATGCAGATGTGGATGTATAGATGTGAATGGGAATGTGGATGTGGATGTATGAATGAGGACGTGATAGTGGATGTGGATGTATGGATGTGGATATGGATGTGTATGTATGAATGTGGATATGGGATGTGGATGTATAAATGAGGATGTGAAAATGGAGGTAAGCATGTAGATGTGGATGTATGGATGTGAATGTGGATGTGGATGTGGATGTATGGATGTGAATATATGATATGTGATGTGAAGGAATCTGAAGTGAAGAGATGGAAAATGATGTGATTGGATGAGTACACATATAAATGGAATGTGGAATAAGTAATGTGGATTATATGAGGGATAATGTGGAAAAATGAGAGTTAATATAGAAATTGTATTTATAAACTGTTTGTAACTGCTGTTTGTAAATGGCTGTTTTATGTCAAGAATGCTGGGAAAGCATTTTGACCGTCTTGTGATTAAGGTCGTAGAGACCTAACTGATAAAGTTGCAACTGCTAACGGAGAGTCAATGGAGGACGTCTCGCGTAGCAAGGTCGGCCGAGGTCTTGACCAGCCTCGGTTCGATTAAAATGGTGAGCTTCCGGTACGGTGGATGAGGGACCAAGGAAGCGGCCTATGAGTGAAGCGCTAGGTCACCTGCGAAGGATCCTAGAGGGTGCTGACCATACGGTGCTCGAGCTCTGGGTCGCCCAGGATACCCACGCGTGCGTCGAGGAAGATATTGGAACAAGGAGTAATAGTTGTTTTGTGAAAACGGGCATGGATCTGGTTGATTGACCTTGCTGGTCTTCAATGGATGAGTCCATGGCTCTTTATATGGATCTGTTGGTTGATCTTGCTGATCTTCAACGAGAGTCCATCTTGATTTTTATAAGTGATTATATTGCCGAGTATTATGGACTAGGAACTATTGAAAAGGCCCCTGTGTGGACAGGTGGTGAGCGTTCTAGTTGCCAATGGTGCCATAGATACTCTGATGAAGGAATGATGGGAAATTATGAATCAACTGGATAAATTGGAAGATTGTGATCAGTGGTACTATGGTTTCATTAAAGGATTGTTTTAAAGTTAGCTGATGCTAAGAAAAAGGCAATTTTTATATTGGGTGTGTAAGTGGTGTGGCTAGTTTTATGCTTGCATTAACTTCCGGCTAGGGGGCCTTGGAACTCTTTTTCTTGGTACCCGGGACAAAACCTAACCAAATTCCAAATTGGATCCCATCACTACAGTGGTTGGGCGGTTGGCTAACCCATGGGATCGGCGGATGGGGTTAGGCTGGACTGATGGATCCGTAATCGAGACTCAACTTTTGTTATTACGATAGATAAAGTAAATCCCGGACAGTAATTGTTCTATGGATAGGAATCAACGGCTGTGCCTCTTGAATGGGGAAAAAAGCGTTGATCTCAATGATCCAAGTGCAAGTTTCTTCCTTGATCTGACCGAGTATCTTGAAGATGCAATTGGATCAGTTTGATCAGAAATGATCTTGACTACGTTAGAGTAAAAAGTTTTCCTGGTGGAATCACCCGTGCTTTTCGGTAAAGGAAGTTTTTTCCGGGTTCGGTTTTGGAACAACCGACAGATTAGTCTCTTATCCGGATATCCGTGGTGAGGCCCCGAGTGTGGGACCCCTGTCCCGCGCGAGAAGTGCTACTTCCGCTGCTAGTACCCCGAATCCGTTGCTCGGTGGGAACAGGGATCTTACAACAATTGTTTGAACTTCCTCTCCTGGATGCTTGAGCGTCCAAAGTTGTTTTCCGTGCCCATGGTAAAATCCACCTCAGAGAATGGAGGCGAACTAATAGAGGACATGTTCTCATTAACTTTCTCATGAACTACGGCCCAAATCTCATTTGCCATGTCCTCATTAGCATCAATAACTTCATCATTGCATGGGAAAACAAGGCTAGGTGGTGGCAGAATTCCTTCTTTCAATGGGGTGTCAATTGGTGTAGACCTCTCGCTATGAGCTTGTGAAATGAGCTCACTTTTCATTTCCCGACTTGATGATACTTCCGGTATGGTTTCTAATGTTGGCTTAAGAGAGGTTGGGCCCCAAGGAATAGGTGGTGGTGGTCCCTCAAGTATTGACTGAGCTTCCCTAATGAGTTGCTGATGTACAGCTAGATTGATCTTCTCCTCACGAGGGTTTGGGTATTCTTGAAGCTTCTTGGGTAGCTCAGATAAAGCTGTAATGCGACTTCTATGAGCATCAATGATGGCATCTAGAGTCTCATTCACCTTATCCACAAAAGTAGAACCCCCAGAACTATCCTCGGTCGTACTAGTTTCATCTTGTTTAGCACTAGTGAGGTTGATGTTCCTCATGCACTTCTTGGGATGTAAAAGTTTGATCCTTCATGTTTTGTTTAGAGGCTTCTTGAGAACTAGTGGATGTACTTTTAGTTCGCTTGTTTCGGTTCTTCTTCCTCCTAGTGGTCTTTTTTCTATTGGACTGTAGGGTCTTGTCCACTAGATTTGTCTTTGCATCCCTAGTTTGAGCTGTCTCATCAGTCTGCATTTCGACATTTCGTATCTGTGATCTAGTGTAAGATTCCTCCCCCAACCCCTTTTTGATGTCTAGCATCTTCCCCTGTAATCAATCCCTCTTCAGAAATATAAAGGCCTTGTTTCTAACTGTTTTAACCTAGAGAGAGAAAATATTCTAGAGAGAGAATATTCAGATTATGAATATTTTTGGATAGAAAAATAACTCATCTTATTAAAATAAGTTCCCCTGAAACAGAAATTTAAAAAGAATTTTCCAATGTGCAATTGGAATTAATTGGAAATAGGTATAAACAACCTTAGTCTAAGGGCCTAGATTTTCAGAAATCTTTAGACTATGGTCCAATTAAGGTTTCTATGGGCCAATAGCATCAATCCATGTGTAGGGAGGAGATAAATCCAAATTGTAAAAGAAGATACCCAAAAATGAGTAAATGCTCACATAAGATGAAGAGTTGAAAATGTACAAGGTTTATTAGTAAATAAACTCATATGTAAGGAAGAGGAGTTCTTTAAAGGAGGTGCATATTTCACATAAGATGAAGAGTTGAAAATGTACAAGGTTTATTAGTAAATAAACACATATGTAAGGAAGGGGAGTTCTTTAAAGGAGGTGCATATTTCACATAAGATGAAGAGTTGAAAATGTACAAGGTTTATTAGTAAAAAAACTATGACACATATGTAAGGAAGAGGAGTTCTTTAAAGGAGGTGCACATTTCACATAAGATGAAGAGTTGAAAATGTACAAGGTTTATTAGTAAAAAAAAAACTATGACACATATGTAAGGAAGAAGAGTTCTTTAAAGGAGGTGCACATTTCACATAAGATGAAGAGTTGAAAATGTACAAGGTTTATTAGTAAAAAACTATGAGCAATAAAATTTTGACACATATGTAAGGAAGGGGAATTCTTTAAAGGAGGTGCATATTTCACATGCTTGAATGAGTTTTAAACTAAAAAATAATGTGATATTTTTATCTCTCATCTCTCTTGAACCAAACCAAATCAAAATGGAACCAAACCGAATCAAAAAGTAACCAAACTAGGTCCAAATCTAGTCCAAATTCAACCAAACTGACTTGGAAAATTCTAGAATCAGTTTGTTTGGTTAGGAGCTCAAATTTTCCTATAAATAGAAGCCTCCCCTTGTTGAAAAAAATATAATGTCTTATGCATTGTTACTCTACTCCACCTAAGCCAAAATATAGTCTCTTATGCTTTGTTACTCTACTCCACCTAAGCCAAAATATAGTCTCTTATGCTTTGTTACTCTACTCCACCTAAGCCAAAATATATAGTCTCTTATGCTTGTTACTCTACTCCACCTAAGCCAAATTAGATAGAGTCTTATGCTTTGTTACTCTACTCCACCTAAGCTAAAATATATAGTGTCTTATGCCTTGTTACTCTACTCTACCTAAGCCAAGAACTGTGAATTCTTTAATATTTCACTAGTTTTTGATACTTCCCTCTTTCTTCAATCCCCATTGGTGGCTCCATCAACATACTAAACCAATTGATTGGTTGGGGGCCTCTACCGTGAATAAAGAATCAAGCAAATCATAAGGTAAGTATATTGAATTTTGATCTTTTCTATGATTTCTCAATGATTCTCTCTTCTCAACCCCTCTCAAGCTTGAGAAGCTTAATTGGTATGGTTTTTTAAATGCTATTGAAGTTAATTGGTGAATAGTAGGGAAGAGTTACATAATTTAATAAATGCTATAGAAGTTAATTTCCATTTATGTTTAAATTTAAATGGTTTTTATGTAATTTCTCTCTCTCTCTTAAGAAATGGTCATACTCATGACCCATTCTCAATCCAAAAGAAGCTTTTCATAAAGCTTTTCCTTAATCCAAGATTAAGCTATGCTTGAGGCCAAATTAATGGCTTTTTGCTATGCTTTTAGTTTATGCACATTGATGATTCAATCCATTATGGATTGATGACCCAATTAGAGACCATTCTAATTGTTTTCTTAATGATCCAATTAGAGACCATTATGGATTGATGATCCAATTAGAGACCATTCTAATTGTTTTCTTAATGATCCAATTAGAGACCATTATGGATTGATGATCCAATTAGAGACCATTCTAATTATTTCTTTAATAATGAGCTTTATCCCTTAGAAAAAAATTTGAGATTTATCAGTCATAGTAGCGGAGCTATGGCAAAATTTTTATAGAAATTACGCATAAAATAAATTCATTCAAGGCATAAAAAGAGGACTTCCTACCATATTCTAGGAACTATCATCCTAGATTAATTAAAAGAATTTTATTATGCATGGAGATGTGGATGTTTGCATGTAGATGTAGATGTATAGATGTAGATGTGGATGTGGAGGTGGATGGATGCATGTAGATGTAGATGTATAGAGGTGAATGTGAATGTGGATGTGGATGTATGCATAGGGATGTAGATGTATGCATGTAGATGTGAATGTACGCATATAGTTGTGGATGTATGGATGTGAATATACGATTGTGATGTGAGGGAATCTGAAGTGATGGGATGGAAATGATGTGATGGGATGAGTATACATATAAATGGAATATGGAATAAGTAATGTAGATTGAGGAGGGATAATGTGGAAAAATGAAAGTTAAAATAGAAATTGTATTGTAAACTGTTTGTAAATGCTGTTTGTAAATGCTGTCTGTAAATGATTGATTTATGTCAAGAATGCTGGGGGGAGCATTTTGACCGTCTTGTGATTAAGGTCGTGATGAGAAAGTTGCAACTGCTGACGGGGAGTCAATGAAGGACGTCTCGCGTAGCAAGGTCGGCCGAGGTCTTGACCAGCCTCGGTGCGATTAAAATGGTGAGCTTCCGGTACGGTGGATGAGGGGCCAAGGAAGCGGCCTATGCGTGAAGCGCTAGGTTACCTGCGAAGGATCCTAGAGGGTGCTGACCATACGGTGCTCGGGCTCTGGGTTGCCTAGGATACCCACGCGTGCGTCGAGGAAGATATTGGAACAGAGTTGGAGTTGTTTTCTGAAATCGAGCATGGATCTGGTTGATTGACCTTGCTGGTCTTCAATGGATGAGTCCATGGCTCCTTATATGGATCTGTTGGTTGATCTTGCTGATCTTCAACGAGAGTCCATCTTGTTAAGTGATTATATTGCCAAGTATTATGGGCTAGGAACTATCGAAACGGCTCCTGAGCGTTCTAGTTGCCAATGATGCCATAGATACTCTGATGAAGGAATGATGGGAAATTAAGAATCAATTGGATAAATTGGAAGATGGTGATCAATGATGCTATGGTTTTATTAAAGGATTGTTTTAAACTGGTTGAATCTGGTTGAAAAAGGGCAATTTCATATTGGGTGTGTGAGTGGTGTGACTAGTTTTATTTTGCATGAACATCCGGCTAGGGGGCCTTGGAACTCTTTTCCTTGGTACCCGGGACAAAACCTAACCAAATTTTTAATTGGATCCCATCACTACAGTGGTTGGGCGGTTGGCTAACCCATGGGACTGGATGGGGTTAGGCTGGACTGATGGATCCGTAAATCGAGACTCAAACTTTTGTTTTTACGATAGAAAAAAAAAATAAATCCCGGACAGAAACTGTTCTATGGATAGGAATCAACGGCTGTGCCTCTTGAATGGGGAAAAAAGCGTTGATCCCAATGATCCAAGTGCAAGTTTCTTCCTTGAACTGACTAAGTATCTTATAGATGTAATCGGATCATCTCGATCAAAAATGATCTTGACTACGTTAGAGTAAAAAGTTATCCTGGTGGAATCGCCCGTACTTTCCGGTAAAGGAAGTTTTTCCGGGTTCGGTTTTGGAACAACCGACGGATTAGTCTCTTATCCGGATATCCGTGGGCGAGGCCCCGAGTGTGGGACCCCTGTCCCGCGCGAGAAGCGCTACTTCCGCTGCCAGTACCCCGAATCCGTTGCTCGGTGGGAACAGGGATCTTACAGTTGGTATCAGAGCCTTTGGTTAATAAAGATCACCTGAGAAGACAAATAGGTCAAAAATTTATCAAGAAACACAAAAGGTTATAATTGTGTGATATAATTCATACAATTTGATATTCAAACTGAAACTCGTAATTTGGTAATTGGGTCTTCAGATGGAAGTACCGCAATTATATAGAATCCCCGACTTGCTTGAGGCCTAGACATGATAGTATTTACCTTATAATTCCAAGAGCCGTGACTACCCGTATATACCGAGAGTATACTGCAGCTCTTTACTGACAGTATATACGAGTAAATCTAAGACTTGAAATTATAAGCGTTAATGCTATCCAGATGATGATTTTGCATGTGATTGATATGATTTTTAATTCTGTTTGAGAATGGATGAATTGATTTGGATTCTGATTGAAAATGCTGATTGAAAAATGTTGATTTTTAAAAAATTAGTTGAAATATAATGAAACCACAATGAGGGGGAATGGGACGAATCCCTGTAATGATATTCATAACTAGAATGATGATAATGAATTCAGCAAATCACTATGAGGTTAATGGGTGTGCTGTTAGATTGCTACTGTTAATATTTGACCGGTAGATCAAGTTAAGGGATGTTAAATTGAGAACTTGCTTGACTGAAATTTCCGTGGAGGAATGTTTCGAAGGAAACTTTTCGGTCTAATGGACCATTATCATGTTAAAGATATGAATGATATGATCTGAATGAATTGTTATTTAATAATGGCTTCTATATAAGGGATATTTATCCCAGTGTTCTGTTGGGTTGACCAGAATATAAGGAACCCCAGAATAAATTGGATCTTAAGAAAAAGAGTTGTCCTCTACTTGGCGAGATGAGGACATCTCGCATTTTTTTAAGTGGGGTAGAATGTAAGATTCCTCCCCAGCCTTCGAGGTATACAGGAGTAAGAATCTCCCTTTCTGATCTTATAATTATTCCCTCTCTAAAATAAAAGAAAGTTTCTGTTTAAAAAAAGGAAGACCCTTTCCCTAGAATACTTCTCAGGAGTCCCACCTGTTTTAAGGATTTAGAACAATGAGTTCAGAAGTGAGAATCGATGTTTTGGATACCAAGGTTTTGGTTTTCATTCGAGTACGGCCCAAAAGAAGTTCCTTATCTCTTGGGGAGTATAAGAAGTTATCCCCCAAATATTGTGACCCTTATATCTGAATTCAATGAAAATAGGTGACTTAGCCTACAAGCTTCTTTTATCTCCTCATCTCAAAATTATTAATGCCTTCTATAGAAAAATGTGTCAAACACGAATCATGGAAAGACGGTAAAACTTCAGTGGCAAGTTACCGTTGGCTTCTAGGTTACGCTAGCTCCTTCCTTTATATAAGTCGTAACTTTTACTTGTCGCTCACAGTAATCTTATTCCCATCCATCTCCTTTCTTTCTTAATCTCCTTCATGGCTTGGCAACAGGAATTAGTTTTATCCCTGATGATTTCTCACCTTCAAGACGCAAGAGAGTCTGTGAAGAAAGACTTTATAGAACAGTATGAGCGCTCACTTTTTCCTCACCTAGGAACTTCTGTAGCGCAGACCAAATGGCGGACCTATCAAAACATAACTAGGGTAACACCCTGGGGACAGCAGCACTTTCGTAACAATGTCCGCTTGGCCATGGTTATCGAAGCCTTGGGTTTGGGTCCCCGATACTACTGCGTCATGAGATCAAGGCATCTTGGGTTTTCTGAGCGGGTCTTCTTACTGGCGTGTTTTCTTCCTCATGAGAAGATATGCCTTTACCCCGTTTTTGGCTTGCCTCTCAGAGGTCCTTTTGTTGGATCACCTCATACCACTGAGATAGGTGCGGCAATAACCAGCAGAATCATTCCCATAGATGAGTTACCCTATACTTGTGCAGCTTGTGAGGACTGCTTTTGTGACCATATGATGGACGGGCTTATGGAAGTGTAAAGAGTTTCTCTATCTTTACTGTATAAGTTCCGAGAATGAATAAAGTTTAAATCTTGTTCTTATGTTGAATCTTGCTCTCTTTAAGACTTTTCTTGGTGGTTAATCGTGATTAAAATTTTTCTCTAAGTCTCATATTCGTGCATCTTGCGAAATTATTCCAAGTTGCGAGATGAGGACATCTCGCATTTTTTAAGTGGGGTAGAATGTAAGATTCCTCCCCCAACCCCTTTTTGATGTCTAGCATCTTCCCCTGTAATCAATCCCTCTTCAGAAATATAAAGGCCTTGTTTCTAACTGTTTTAACCTAGAGAGAGAAAATATTCTAGAGAGAGAATATTCAGATTATGAATATTTTTGGATAGAAAAATAACTCATCTTATTAAAATAAGTTCCCCTGAAACAGAAATTTAAAAAGAATTTTCCAATGTGCAATTGGAATTAATTGGAAATAGGTATAAAGAACCTTAGTCTAAGGGCCTAGATTTTCAGAAATCTTTAGACTATGGTCCAATTAAGGTTTCTATGGGCCAATAGCATCAATCCATGTGTAGGGAGGAGATAAATCCAAATTGTAAAAGAAGATACCCAAAAATGAGTAAATGCTCACATAAGATGAAGAGTTGAAAATGTACAAGGTTTATTAGTAAATAAACTCATATGTAAGGAAGAGGAGTTCTTTAAAGGAGGTGCATATTTCACATAAGATGAAGAGTTGAAAATGTACAAGGTTTATTAGTAAATAAACACATATGTAAGGAAGGGGAGTTCTTTAAAGGAGGTGCATATTTCACATAAGATGAAGAGTTGAAAATGTACAAGGTTTATTAGTAAAAAAACTATGACACATATGTAAGGAAGAGGAGTTCTTTAAAGGAGGTGCACATTTCACATAAGATGAAGAGTTGAAAATGTACAAGGTTTATTAGTAAAAAAAAAACTATGACACATATGTAAGGAAGAAGAGTTCTTTAAAGGAGGTGCACATTTCACATAAGATGAAGAGTTGAAAATGTACAAGGTTTATTAGTAAAAAACTATGAGCAATAAAATTTTGACACATATGTAAGGAAGGGGAATTCTTTAAAGGAGGTGCATATTTCACATGCTTGAATGAGTTTTAAACTAAAAAATAATGTGATATTTTTATCTCTCATCTCTCTTGAACCAAACCAAATCAAAATGGAACCAAACCGAATCAAAAAGTAACCAAACTAGGTCCAAATCTAGTCCAAATTCAACCAAACTGACTTGGAAAATTCTAGAATCAGTTTGTTTGGTTAGGAGCTCAAATTTTCCTATAAATAGAAGCCTCCCCTTGTTGAAAAAAATATAATGTCTTATGCATTGTTACTCTACTCCACCTAAGCCAAAATATAGTCTCTTATGCTTTGTTACTCTACTCCACCTAAGCCAAAATATAGTCTCTTATGCTTTGTTACTCTACTCCACCTAAGCCAAAATATATAGTCTCTTATGCTTGTTACTCTACTCCACCTAAGCCAAATTAGATAGAGTCTTATGCTTTGTTACTCTACTCCACCTAAGCTAAAATATATAGTGTCTTATGCCTTGTTACTCTACTCTACCTAAGCCAAGAACTGTGAATTCTTTAATATTTCACTAGTTTTTGATACTTCCCTCTTTCTTCAATCCCCATTGGTGGCTCCATCAACATACTAAACCAATTGATTGGTTGGGGGCCTCTACCGTGAATAAAGAATCAAGCAAATCATAAGGTAAGTATATTGAATTTTGATCTTTTCTATGATTTCTCAATGATTCTCTCTTCTCAACCCCTCTCAAGCTTGAGAAGCTTAATTGGTATGGTTTTTTAAATGCTATTGAAGTTAATTGGTGAATAGTAGGGAAGAGTTACATAATTTAATAAATGCTATAGAAGTTAATTTCCATTTATGTTTAAATTTAAATGGTTTTTATGTAATTTCTCTCTCTCTCTTAAGAAATGGTCATACTCATGACCCATTCTCAATCCAAAAGAAGCTTTTCATAAAGCTTTTCCTTAATCCAAGATTAAGCTATGCTTGAGGCCAAATTAATGGCTTTTTGCTATGCTTTTAGTTTATGCACATTGATGATTCAATCCATTATGGATTGATGACCCAATTAGAGACCATTCTAATTGTTTTCTTAATGATCCAATTAGAGACCATTATGGATTGATGATCCAATTAGAGACCATTCTAATTGTTTTCTTAATGATCCAATTAGAGACCATTATGGATTGATGATCCAATTAGAGACCATTCTAATTATTTCTTTAATAATGAGCTTTATCCCTTAGAAAAAAATTTGAGATTTATCAGTCATAGTAGCGGAGCTATGGCAAAATTTTTATAGAAATTACGCATAAAATAAATTCATTCAAGGCATAAAAAGAGGACTTCCTACCATATTCTAGGAACTATCATCCTAGATTAATTAAAAGAATTTTATTATGCATGGAGATGTGGATGTTTGCATGTAGATGTAGATGTATAGATGTAGATGTGGATGTGGAGGTGGATGGATGCATGTAGATGTAGATGTATAGAGGTGAATGTGAATGTGGATGTGGATGTATGCATAGGGATGTAGATGTATGCATGTAGATGTGAATGTACGCATATAGTTGTGGATGTATGGATGTGAATATACGATTGTGATGTGAGGGAATCTGAAGTGATGGGATGGAAATGATGTGATGGGATGAGTATACATATAAATGGAATATGGAATAAGTAATGTAGATTGAGGAGGGATAATGTGGAAAAATGAAAGTTAAAATAGAAATTGTATTGTAAACTGTTTGTAAATGCTGTTTGTAAATGCTGTCTGTAAATGATTGATTTATGTCAAGAATGCTGGGGGGAGCATTTTGACCGTCTTGTGATTAAGGTCGTGATGAGAAAGTTGCAACTGCTGACGGGGAGTCAATGAAGGACGTCTCGCGTAGCAAGGTCGGCCGAGGTCTTGACCAGCCTCGGTGCGATTAAAATGGTGAGCTTCCGGTACGGTGGATGAGGGGCCAAGGAAGCGGCCTATGCGTGAAGCGCTAGGTTACCTGCGAAGGATCCTAGAGGGTGCTGACCATACGGTGCTCGGGCTCTGGGTTGCCTAGGATACCCACGCGTGCGTCGAGGAAGATATTGGAACAGAGTTGGAGTTGTTTTCTGAAATCGAGCATGGATCTGGTTGATTGACCTTGCTGGTCTTCAATGGATGAGTCCATGGCTCCTTATATGGATCTGTTGGTTGATCTTGCTGATCTTCAACGAGAGTCCATCTTGTTAAGTGATTATATTGCCAAGTATTATGGGCTAGGAACTATCGAAACGGCTCCTGAGCGTTCTAGTTGCCAATGATGCCATAGATACTCTGATGAAGGAATGATGGGAAATTAAGAATCAATTGGATAAATTGGAAGATGGTGATCAATGATGCTATGGTTTTATTAAAGGATTGTTTTAAACTGGTTGAATCTGGTTGAAAAAGGGCAATTTCATATTGGGTGTGTGAGTGGTGTGACTAGTTTTATTTTGCATGAACATCCGGCTAGGGGGCCTTGGAACTCTTTTCCTTGGTACCCGGGACAAAACCTAACCAAATTTTTAATTGGATCCCATCACTACAGTGGTTGGGCGGTTGGCTAACCCATGGGACTGGATGGGGTTAGGCTGGACTGATGGATCCGTAAATCGAGACTCAAACTTTTGTTTTTACGATAGAAAAAAAAAATAAATCCCGGACAGAAACTGTTCTATGGATAGGAATCAACGGCTGTGCCTCTTGAATGGGGAAAAAAGCGTTGATCCCAATGATCCAAGTGCAAGTTTCTTCCTTGAACTGACTAAGTATCTTATAGATGTAATCGGATCATCTCGATCAAAAATGATCTTGACTACGTTAGAGTAAAAAGTTATCCTGGTGGAATCGCCCGTACTTTCCGGTAAAGGAAGTTTTTCCGGGTTCGGTTTTGGAACAACCGACGGATTAGTCTCTTATCCGGATATCCGTGGGCGAGGCCCCGAGTGTGGGACCCCTGTCCCGCGCGAGAAGCGCTACTTCCGCTGCCAGTACCCCGAATCCGTTGCTCGGTGGGAACAGGGATCTTACATCTAGTCATGACTCTAAGTGGCACGACATCCTCATTCTTAGATGAAGATGGTGATGGAACTGCCCCTACAAGGTTGAGTGAGACCTTTGGTTGAGAGGTGCCTTCCTCATGTGGTTTCAGCAAACAATCCTTTGGGAAGTGTTCTACACAACACCCTAGACAATATCTTGCAATTGGTGGAAATTGTTGTACTGTTGTATTGGGTCGAGATGCTTGCCTTGAGCGATGTGGACAATCACGAGCCCAATGGGGTTCTCCACACTCATAACAGCAGGGGCCCATTAGTTTGGCTTCTACTTTCCTTTGCTGCCATTGACCTGAGGGGCATGGAGTCCTAGGTTGGTATCCGCGTAGCAACATTAAAGAGTTTTGTTCCCCTGGTTGAGTCTCCAGTGCTGGGCTTGAGTCCTAGGTTGGTAGCCGCGTAGCAACATTAAAGAGTTTTGTTCCCCTGGTTGAGTCAGTGCTGGGCTTGGGTATGTGGGACTTTCAAAGAGATTTTCCTTGGATGAATATGATGCGTATTCCTCCTCCACATAGCCTGGGTTTACCAAGTCTCTACACATATTTGAATTGTCGTAGTCCACAACCCTTACAGGAGCAGTCCCAGGAGCAGGAGGTTGAGCACCAAGAACAGGTCGTGCTTGCTCTTGTGCCATCGGTGGCTTACGTTCAAAATTATTATACTTTTGATACATTTATAGAGCCACTCCACCCCTTGGCTACTCATGCTCCTATCTCATTCTTGCAATGCGAGTACATTCCTGTGTGGTATGGGTAAAGTTCCAAGCACAGGCGTGGCACCACTTCTTTGTGGGTTGGTTTGTGACTAGAGGAGAAAAGGTATTACATTCCTCGGTTTTATGGTTACCGCCACATGCTCCACAAAGATGAGGACCTGTAGGTAGTACACTTCTCATTCGTTGCTGCTGTTGTTGTGGCTGCATGGGTGGGCGATAGGTCTATCCCAATCTCCTTAGTACTAGGTTAGCTATCTGGTCTGGATTTACTAGCGCGCTAGACCCTGAACTTTGGTCATCACCCCACTGATTTCTAGGTTTCACCTCAGGGCCAGAACCATCTTGGAATTTGAAGTTATCGGTGAAATCCATAGCATCATGGCAACACTCATTGAAATTTGTATGCTTCTTCGCATAGAGATGTGTATGCAGTGTTGAATTTTTGAGTCCTTTTAAGGAGAGAAATTAATCGAATTTGGGCGAGCTTCTCATCTTCTGGGCAACGATTAATGTACTGCTTCATTCTCTAACACTCTCATTCTCGCCTTGCTTGAAAGAGTAGATGTGTGCTACCGTGTCATGCTGAATTCCCATCAAGGAAAAAGCAGCAATGAATCTCTCTTCCAAAACTCGTAAAGAAGATTTGTCTGAAGCCTCTAATGCCTGAAACCAAGCAAGGGCTTTTCCTTCAAGAGTGAGTCCAAATCCTTCAATTTGAGTATGCTTGTGAGCCAGCTCGAACTGCTTGCCTAAATGCTGCTACATGGTCGTATGGATCTCCCAACCCTTCGTACTTCTTTACCAGTTTCTGAAGAGTTGATGGCCTTACTTGTCTTGAATACTCATCATAGGGCCTACGGCCTCTCACTCTCAGTGGGAATTGTTCCTCTCTTTGGTAAGATGGTCCACATGCATCCCAAATTGGTGTGGGTACCCTATTACCAGCCTCACCAAACCCCTCCAAAGATCTTGTCACCCGCATTTCAGGAGGTGCATTTATGGGAGGCCGAGTTGGCTCCCCTACCCTCCGATTGTTATAGTGAGAAAAATGTTGTTGGGGTGTGATCTGTGGTCGCACTTTTGGTGTCGGATAATGTCTTAGTGCTAGAGTTGGGCTACTAGCAGTGGTCCACTTGGATGTTGAAGGTCCCTCTCTAGTGAACTCTCGTAGGGGAGGAGCAACAGTTTCTCCAAGAAAGGCTATCTCTCCTGGTTTGGCTGTATTTGTTGAGAACACTTCCATGAATAATGGTTGTCCTTTCCACGTGAGTTCCCGAATCTCCTTCCAATCTAAGGTTCTGTATTCATTGGCCCATTTATCAATTATTCGATTCATGTGTCCTGCAAGCTTCTCAACTACCACCACCAGTGCTAGAGGAAGATCGAGCTGTGGCAATCTAGTTGTGGCATAATATCCCTCTAACGAGTCCTTATAGACCTCTTGAAGTGGGTCATCTTGTAAGACCTTTGTCATTGGAATTTGTCGTACAAACTCCCATTGGTTCTCAGCCCCCTGATCCATTTTATTCTTGCCTTTCCTATCCCTTTCCAAATTTAGATCTACAAGAAGTAAATCATCCATGGATGGCTGTGAGGACTGGGCATTAGAGGGTCCAGGCATGTCCGGCTCAATGAGCGAGTCATCTCTAGACTCCCTTGCTTTGGAAAGCTTTGATAAGTCTAAGAACTCGGTTTTAGAGAGCTCCCCTAATTTGTCTACATTTTCTGGATGGTAGGTGACTTCGTAGCGAACACCATCTCCACCCATGTACATGTTACCCTGGTCATTGACTAGAGGTGCTCTATCAAGTTCTGAGAAAATGTCTGCGATCTTAACAAGATACCGTTGTTGTGGATCCCTAAAGATCTCAGCTCCTTGAGCATTCGTGTAGACATATTGGAGTCTCACATTGAGTGTTAACCCCATGGTGTCGGCTTCAAATGGATTAAAAGATCTTGTGGGTGTTCTATTTGGGGCTAAGGGATGACTATTTGACGGCCCTAGATTGTCCATGGATAATGAGCTAGTTGTTCTGGAAAGGGTATCGGATTGGGATTCGGAAAGGGTTTCAGCAATATCTGCCAAATTTTGTACCGATTAGGTCCCACTTTCCTGCGTAGGTACTCTAGAAGGTGCCCTAGACCCTATGGCAGAATCTAAAAGTCGTCCCGACCGCAAGTGCATAAGGTCAAAACTTTTTTGCTGTTTTATGTGTTTTTGTTTTTTTTGTTTTGTCTTTGTTTTTATTTTTTTGTTTTTTTATTATATATATATATATATATATATATTTTACTCTACCTAACCACTAAATGCAACTAAAATGAGTATGTGTGTAACTATCTAACCTCTTTTTTTTTTTTTTTTGGGTTTTTTTTGTTTTTTTTAATGAACGATTTTATTTTTTTACCTTTTTTTTTCCTAACTACAAAAAATATGAATCACGCTAAAAAAAATACTAATTATGCACACAATTACAGAAATTTTAAAACAATGCAAGTTACCCTAATTATGCAAAAAATTAAAAAAAAATTAAAAATTACAAAATATGCAAAGAATATGGACTCCTAAAAAAAACACATAATTTATAGATTTTTTTTTAATTTTCTATTTCTTTCCTTTTGTTTTCATCCTTTTTCTTTCTTTTGTTTTTTTTTAAACTAATAAATTTCGTACTAATTACACAAAATATGAATTATGTAAAAAAAATTACTAATTATGCACACAATTTACAGAAATTCTAAAAAAATACAAGCTACTTTAATTATGCAAAATTTTACAAAAATTTAAAAAATAAAAAATGGACTCAAAATACAAACACTATAATTGTTTTCCTTTTTTTTTTAAATTATATTTTTTTGATTTTTCTTCTCTCCTTTTTTCCTTTTTTTCTTTATTTTTTTAAAAAAAAATATATTATATTTTTTTATTATTATTTTTTAATTATTTTAATTATTTTTTATTTAAAAAATACAAAAACATGAAAAATTAATTAAAAAAATAAAAAAAATAAAAAAAATGTACCAACCTTATCCGCTCGCCTCGCCGGATTCTTCGCCGTCGCACCCACTCGCCTTCTGCAACGCTGGCCCCCTCGCAACTTCAATGCTTCCTCGCAAGTCGCTTGCAACGCCAGCCCAATTCCTTCGCCTTCTTGCCCGCCAGCAGCCACTAGTTGGCTCTATTTTTAATATTTCTTTTTAATAAATTTGTACTTCTCGCTTCTCAGCTGAGGCTCACCTTCGCCGGCAGCCCCTCTACGTCCGTCGCTTCCCCTCGCCTCTGCTGCAGTCGACGTCGTTTGCTTGCGCGCTGCTTCGCCTTCGTTTGCTACTTCTTGCTTGCGCTCACTTCGTAGCTTTAGCCGCCTCCACACGCTTTTACTTAGACGCAGCCTCCATAGTCGCCTCCTACAGGCTATTGCCCTTCGCACGGCTGCTGCGCTGCTTCTCTCCCGCCTCTCCACATTGCTCGCCTTCTTCTACTGCCACATCAGCTGTGCAGTCAGCGCTGCCTTGCTCTCCATGCGCTTCCCACCTTCTTCAGCTCTACGTCCCGACGATGCAGACGCCCTCCACAGTCACTTCTCCAACAAGCTACGCCCCCTTCAATGTATATTTTTTTTTCTTTTTTCTCTTTTTTTTTTTAAAGGCTGCCTCCAACACTTCTTGCTACAGCCCGCCCAAGCTACAATGGCTGTCCGGCTCAAAAGCTACAGTCACAGCCGCCTTCAACACTTCCCAGCTACCTCCCCACGCCTCTTCAACTTCACACCTCCCACACTGATGTAGGCACTAATCTTCCTGCAGGATGATGGAAGGAAAGATGAGGGCCGCATCACAAAGCCCTCCCAACCGCAACACAAAAAACACAAATGTTAGTGTTTTAGTTGATTAGTGACAAAAGGTATGCCAAAAAATACAAAAACAGAAAGCACTTAAACCTAATTAATGGTGGGATTTCTCTACCGCAATAGGGTTTTAATTTTTTTGCTTCTAATCAAAAAATAGAAAACACACAAGGCGCCCTTGAGATCACACACTCAATGCCCTTGCAAACTCTACTCTAATCTACCCTAATCCACAATTTTGCAATCAATGGAGCACTTAGTAAGAAGTAATGGTTAACACCCTTCACTAACTTAGGTGTGCGTTCCCCGGCAGTGGCGCCATTGTTTGGGACATCATAGCATAGCGGAGGCTACACTCCAACCCACACACTTTGTCAATCTGTGAATGCAACCCGGTTAGCGCATACAGGCTATCCCGAATGGGAGAAGATTAGTTAACCACACACTAATGACTTCTAGTCCTACTCAATCCTTCTTCAACACTCAAGCAATCAATCTAACATAATCAACGCATCAAGATTAGGCTACACTTAAGCACAAAAATGCAACTGATGCAAAGAATCTAACATGCAAAGAGCTATCACACAAGCCTTAACTACACATCATTTCATGCACAAGCTTCATCACATGCACTCTACAATTCACAAATCAGATTTTAGCATCAAAACATCATTAAGAAATCTAGATTAGCAAGTGTGTAGACCGCAACCTCAAATCATTGAATACGTAGAGAATAGAGAGTACAAGATTGAAGCAAGAATGGAGATGGAGAGCCTTGGGAGAGCACATGAGAAGGAGCTATGGAGCAAGCTCTCTCTATGAGCCTCTCAACCAAATGACCAAAGAGTCCCCTCTAGCTCTCAAATGGGCCACTTTTTATACAAAAACTCTAAAACTCCCAAAAGTTCCCATGTGGGATTATTGTCAAGCCCACTCCCACATTCATCTACAACTTGGAACTCTTTACAAGAGCCCTAAGTGTCTTTTTTGTTGCATCCTTGCATTGATCTTCATTCGTCATGCAACAGATCTATTTGTTACTATTTTACTACTATTGGTATTTAAAAGTAAATATTATTTTGGATAATTTTGAACAAGATGTTACTTTTTAGTATTCGATGGCAATGTTTACTGATATTTAAAAGTAAATAATGTGGATGACTATTGAGTACATCACTCAAAATGGACACTGAAATAAGCCTCTACGTAAATTCTTAGTTAAATTATGGTAAACTTATGACCTTAAAAAACACGTGTCTCCATGTCCAATTGATGAACGGATTGCACCATACCTCCCTTCCACATCAGCAAAACATTCTCGTGTTAAGGTGGGCCCCAAAAAGTAAAAAATTTTAATTTTTCATTTTTTTACATTTTGAGGTGGAAAAAACACCACCTAAGCAATATGTATGATGAAATATTTGTTTCCCTCCAAAAAGCTTGTAATTGAAGGGTCACATCAGAATCCTATTAGGAGATAGTACATTCATAACTAATTGTCAGGTCTCCACAACCCCATAAACATAACTAACTCGTCAGGAACCACTACATCCATGAGATCCCGAAATTGTGGGACCCCAATTTTTTTAATTTTTTTGTGATAAATATATTTTTTTGATGAAAAACTCCATGTTAGTATATTTGTATATCAAAAATATCATTTTTTACTCAAAAATGGATTTGTATTAAACCTCCAACAACAAACCTCCAACAGTAAAGTTTTAACAGTCTCTCTCACTCACTCACTCTCTCTCTCTCTCTCTTTCTCTCTCTCTCTCCCCCTCTGAGGATCTCTCTGCTTTATCTTCTCCCTCTACTTAGCTATGGAGCCTTTGCAAGCTGTGTGTGAAGCCCCTTGTGAAGCCAGAAAACGAAAGGTTGATTTACACATTCGTATTCTTGAAGATTATGGCAGCTCTAAAAAACCCATCCTATTGATGCACAATTTGTCCAAGCTATAAGGATAGCTAAGGAGAAAAACATAGATCTTTGGGTTGATAGGCATCTCTATCCAAACACTCCTTTTCGCGATTTATCATCTTTTATGCAATTTGTTGGGGAAGGAGAGCTTGGCTTGTTGGGATACTATAGAAGATTGACTACAAGTGGAGCTATTCTTCATTAGCTCAACATGCTTGTGATGCGCATGAAGGGGTACCAAGCAATCTATTAGGATGTAAAAGATGCATTTCTAAGACAAGGAATCACTGGCTCTTTATTTCCTACACTCAAGGTGATTCACAATGTCAAGCGTATCAATAATCTCAATTACAATACTTAATGGATTAAGTGTATGTTTCCAAAAAACTCATTAATAAAAACCTATGGATCTAGGAGCTATCTAGATCTCATGCTGTATGATTGGTATTGTTCCTTGTGGCTCCAACTCCTTTGCTTCTCATATTTCCATTGCTATCAATAGCTATGTTTGCACCATCGTTTCAAGTTAGATAATCCTAAAACATAATAAAACTAACACAAGTGAGAATCAGTTTTGCAAAAACAAGGGATCGTTGGCACTCTATTTCCTATACTCAAGGTGATTCACAATGTCAAGCGTATCAATAATGATGATGTGCAATGTGCTATAGAACAGTTTTATAACGTTGAGGGCACACTAACATTAGACACAGGGTCGAGCAAAAGGAAAAGCAAGACAACAAGTACAGAATTTCACTATGATGTTTACAATAACATCTTTGCTCATATTGAGAGACTACAACAAGCTATGGTGAAGTTCTATGGTCTTTCACCAGAAGGTGAGAACTTGCAATTGCTAATATTCATGTTTTTGAGTATAAAATGAAGATGATTATTTTGTTTTGAATATTGTAAATTATCGTTTATTTACAATTTTAGGGAGCACACTTTCATTTGTGCTCAAGCTAGATGAGTGCCAAATTGTGAAAGGTTGAAAACTGGAACATATGAGCATTACGCTCATGAATGAGGCCATGATATGTGCATGGGAAAAGACGACCAAACCAAGGTTTAGTGTGTAATCTGAGAAAGAGGTCTGGTGGCTTGGTGCATTCGAGGTACCGAAGGAGACACATGAGGTATTGACATGGATGTTTGAAAGGACTCCCTGGATAATAGATGTAATCAAAAAGTAAATTGATGGTCAAGTTTTAGATGTAGAAAACATAGGAAAGTTCAAGATGGATTGGCATCTTGGGGGAGATTTGAAGATAATTAAATGCATGATGGGTTGTGCTCAAGGCGCGACATCAAGATGGCCTTGTCCATACTACAATGCTGAAATTGATATTCCTAGGTAGAAAAAGACAAATGGAAAAGGTATGCAGAAGGTTCGTTCTGTTGGAAAGGATGCCTCGAATGGTCCCAAAAGGGAAGAAGCAACACGAAGATGCAGTAGATCCAACCAAGTCAATTGACGGGAATTCAAATTGGAGCCCCATCATTAATTTTCCACTAACGAATATTCACTTTTGCACACTTCATGCATTTATCAGAATCTTCGATTGATTGCTTAAGTGCCATATCGATTATGCATTCACAATGCCTACACAAGAGAGGAAAGTTGCAGCCCTTGGCAAATTAGAGCATCTTTTGAATTCTCTGGGCTGTCATGGCAAAAACGTGAAAATTGAAGTGAATAAGTAGGCCTTTGGTATGTCATACGAGGTTGCTCAAAAGGTCTCCATGACTGGAGCAAAGGCAAGGAGATTTTTGGAGAAGCCAGCAAACATGGAGAATTCAAAGAAGACTTGTGGGCTCTAGAGAGACCTATGTGGAATCACCACAAATGTAGATTGTCCAATGCTAGCTCTTGTAAATATGCGCAAATAGTCTTGGATAAATTTCAATAACATGGTTTGCTTATGAACCAAAGTAGCATAACTGGACATCATTATAACAACATATCGTAACTGGGCACCCAAGAACAAGAATCATTCCAACAACATATCGTAGAATTCACCAAAAGTGTGCTAGGTGCTTGGAGAGAGAGTAAAGTAACACACTACATGGTAAGTTGTACAATGAAAAAATAAACTGGTGTTTTAATTTGAACTTTTTCTAATTAAATTCTATTGTTATGTGTACAGCACATAGTTTATGCACATGGTGTATGTTTCACGAACAAGTATGGATTGCTCAACATGTGGAGTATCCAAGGGATGGAGAAATCACATTATAAAGCAAGAGGGGTTTATTTTAAAAATACAAGACATGGAGGTGGAGCTTGTGCAGGAGGAACATGTACAAACTATCTACAAGAGATATTCAATTAGTTTTATCGCACAACCTTTGGAAGAGTATTGGTTAGGGAGCGGGCCCAACAATCAAAGCATGCGCGAGGCATGCAAGGTTGCAAAAAGTCATGCTCGGCTTGAATGGTTGCAGACCATTGCAGACCAATGCTTCCCATAGGCATGGTGCTTTGGCATGCACACTAATGAGGAGACAAGAGAGGCGTTGGGTTGTGCATGCACCAACACAAATCTAGATGTAATAAGGCTAAGAAAATAAGTTTAGTTAGGTTTTTTTTTGCCCTTAAAAAAAACTATTAATAGTTGCTTCACTCACTTCGTTTTCATTTCACTTCTTTAGAGAGCTTGAGCTCAAGATCTACGTAGGCACCCACGTAAGGACATAATCACATCACCATGTTAGCACCGTAGGCATGGTTGTACATGGATATGGCATACACCACCGCACGTGCTACCATGCCTTCACAAAACATAGTGCAAGGCACCCAACGACCACATAGTGGGTGACACCACGGAAGAGTGTGACCCCTGGAATTCTAGGACATGCCCAACACAGGATCACGAGAGTCTAGCCTTCTTCCCATAGCAACACCAACGCACACACATGCAAGCCCTTCTAGTGGGAGCAAGCGCGTGAAGGTGACCCCATGATGCATCCACCCTAGAGATCAAGACAGAGACTCCGATGATGAGCAGTTCGACTGGGTTAGTGAAAACATTCCTACATTGCACACACCACCATAGGTGGCAAGACCCTACTAGCAAGATAGGGTCCCCTACCTACCTAGTAGTGTAAGATTCCTCCCTCAGCCTCTCAAGATGTCCAGTATCTTCCCATGTAATCAAATCCCTCTTCAAAAATATAAAAGATCTTGTTTCTACCAGTTTTGCTCTAGAGAGAGAAAATATTCTAGAAAGAGAATATTCAGATTTTAAATATTTTTAGATAGAAAAATACCTCATCTTATTAAAATAACTTTCCCTGAAATAGAAGTTCAAAAAGATTTTCAGAAGTTGCATTAGAAATTAAGTATAATCTGTTCAAGAGACATTATCCTGGGGGTGAAGATTTTTTTTGAAATTTTAAATTAAGGTTCCTATGGACCAATAAGATTCATCCAAATGTAGGGAGGAGATAAATGAAGAAATAAAAGAAAAATCCCCCAAAAATGAGTAAATACTCACATAAGATGAAGAGTTGACTAAGGACAAGGTTAATAGTTAAAAAAAAGAGATATTTAGAAGTAATGATGCATTTTTGACACCTCTACATGGGGGAATTCCCCTCATTAAGGAGCCGCCTATTTCACATGATTGAATGAGTTTCAAACTCCCAAATAATGGGATATTTTTATCTCTCATCTCTCCTGTTTCAACTAGATCCAAAAAGTGAGCAAAATTGACCTAAAAATGGTCAAAAATTGACCAAACTGATTTGGAAAATTCTAGAATCAGATGGCTTGGTTAGAAGCTCACTTTTTCCTGTAAATAGAAGCCCTCCCCCTTTGTTGAAACTTAATAGTATTTTGCACTATTACCCTATCTCTCCCAAGTGCCAAAAATAGTGAATTGTATTCATAATTCATTAGTTTTTGACCTTCCTTCTTTTAGAAGATTGGTGGCCACTCTTGTCTCAAACAAGAGTTGAACCCTCAAACCATCAAGCCAAAGGAAAGCTCTCAAATTCATTAGTAAGTTGGTGATTCTTCTCTTTTCCATTTATTTTATGGTTTTTATGGTTTTTTATGCTTTTTGTCTTCTCCAAAATTGCAAGTGATGTTATGCCTCATTGCAAAAGGCATTCCCCTCTCTTCTCTAGTAAATCCAACCATTCTCTATCCTAGGTGAATCATTAATGATTAAAGTCAAGTTTTTATAATGTTTGTCTTAAATAAGTAGAAAAATGTGTACTTTAGAATAATTTCAATACTCTTGGTGCACTTTTAATTAATTTTAGAGACTTAAAATTTGAAAAATGGTCAGCCATACAAAGGAGGTTATGGTAAAATTTTTGGAAATTAGCAAAATAAAATTCATCTTTTATTATTCTAAAAGAGTAATCCTTATGGTTTCTATATTCTAAAGTATCATTTTTATGCATAGAAGATGCATTTTGATTATTTGTATAAAAGAAAATTAGTATTATTATAAAAGTATTACTTTCATTATATTTGATTTTCATGCATAGAGGTATGCATAAAAGATTATTATTTTATTGTAAAAGTGTTACTTTTATCATATTTGATTTTCATGCATAGAGGTATGCATAAAAGATTATTATTTTATTGTAAAAGTGTTACTTTTATCATATTTGATTTTCATACATAGAGGTATGCATAAAATATTATTATTTTAATGTAAAAGTGTTACTTTTATCATATTTGATTTTTATGCATAAATGGGTGCATAAAAGATATTTTTATATTAAAAGTGTGATTTTTATCATAAATGATTTTATGCTTAAATTAGATGCATAAGAGAAATTAGATGCATAAGAGAAATTCTTTTATTATAAAAGTGTAATTCCTACACATTAGGGGAAGGTTGAGGTCTATAGGGGCCCTTTAAGCTGCCATATTATGATTTTAATGACTTTTTGTTAAAATGTTAAGTTTCTTTGACTTTAGATACCTTCTTGTTCTTCAAACGGCTAGAAGTTTGAATTTCAAAGTTTCTCGCCAAAATTGAATTTGAAATCGAGCGAGTAAAACTATATCATGTGACATATCTATGGAAAGAGCTCGACGAGTAGATTTTGGATCTGTAATCTTCGACAAATTTTGAGCTCATATATAGAAGTTATGAAATTTCAAAAACTTTCCCCCCACTTTTTGAAATAGAAAAGTACAAAAAGGCATCTTTTAGAGAATCTTTTGACCATCTTTAATCACCCAACATTTTTGTATACATGGCATCACACGATTGGCTCTTTTCCTTAATAACCTTTTAATCACATGGCATCTTAAAGGGCCCCTATAGACCTCAACCTTCCCCTAATGCTAAATTGGATTTATGAAAAAAAGATGCAAAAAGAAATCTATTTTTAGTTCAAAAGAGTTATTTTCATCAATTTTGATTTTATGCATAGGAAGATGCATAAAAGATTGATTTTTAATTTAAAAGTGTCATTCTCATTTAAAATGAATTTATGCATAGGAAGATGCATAAAAGATTGATTTTTATTTCAAAAGTGTTATTCTCCTTAAAATGGAATTTATGCATAAATAGAAGCGTAAAGAAATCTTATATCAAAAATAAGAATTCTCTTGTATTCTATAAATAGATATGAGGATGTGAAACGAATCAGATAGATGAAAATGAATGATGAATAGATGGAGATGTATGTATATGAAAGAATGGATATAGTTATATGTATGTGAAAGAAATGATGTAGATATGGAATGTGGATGTGGATGTATGTGAATGTGAATGAGGATGTGGAATGTGGATATGGATGTATGGATGCGGATGTAGATGTATGAATGTGAGTGGGGATGTGAAGGTATGAATGTGGATGTGGAAATGGAAGTATGGATGTGGATGTGGATGTGAATGTATAAATGTGGATGTAGATGTGGATGTATGAATGTGAATGTGGATGTGAATGTATGAATATGAATGGGGATGTGAGAAGGTGAATGTGGAAATGGACGTATGGATGTGGAAGAGGATGTGGATGTATGAACGTGAATGTGGATGTGAATGTATGGATGTGGATGTGGAAATGGATGTATGGATGTGGATGTGAAAATGAATGTATGGATGTGGATGTGAAAATGGATGTATGGATGTGGATGTGGATGTGGATATATGAAGGCGAATATGTATGTGAATGGATATGAAGCCGATATGAACGAATGGATGAGATGAGATGTCAAGTGAATCAGAATGTGAAATGAATTATATAATATGTGAACAAATGAGATGTAATGAGAAATGGATGTGATGAGACGTAATGTAAACTAAGAAAGATAGGAATGGATGTTATGTGAAGTGAATGAATCTGATTAGATGGGATGGAAAATGATGTATCTGGTCAAGAATGGATACACTTATGAATTGGGCTTGGGTTAAGTAATATGGATTGATGTGGAACAAACTGGAAAGATGTGAATTCATTATAGAAACTGTATTTGTGATCTGTTTGTAAATGACTGTTTTATGTCAAGAATGCTGGGGAAGCATTTTGACTATCTTGAGAATGTGGTCGTGAAGACTTACTTGATAAAGTTGCAACTGCTGATGCAGAGTCAATGGAGGACGTCTTGCCTACCAAGGAGTAAGAGTTGTTTTCTGAAACCGAGTATGGACTTGGTTGATTGACCTTGCTGGTCCTCAACTAATGAGTCCATAGCTCTCTTATATGGATCTGTTGGTTGATCTTGCTGGTCTTCAATGAGGATTCCATCTTGATTTTAATATGTGAATATATTATCGGGTACTATGAGCCAGGAACTATTGAAAAGGCCCCTGAGTGAACAGAGCGTTCTGGTTGCCAATGATGCCATAAGTACACCGATGAATGAATGATTGGAAATATGGATTCAACATGAGATTTTGAGGATTGCGATCAGTGAAAAAATGGTTTCATTAAAGGATTGTTTTAAAGTTAGCTGATGCTGAGAAAAAGGCAATTTCATATTGGGTGTGTAAGTGGTGTGACTAGTTTTATGTTTGCATGAACTTCCGGCTACGGGACCTGGGAACTCTTTTTCCTGGTACCCGGGACAAAACCTAATTCTAAATTGGATTCCATCACTACAGTGGTTGGGCGGTTGGCTAACCCATGGGACTAAAGTTGGATAGATCCATAAAATTGAGACTCCTTTCTGTTATATTACGTTAGATGAAGTAAATCTCGGATAGTAATTGTTCTATGGATAGGAATCAACGGTTGTGCCTCTTGACGGGGAAAAAATCGTTGATCTCTATGATCCAAGTGCAAGTTTCTTCCTTGATCTGACCAAGTGACTTTAGGTTTGGTTGGATCAGTTTGGTCAGTAATGACCCTGACTACGTTAGAGTAAAATTTTTATCCTGGAGGAATCGCCTGTGCTTTCCGAGCAAGGGAAGTTTTTCTAAGTTCGATTTTGGAAGAACCGAGGAATTAGTCACCTATCCGGATATACGTGGGTGAGGCCCCGAGTGTAGGACCTTGACTTGTGCAAGATGTGCTACTTCCGCTGTGCTAGCATCCAGAATCCGTTGCGCGGTGGGGACGGGGATCTTACAGGTAGGAACTTGATACATAGGTACCACAGCAGCATAGGAGGAGGAGGATTTAGACTATGAGAGAGATCAAGGGGAGGTTACTGCTGTAAGTGTGCGTAAGCACCGAAATGTCAAGCTCTTCAAGCCAAGGAAGTCCCAACCTTGCTAATGCACCAACACAACACAGAGAGCTCCAAGGAGAAGGATGCACCAAGGGCATGGGCTCTACAAGAAATCAAGTTTTATCAAAGGAACACTGAGTTACGGATAAGAAGAGCCCCTTTTGCTTGCACAATCAAGGAGATTATCCAACGATATAGAACAGAGTTCCGTGTGCAGGGGATTACCCTTGAAGCATTGCAATAAGCCGTCCAGGCTTACCTTGTTCGGCTTTTTGAAGGACACCAACCTCCTTGCAATATATGCAAAGTGGATTACCATTTCTATGCCAAGGACATGCAACTACCTCGACGTATTTGAGGCGAGTGCGATACAAACTAGAGATCTTAGATGTAAACCTGCTTCTTGTTGAAGCAACGCTTTTGTTTCAAAACCCCCTTTGTAACAAGCCTATCTGGCTTTCATTTGTAACCTTCTAATAATTTAAATTTTAAGTTTCGCTTACAATTTCTCGGTGTCATAATGTTTGTTTAACATGGAGTGTCTATCATGTGCGAGTTTGTCACCCAAAGCATCAGAAATGCTCCTGGAGGGCTAAGGAAGCTGTGCCAGAACAATGCGAATTTGGCCTCTGCCCCGACGATGTAGGGGCTAAAAATTCACATTGTTCTGACACTTCTCCCCTAGCCACTCAAGATCATAAATAGTAGTTTACAAGATAAAAACACCCTTAATCATGTGTAAAAATACATTGTTTGTCATCCAATGCATCAGAATTGCTCCTCGAGGGCTAGTGAAGCTGTGCTAGAACAGTGTGAATTTGGGCTCTACAGCAGCGGTGCAGGCTCAAAATTTGCATTGTTCTGGCACTGCTCCCCCAGCCACTCAGGATCATTTCTTATGCATTTATAATGAAGTTGAGTACACTAATTGTGAGAAATAGTAGTTTACAAGATTAAAACACCTTTAATCATGTGTAAAAATACATTGTTTGTCATCCAATGCATCAGAATTGCTCTTGGAGGGCTGGGGAAGCTATGCTAGAACGGTGCAAATTTAGGCTCTACAGCGCGGTGCAGGCTTAAAATTTACATTGTTTTGGCACTGCTCCCACCCCCCCGAGGGTCATTTCTAATGCATTTACAAAGAAATTGAGTACACTTACTGTGAGAAACAGTAGTTTATAAGATAAAAACACCTTTAATCATGTGTAAAAATACATTATTTATCATACAATGCATCAAAATTTCTCCTAGAGGGCTAGGGAAGCTGTGCGAATTTGGGCTCTACAGCAACAGTGCAAGCTCAAGATTCCCACTATTTTGGCATTGCGCGCCCAGGCCCCGAGGGTCATTTCTGATGCATTTACAAAGAAATAACTATTCTTCACCTTCCACCACAATGGTGCTCAAGAGATTGATCTCAAGCTCTGGCAGCACCTTGCTCTCCTCGACGAGTGGGGAAGATGGCCTTGCATCTTCCACTATACAGCGGGTTGTTCAGCTGCAGATTGTGCACCCTCTGGAAAGTTCTCTGATGCAAGCTGCTCTTCCACATCAGCACTCGTACTACCTAGTGTCTTCACTTCCTTGTCATCCCTCAAATACCCTGCCAACTGCAATGCAACATCTCTACCTCCTCATCCAAATCCTCATCGGTGATGAGGAAAATGCAAAAGTGGCGAGCCACGAGAGGAACCTAGTTCCTAAATTACCGCTCCCCAACCTCTTCACCTCCTGCTTATTGAATGTACATTAAGCTCCTGCGGGGATGCAGATGTCGATGAAGCATTCAAGGTGCTGGATGTAGGGGCGGGCATTTTGTTGAATGTACTTAAGTAGCTCAATAGGCAACCATCGATCATTGGGGGCAATGGGGAAAGGAGATGGAGTGGGGAGCCAAGTATTGCTCCATGTATGCAATCTGTGTCTCATAATGTTAGGACACAAGGACAAACGACTTTTCAAAGTTGACTTCACAAAAGAACATGGCAAAGAGCTCGCTCTTGCTTGCCCATGGGGTGGTGGAGAGGAACTCACAGAAGTTGTCAAAGTGGGTAGCCATGTGTGAATGCAAATAGATAGCGTGAGCTCGTGCTTGGTTTCTATGAGAAAGAAGGCACCTTTAGCCTATTTATAGTTAAAATTTAAAGTTTGTCCTTCTCACACTAGACCGCTAGACAAAAAAAATCACAGTTTGCAGAAATATTAAGATTTCAATGAAATAAAGAGAAGTTAAAAAAGAGCCTACTACAAAATTACAAGCATGCCGTCTAATCTAAAATTGTTATAATGTCTTCATTTTTTACCTTTTGTGACAATTACTTCATGTTGATCTCCATCTCCTTGTTGACTTGAAAGCCCGTCGTTACCTTCACCTCGATCCTAAAACTCTTGCCCCTCACGTGCATGAGAACAGAGGCTGTTTTCCCATATACCCAGTTCATCAAAAGCTCTTCCACATGCCTACTATGTGTTGCTAGGCCTATGAAGCTTGCTCTGCTACTAAAAATTCAAGGTCCCCCATTTGCCGTAATTCTGAGACCATGGTTTTCCACTCCTTATGCTTCCCAATTTGTAAAAATTTAGAAAGTGGCACAATAACGAGAAAGTGTAAGGGTTAATTCTAGACATGGAGTGGAATCAGATATACCTTTTTCCTCACATTAACTTGAAACTTGACTCTTCCACAATGTCAAAGCCCATGATGCTAAAGTGCTGACGCAGGTTTGCTAGGCTCTAATACTTCCTTGCTGCTGCCACTCGCTCAATCCATCCATTTTGCATCATCACACCTACCTCAATAGGCACACTTTCTTCTTCTGAGGCTTGAAGAGGGATCCATGTCCCATGCTTTTGCATCCATCTTTGGTAGTGCAGACGCATGTACAAAATAGAGCGTGCCTTCAAGAACTTGAAAGACACTATAGAATTTACTACATTGCACTTGTACACATCACCTTGATGTGACCCCTCATTAACCTCCCAACCCTCTCCTAGTAATCCTTGAATGAGGTTAGACCGTACCTTCTTTACAAATATACATTGTTTTTGTTTGGTGCATTGGCATGGAATTGAACATGTGCACAAAAACATGTAAAGGACAAAACCAATTTAGCCCTACTGACCTAGATGCCTTTGAAAACTTGAGTGATGTCTTGATATCACTTACCATCATAAACTTTAAGCATAAGATGGTCCAAGCCTCAGGTTTGGGCCATTCAGGATTGTTAAGAGGGGTGTTGGGCATCTCTTCTAGCTTGCCAAATAACCTGGTTTTTTATCTACAAAATATGAGTGAGAAAAGAAAAAGATATTATTCTGTACAAGCTCACTGGGACTTTGAGATACAAAAATTGCCTCTCCAATGGATACATGCATAGCATAGAAAACTCCAGTGAGGCTTTGGAGTGGTTCTTACTTAACATAATTAGAGGGGAGTATATCTGCAAATAGAGACATAAGAAAATTTAAAACAAAAACTCCAATATTAGCATGTTGTTAAAGATGTGCTTATATTACACTGACAATTTTAAAGAAACCTTCGTCGTTGGCCTTGAATGTAAAGGTCTCCAAGGGTATACACATGTTGCACTATGACAACCAGTCCTTCCTTCTTAGTATGCTTGAAGAGTTGTAGCCGCCCCTTCCAATGATGTAGCATATTCCCTAGTTGATGAACTCCATGTGGTCCCTTAGAGCTTGGCTGCATGTAGACCCAAGCCCCAACCCTGAATCTTGTTGGAGCCCAAACTCCATGCTCATCTCTTGTGTTATGCAGCACAAGATCTTCCACCTTCTCCCTAGGTCTTCTCACATTATTCATTAGGGGAAGGTTGAGGTCTATAGGGGCCTTTTAAGTTGCCATATTATGATTTTAATGACTTTTTGTTAAAATGTTAAGTTTCTTTGACTTTAGATACCTTCTTATTCTTCAAATGGCTAGAAGTTTGAATTTTAAAGTTTCTCGCCAAAATTGAATTTAAAATTGAGTGGGCAAAACCATATCATGTGACATATCTATGGAAAGAGCTCAGCATGAGTAGATTCTGGATCTCTAATCTCCGACAAATTTTGAGCTCATATGTAGAAGTTATGGATGTCCGAAATTTCAAAAACTTTTCTCCCCACTTTTTGGGAATGAAAAGTACAAAAAGGCATCTTCTAGAGAATCTTTTGACCACCTTTAATCACCCAACATTTTTGTATCCATGGCATCACACGATTGACTCTTTTCCTTAATAACCTTTTAATCACATGGCATCTTAAAGGGCCCCTATAGACCTCAACCTTCCCCTAATGCTAAATTGGATTTAGGAAAAAAAATGCATAAAGAAATCTATTTCTAGTTCAAAAGAGTTATTTTCATCAATTTTGATTTTATGCATAGGAAGATGCATAAAAGATTGATTTTTAATTTAAAAGTGTCATTCTCATTTAAAATGAATTTTTGCATAGGAAGATGCATAAAAGATTGATTTTTATTTCAAAAGTGTTGTTCTCCTTAAAATGGAATTTATGCATAAATAGAGGCGTAAAGAAATCTTATATCAAAAACAAGAATTCTCTTGTATTCTATAAATAGATATGAGGATGTGAAACGAATCAGATAGATGAAAATGAACTATGAATAGATGGAGATGTATGTATGTGAAAGAATGGATGTAGTTATATGTATGTGAAAGAAATGATGTAGATATGGAATGTGGATGTGGATGTATGTGAATGTGAATGTGGATGTGGAATATGGATATGGATGTATGGATGCGGATGTAGATGTATGAATGTGAGTGGGGATGTGAAGGTATGAATGTGGATGTGGAAATGGAAGCATGGATGTGGATGTGGATGTGGATGTATGAATGTGGATGTAGATGTGGATGTATGAATGTGAATGTGGATGTGAATGTATAAATATGAATGTGAATGTGGATGTGAATGTATGAATATGAATGGGGATGTGAATGTATGAAGGTGGATGTGGAAATGGACGTATGGATGTGGAAGAGGATGTGGATGTATGAACGTGAATGTGGATGTGAATGTATGAATGTGGATGTGAAAATGGATGTACGGATGTGGATGTGGAAATGGATGTATGGATGTGGATGTGGAAATGGATGTATGGATGTGGATGTGGATGTGGATGTATGAAGGCGAATATGTATGTGAATGGATATGAAGCCGATATGAACGAATGGATGAGATGAGATGTCAAGTGAATCAGAATGTGAAATGAATAATATAATATGTGAACGAATGAGATGTAATGAGAAATGGATGTGATGAGATGTAATGTAAATTAAGAAAGATAGGAATGGATGTTATGTGAAGTGAATGAATCTGATCAGATGGGATGGAAAAGTATGTATCTGGTCAAGAATAGATACACTTATTATGAATTGGGTTTGGGTTAAGTAATATGGATTGATGTGGAACAAACTGGAAAGATGTGAATTCATTATAGAAACTGTATTTGTGATCTGTTTGTAAATGACTATTTTATGTCAAGAATGCTGGGGAAGCATTTTGACTATCTTGAGAATGTGGTCGGGAAGACTTACCTGATAATGTAAGATTCCTCCCCCAACCCCCTTTTTGATGTCTAGTATCTTCCCCTGTAATCAATCCCTCTTCAGAAATATAAAGACCTTGTTTCTAGCTATTTTAACCTAGAGAGAGAAAATATTATAGAGAGAGAATATTCAGATTTTGAATATTTTGGATAGAAAAATATCTCATATAATTAGGATGAATTCCCCTGAAACAGAAATTCAAAAAGAATTTTCAAATGTGCAATTGGAATTAATTGGAAATAGGTATAAAGAACCTTAGTCTAAGGGTCTAGATTTTCAGAAATCTTTAGACTATGGTCCAATTAAGGTTCCTATGGGCCAATAGCATCAATACATGTGTAGGGAGGAGATAAATCCAATTTATAAAAAGAAGATATCCAAAAATGAGTAAATGCTCACATAAGATGAAGAGTTGAAAATGTATAAGGTTTATTAGTTAAAAAAAACACATATGTAAGGAAGGGGAGTTCTTTAAAGGAGGTGCATATTTCACATAAGATGAAGACTTGAAAATGTACAAGGTTTATTAGAAAAAAAAAAACTATGACACATATGTCAGGAAGAGGAGTTCTTTAAAGGAGGTGCATATTTCACATAAGATGAAGAGTTGAAAATGTGCAAGGTTTATTAGTAAAAAACTATGAGCAATATTAAAAATATGAGATATTTTGGGTATCCAAAAATGAGTAAATGCTCACATAAGATGAAGAGTTGAAAATGTACAAGGTTTATTAGAAAAAAAAAAACACATATGTAAGGAAGGGGAGTTCTTTAAAGGAGGTGCATATTTCACATAAGATGAAGAGTTGAAAATGTACAAGGTTTATTAGTAAAAAAAACTATGACACATATGTAAGGAAGGAGAGTTCTTTAAAGGAGGTGCATATTTCACATGCTTGAATGAGTTTTAAACTCATAAAAATTGAGATATTTCATCTCTCCTCTCTCCTCATTCAAGTCTAGTTCCAAAAAGTTAGCTTAACTGACCTAAAATGGTCAAAAAGTGACCTAACTGACTTGGAAAATTCTAGAATCAGTTTGTTTGGTTAGGAGCTCAAATTTTCCTATAAATAGAAGCCTCCCCTTGTTGAAAAAAATATAATGTCTTATGCATTGTTACTCTACTCTACCTAAGCCAAGAACTGTGAATTCTTTAATAATTCACTAATTTTTGATACTTCTCTCTTTCTTCAATCCCCATTGGTGGCTCCATCAACATACTAAACCAATTGATTGGTTGGGGGCCTCTACCGTGAACAAAGAATCAAGCAAATTATAAGATAAGTATAGTGAATTATGATCTTTTCTATAATTTCTCAATGATTCTCTCTTCTCAACCCCTCTCAAGCTTGAGAAGCTTAATTGGTATGGTTTTTGAAATGCTATCTATTTATATTTAATTCTAATGGTTTTTCTCTCTTTCTCACTTAAGAAATGGTCATACTCATGACCCTCTTCAATCCAAATGAAGCTTTTCATAAGGCTTTTCCTTAATCCAAGATTAAGCTATGCTTGAGGCCAAATTAATGGCTTTTTTCTATGCTTTTAGTTTATGTATATTGATGATTCAATCCATTATGGATTGATGATCCAATTAGAGACCATTCTAATTATTTTCTTAATGATCCAATTAGAGACCATTATGGATTGATGATCCAATTAGAGACCATTCTAATTATTTTCTTAATGATCCAATTAGAGACCATTATGGATTGATGATCCAATTAGAGATCATTATGGATTGATGATCCAATTAGAGACCATTCTAATTATTTCTTTAATAATGAGCCTTATCCCTTAGAAAAAAATTGAGATTTATCAGTCATAGTAGCGGAGCTATGGCAAAATTTTTATAGAAATTACGCATAAAATAATTTCATTCAAAGCATAAAAAGAGGACTTCCTACCATATTCTAGGAACTATCTCATCCTAGATTAATTAAAAGAATATTATTATGCATGGAGATATGGATGTTTGCATGTAGATGTAGAGGTATGGATGTGAGTGTGAATGTGGAGGTGGATGTATGCATGTAGAAATAGATGTGTAGATGAGGATGTAAATGGAGATGTGGATGGATGCATGTAGAAGTAGATGTATAGATGTAGATGTGAATGGAGATGTGGATGTATACATGTAGATGTAGATGTATAGATGTAGATGTGGATGTGGAGATGGATGGATGCATGTAGATGTAGGTGTATAGATGTAGATGTGGATGTGGAGGTGGATGGATGCATGTAGAAGTAGATGTATAGATGTAGATGTGAATGGAGATGTGGATGTATACATGTAGATGTAGATGTATAGATGTAGATGTGGATGTGGAGGTGGATGGATGCATGTAGATGTAGATGTAAAGATATAGATGTGAATGGAGATGTGGATGTATGCATGTAGATGTAGGTGTATAGATGTAGATGTGGATGTAGAGGTGGATGTATGCATGTAGATGTAGATGTATAGATGTGGATGTGAATGTGGAGGTGGATGTATGCATGTAGATGTAGATGTATGGAGGTGAATGTGAATGTGGATGTGGATGTATGCATAGAGATATGGATGTACGCACATAGATGTGGATGTATGGATGTGAATGTGCATGTAGATGTGGATGTATGGATGTGGATGCATGAATGTGCATGTAGATGTGGATGTGAAAATAGATGTATGGATGTAGATGTGGATGTATGGATGTGAATGTGGATGTGGATGTAGATATATGTATGGATGTGAATATATGATATGTGATGTGAAGGAATCTGAAGTGATGAGATGGAAAATGATGTGATGGGATGAGTATACATATAACTGGAATGTGGAATAAGCAATGTGGATTGATGAGGGATAATGTGGAAAAATGAGAGTTAATATAGAAACTGTATTTTGTGACTGTTTGTGGATGTATGGATGTGGATGCATGAATGTGCATGTAGATGTGGATGTGAAAATAGATGTATGGATGTAGATGTGGATGTATGGATGTGAATGTGGATGTGGATGTAGATATATGTATGGATGTGAATATATGATATGTGATGTGAAGGAATCTGAAGTGATGAGATGGAAAATGATGTGATGGGATGAGTACACATATAACTGGAATGTGGAATAAGCAATGTGGATTGATGAGGGATAATGTGGAAAAATGAGAGTTAATATAGAAACTGTATTTTGTGACTGTTTGTGGATGTATGGATGTGGATGCATGAATGTGCATGTAGATGTGGATGTGAAAATAGATGTATGGATGTAGATGTGGATGTATGGATGTGAATGTGGATGTGGATGTAGATATATGTATGGATGTGAATATATGATATGTGATGTGAAGGAATCTGAAGTGATGAGATGGAAAATGATGTGATGGGATGAGTACACATATAACTGGAATGTGGAATAAGCAATGTGGATTGATGAGGGATAATGTGGAAAAATGAGAGTTAATATAGAAACTGTATTTTGTGATTGTTTGTAAATGCTGTTTGTAAATGACTGTTTTATATCAAGATTGTTGGGAAAGCATTGTGACCATCTTGTGATTAAGGTCGTGCTGAAAAAGTTGCAACTGCTAACGGAGAGTCAATGAAGGACGTCTCGCATAGCAAGGTCGGTCGAGGTCTTGACCAGCCTCGGTGCGATTAAAATGGTGAGCTTCCGGTACGGTGGATGAGGGGCCAAGGAAGCGGCCTATGAGTGAAGCGCTAGGTCACCTGTGAAGGATCCTAGAGGGTGCTGACCATATGGTGCTCGGGCTCTGGGTCGCCTAGGATACCCACGCGTGCGTTGAGGAAGATATTGGAACAGAGTTGGAGTTCTTTTCTGAAATCGGGCATGGATCTGGTTGATTGACCTTGCTGGTCTTCAATGGATGAGTCCATGGCTCTTTATATGGATCTGTTGGTTGATCTTGCTGATCTTCAACGAGAGTCCATCTTAATAAGTGATTATATTGCCGAGTATTATGGGCTAGGGATTAGGAAACGGCCCCTGAGTGGACAGGTGGTGAGCGTCCTAGTTGCAAATGATGCCATAGATACTCTGATGAAGGAATGATGGAAAAATTAAGAATCAACTGGATAAATTGGAAGATGGTGACCAGTGATACTATGGTTTTATTGAAGGATTGTTTTAAACTGGTTGAATCTGTGAAAAGGCAATTTTATATTGGGTGTGTGAGTGGTGTGACTAGTTTTATTTTGCATGAACATCCGGCTAGGGGGCCTTGGAACTCTTTTCCTTGGTACCCGGGATAAAACCTAACCAAATTATTAATTGGATCCCATTACTACAGTGGTTGGGCGGTTGGCTAACCCATGGGATCGGATGGGGTTAGGCTGGACTGCTGATGGATCCGTAAATCGAGACTCAAACTTTTGTTTTTACGATAGATAAAATAAATCCCGGACAGTAACTATTCTATGGATAGGAATCAACGGCTGTGCCTCTTGAATGGGGAAAAAAGCGTTGATCCCAATGATCCAAGTGCAAGTTTCTTCCTTGATCTGACCAAGTATCTTATAGATGCAATTGGATCAGCTCGATCAGAAATGATCTTGACTACGTTAGAGTAAAAAGTTATCCTGGTGGAATCGCCCGTGCTTTCCGGTAAAGGAAGTTTTTTTGGGTTTGGTTTTGGAACAATCGACGGATTAGTCTCTTATCCGGATATCCGTGGGTGAGGCCCCGAATGTGGGACCCCTGTCCCGCACGAGAAGTGCTACTTCCGCTCCCAGTATCCTAAATCCGTTGCTCGGTGGGAACAGGGATCCTACAGATAAAGTTCCAACTACTGATGCAGAGTCAATGGAGGATGTCTCACGTACCAAGGTCGGCCGAGGTCTTGACCAGCCTCGGTTCGATTTAAAAGGTGAGCTTCTGGTACGGTGGATGAGGGACCAAGGAAGCGGCCTATGAGTGAAGCGCTAGGTGACCTGCGAAGGATCCTAGAGGGTGCTGACCATACGACGATGGCATGGAAGCGGTAAAGCTATTTACGCCCTTATAGGGTGCCACACTTCCACACACGCATAAAAACACACCATAAAACCAGGCCCAATAGCATGAACAAAAATTATATTTCAGATTAGGCTATCACAAGCTGTTCCCAAACAAACAAAGAAACAAAAAAAACTCTCTGTCATCACCAGACATCAACCACAGCTAATCAAGAGAATTTACAACTTTGGCCTGAGTCTCCGGAAGAGGATAATTCACCAGAGGAACCATTCTCTCTCCCCTTTGCTCAAACATTCCTAGACCCAGTCACTCTCTCTTTCTGTTTTCCTGTGCATAGCCCTCCTCTTATATCTTGGTGGCCAGCTTCATACCCTTCTCTTGGCTACCAACCGCTAGTGGGAGCAGCCTTTTGTTGCTGACGTGCTAGCCACTGCCTGGGAGGTCCTTTGGAAGAACCCGACAATCTCTTCGACACCATCCACTGAGAGCAGCATCCTCCAGTCGCCCAGGAGCCTGCCTTCTCTCTCAGTCGCCAGCAGTCATACCACTACTCTGCGCCAGCCTTTCTTTGATTCTGTCCTGCAAGCAGTTCGACCCAGCTTTCATAGCAACGTCTCCTAGCTCTCTTTGCTCTTTGTTGCCCCCGCAGCTCCTTCTTTACAGCCGGCACCTCTTCACACTCTCCCACAAGGCGGCGTTACAAGGCCTGCGCCTCTCTGATTTCTGCAGTGCCAGCAAGGCCTTTCTCACTCCTCTTTGGCACCAGGCGGCCACCTCACAACTGGTCCATGCCTAAACACCTCTCTCTTCACGCTCTCCCGCAAGGCTATATCACACCAGCCCGTCAACAGCAAGGCGGTCCTTCTGCAACCAGCCCAATCTGCACACCATGATGCCTCCAGTCACCAACTCTGAGGCGGCCACTCCATTGTTAACCTCTTCTTGCCTCTCTGCAGCCACGCTATCCACCAGCTACCAAGGTCTCTCACAAGGTGGCTCCTTAGCCCACACAACCTGCTGCTGCGGGCTCATCTGCGCTCCTCTTTTCTGGCTCCCTTTGCAACCAAGCAAGGCGGTCACTTTCCAGGCAGCGCTCGACAGCTTCCCTTAGCCGGTCCCTCATCTTTCTCTTACTTGGTAGCTTTTTTTCGAGACGGCCATCCTCTCCTTCCTTCACGCTCTCGCCAACTTTTGAATAGCGAGCTGGCGGCCCATAATAATCTCCACGTGGCAATTTATAGGATGGCCACTCTACATTATATTTTTATTTATAAAGCTCAATAATGATGGCTACCAATACTAAAAGGGCTCTTCCTTTTCTTGTGTTTTTCCAGAAGAAACGGCGCCCACATATTTCCAACACAATGCTGCCCACAAGCTCATCATCATCAGCACCCACTTACTAAACCCGATAATTTCCAGTCGGTGCCCTGCTTTTAGCAACCATTCGCACACCACACTGTTTCATCAGCACCCACTTACTAAACCCGATAATTTCCAGTCGGTGCCCTGCTTTTAGCAACCATTCGCACACCACACTGTTGCCATAAAACTTCCAGATCTCCCGCATCTGCTCCGAAAAAAAACATGTGCATATACCAGCTTATTGCCAAACCACCCAGCATGTACACTTGGCAACGCTCTCAAAAGCAAAACCTTCACACACGCCATGCACACGTATGTACACATTATCAGCCTCTATTTTTGTCCACACATATTTAGCAACCCCCTACTTCTGCTGAGACATTCATGTCCAGCAGCTGTACAAACAGGGATGAAATATTCAGATTTTCCTCTGTATCTTTCACAACCTCCTGACATGCATCACAAGCTTCCTGATCTTCTTCTTTCACGGCTAACATCAATCGAGCAAAATATTTCTTCAGTCGTAAACCATTCACTCTCCTTTTATGCTTCTTTCCATTCAAATCAGCAAGCTGATAACTCCCATTATCAAATTTTCTCTCAACTTTATACGGACCTTCCCACTTTGTCTGGAATGCAGTATGAAAAGTACTATCCAGCTTGCTATTATATCTGAGAACCAGATCACCCTCTTCAATTTCTTTCTGCTCCACCTTCTCATTTTCTCTCTCTTGTCTTTTCAATTGCATAGCTGCATAATGATCAAATGCTAGCTCTCTGTCCAACTGGACTATTTGCAAGGTCAGTAATCTTTCTCTGTAACAATTAATAAGCTCATGCCCTTCTTCAACCAGGAACTTCAAAGCTGGAATTTCCACATCAATAGGCATGAGTGCTTCTTTCCCATAAACTAAATGAAAGAGTGAGAATTGTGTACCAGATTTTACTGCAACCCTGTATGCCCATAATACACGATTCATCTCTATATCCCAATTCTTGATATGGCCTTCTGTCATTTTGGTTATCATCAGCTTAAATTCACCATTGAATCTTTCATTCAAGCCATTACATTGAGGGTGATAAGGAGTGGAGTACTTGTGGTTGATATTCAATCTTCTGCATAAATGGTCAACTACCTCTCCTCGAAATTCAGGACCATTATTTGATAATATCTCGAGAGGAATACCAAATCTGTAGCATATATGTTCATACACAAAATCATCCACCTCTTTACTATCCACTCTCTTCACTGCCTTCACTTCTGCCCATTTTGATAGGTAATCCACCGCAGTAAGCACATAACACTTTCCTCTAGCTGTCCTGGGAAGTGGTCCAACTGCATCCACTCCCCATCTTTCAAAAATGTCATATACTAGCATGATATTTCTCGGCTCCATTTTTAAGATTCTCTTCCCCATTCTCTGGCACTCATGGCAAGACCTGCACTAGTGCTGAATATCCTTCTGGATGGAAGGCCATACATAACCCTCCAGTAATACCTTCTGCAAGGTGATCTTAAATGCATAATGACCTCCACATGCTCCCTCATGATTTGAAGATAGAATATAATAAATTTCTTCCCTCCAGGGAATTCTCCTCAATACCTGATCAGCTCCCTCCATGTATAATTCATCTCCAATCATGACATAATGCTTACTTTTCCTCATAAAATGATACTTTTGGCCTTTTTTGAGCTCTTCAAGCAAGCGACTTGAGAGTAAGTAATCCGCCACTCTGGATAGGTATTCCCTCCCTCTGTATAATGGCTCTTCGATTTTTGCAATTATTGGATCCTGTTTAATTGCCTCCTCATGTGCCATATGATTTTCCTCCCGCCGCACATGTTGAATACTCCATGCTGTAAATTGATGTAGCAGCCTTCTAACATCAGCCAGACATTCTTTTAATCTCGGATTCTTTGCTCGTCAGCTACCCAAGACCTGCTTTACTACTAATAGAGAATCTCCCTTTATGATTAGCTTCTGAATTTTTTGTTTTAAAGCAGCCTACAGCCCTTGAAATAATGCTGTGTATTCAGCCTCATTGTTACTTTCAGCTTTCAGAAGTATCCCATCCTTTAGAACCAGCCCGCCTTTTGAATCCTGGATTATATACCCCCTGGTGGCTTGATGTATACTCCTCTTATATGAACCGTCAAAGAATAAAACATGAGCTCCAGGAATGATAATTTGTTCCTCTTTTTCTATCTTTAAATCTACTTCCTTCACCAAGATCGGACCGTCCTTGTATGTTAGAAGATCTGCCAGAGTTGCCTTGCAAGTATCTTCAATCAAAAATGAGAAATCATATTCTTGAAGCTCCACTAACCATCGCATCATACCTTTTGAGAGTGAAGTACCATTCACCAGCTGAGAGAGTAGAGTATAGTTTGTCAGAACCACAAATGGTCTCATCGGGAGATATGACCTGAATTTCCTGCAAGCATACACCAGACTTGACAAAACCAATTCAGCCTCAGTGTATTTCCTCTCTGCTTCTGTCTTCACTCTACTTGCATAATACACAGGCTTCATATATCTGGATTCATCTCCTCTCTTCATTAAGATTTCTCCAACTACATCCGGACCAAAAGATGGATTCACATAAAAGACCTGAGAGAAATCCGGAGCTTTTACACTGGAAATACCTCCCAATACTTCTTTCACTTTCTCAAACACTTCCTCGCATTATTCATTCCATTGCAATGGTTCTTTCTTCATAGCCTGCTGAAGAGGGTAAAGCAATTGAGACATTAAAGGAACAAATCTTGCCATATATTTTACCTTCTGGACAAAAGTCTGCAGAGCTGCCTAGATGTTGATGGTGCAGATAATAAGACAAGAGCTTTTATTTTCTTTGGATCAGGTTCAATTCCATTTTGAGATATCATATGCCCCAACAGCTTCACTTTTGAATATCCTAAATGACACTTCTTTGGATTCAGCTGTCCATCTGCATCATCCATTTTAGAAAATACTTGCTCCAATTTATTACCATGCTCCTTTTGAGAACTATATACACATATATCATCCAAAAAAGCTCTCATAAAATGATCTATAAGAGGTGCAAGTACTCTATCAGTGTTCCTTTGATACCACGAGGGTGCATTTTTCAATCCAAATGGTACTACTCGGTAACATAAGCAACCCCACGGTGTAATGATAGTGGTTTTAGCCTGGTCTTCCTCAGCAATTGAGATCTGAAAATACCCAGAGAAGCCATCGCATACACTATACTTCTCATATCCAGCTACCCTGTCCAAAATATCATCAATGAATGGCAGAGGATAGTGATTGCTTTTTGTTGCAGCATTCAGAGGCTTGTAATCAATACAGACTCTCCAACCACCTGTATGTTTTGGAGTAAAGACCACTGGATTTGCCCAATTTGAGTGATCTACCGGATAAATTAACCCTGCTTTTAACAACTTACTCAGCTCCTCTCTTAATACAGGCAATAGCTCCCTATTTATCCTCCTCAGTTTTTGAAACACTGGCCTCACACCCTCTTTCAATACTATAGGCATTGGTTCACATTTGAATCCTCGGATCTCTTCATATGAAGTAATGAACAAATGAGGGAATTTATGTATTACCTTCATATACTCTTCTTTCTCCACTAGCTGTAACCTAGGATTCAACATGCCCTATAACAGCTTCTCTTTCTCGGTACTAGGTGATGGAGGCTGCATCAGACTGTCCATATCTTCAAGTCTGCTCTCTTCTTCCTTCTTTATATCCTCTTCAGCTTGCATCACATACTCATTTTCTTCCTTCATTATAAATGATACCTGACTCTCATCATCAGAAGTAGAACTCTCTTCTTCAGTTTCACTATCTGTATACTCCTCAGCACTTGTTTCTTCAGGCTCACTCTTCATTTCCCGCTTACTACTCATATTGAACTTCCTAGCTCTTCCTCTCTTATTATGTACTGTTATAGTTCCCCTTTTCCAATTTTGGATGGCACCCACCTGTCTGAGCCAAGGTCTGCCCAAAATCACTGGATAAGCTCCTAAACCAGCCCGCATAATATGGCAATTTATGTTGCAAACCACACCAAAAGCAGTCATCACTGGCACTTCTGTACATATACCCAGACACTTTACTTTTGCATGATTTGCCAAACGGAGTCTAAAATCTGAACTAGCATTCAGCTTTAACCCCAATCTCTCCATACAGGACTGAGTCATCACACTGATTTGTGCACCGCCATCAACATATGCTTCTCCAACACTCACACTTCCACACCAAGCATCAACTGATGGACAAATATCAGGAAGGTCTTCCACAGACATCAGCTCCATTTCGCCTTGTGTGGGCTCCTGCTCATTTACTTTCCTTGTAAGATTTCTCCCCAGCCTTCAGGAGTAAGAATCTCCCTTTCTGATCTTATAATTATTCCCTCTCTAAAATAAAAGAAAGTTTCTGTTTAAAAAAAGGTAGACCCTTTTCCTAGAATACTCTCAGGAGTCCCACCTGTTTTAAGGATTTAGAACAATGAGTTTAGAAGCGAGAATCGGTGTTTTGGATACCAAGGTTTTGGTTTTCATTCGAGTACAGCCCAAAAGAAGTTCTTTATCTCTTGGGAGTATAAGAAGTTATCCCCTAGATATTGTGATCCTTATATCTGAATTCAATGAAAGTAGGTGACTTAGCCTACAAGTTTCTTTTATCTCCTCATCTCAAAATTCTTAATGCCTTCTATAGAAAAATGTGCCAAACCCAAATCATGGAAAGACGGTAAAACTTCAGTGGCAAGTTACCGTTGGCTTCTAGGTTACGCTACCTCCTTCCTTTATATAAGTCGTAACTTTTACTTGCCGCTCACAGTAATCTTACTCCCATCAATCTCCTTTCTTTCTTAATCTCCTTCATGGCTTGGCAACAGGAATTAGTTTTATCCCTGATGATTTCTCACCTTCAAGACGCAAGAAAGTCTGTGAAGAAAGACTTTATAGAACAGTATGAGCGCTCACTTTTTCCTCACCTAGGAACTTCTGTAGCGCAGACCAAATGGCGGACCTATCAAAACATAACTAGGGTAACACCCTGGGGTCAGCAGCACTTCCGTAACAATGTCCGCTTGGCCATGGTTATTGAAGCTTTAGGTTTGGGTCCCCGTTACTACTGCGTCATGAGATCAAGACATCTTGGGTTTTCTGAGCGGGTCTTCTTACTGGCATGTTTTCTTCCTCATGAGAAGATATGCCTTTACCCCGTTTTTGGCTTGCCTCTCAGAGGTTCTTTTGTTAGATCACCTCATACCACTGAGATAGGTGCGGCAATAACCAGCAGAATCATTCCCATAGATGAGTTACCCTATACTTGTGCAGCTTGTGAGGACTGCTTTTGTGACCATATGATGGACGGCCTTATGGAAGTGTAAAGAGTTTCTCTATCTTTACTGTATAAGTTCCGAGAATGAATAAAGTTTAAATCTTGTTCTTATTTTGAATCTTGCTCTCTTTAAGACTTTTCTTGGTGGTTAATCGTGATTAAAATTTTTCTCTAAGTCTCATATTCGTGCATCTTGCGAAATTATTCCAAGTTGCGAACTGAGGACATCTCGCGTTTTTTAAGTGGGGTAGAATGTAAGATTCCTCCCCCAACCCCTTTTTGATGTCTAGTATATTCCCCTGTAATCAATTCCTTTTCTGAAATATAAGAGATCTTGTTTCTAACTATTTTAACCTAGAGAGAGAAAATATTCTAGAGAGAGAATATTCAAATTTTGGATATTTTTCGATAGAAAAATATCTCATATAATTAAGATGAGTTCCCCTGAAACAAAAATTTAAAAAGAATTTTCCAAATGTGAAATTGGAATTAATTGGAAATAAGTATAAAGAACCTTAGTCTAAGGGTCTAGATTTTCAGAAATTTTTAGATTATGGTCCAATTAAGGTTCCTATGGGCCAATAGCATCAATCCATGTGTAGGGAGGAGATAAATCCAATTTGTAAAAGAAAATACCCAAAAATGAGTAAATGCTCACATAAGATGAAGAGTTGAAAATGTACAAGATTTATTAGTAAAAAAACTATGAGCAATATTAAAAATATGAGATATTTTGGGTATCCAAAAATGAGTAAATGCTCACATAAGATGAAGAGTTGAAAATGTACAAGGTTTATTAGTAAATAAACACATATGTAAGGAAGGGGAGTTCTTTAAAGGAGGTGCATATTTCACATAAGATGAAGAGTTGAAAATGTACAAGGTTTATTAGTAAATAAACACATATGTAAGGAAGGGGAGTTCTTTAAAGGAGGTGCATATTTCACATAAGATGAAGAGTTGAAAATGTACAAGGCTTATTAGTAAAAAAAAACTATGACACATATGTAAGGAAGAGGAGTTCTTTAAAGGAGGTGCATATTTCACATAAGATGAAGAGTTGAAAATGTACAAGGTTTATTAGTAAAAAAAACTATGAGCAATAAAATTTTGACACATATGTAAGGAAGGGGAATTCTTTAAAGGAGGTACATATTTCACATGCTTGAATGAGTTTTAAACTAAAAAATAATGTGATATTTTTATCTCTCATCTCTCTTGAACCAAACCAAATCAAAATGGAACCAAACCGAATCAAAAAGTAACCAAACTAGGTCCAAATCTAGTCCAAATTCAACCAAACTGACTTGGAAAATTCTAGAATCAGTTTGTTTGGTAAGGAGCTCAAATTTTCCTATAAATAGAAGCCTACCCTTGTTGAAAAAAATATAGTGTCTTATGCTTTGTCACTCTACTCCACCTAAGCCAAATTAGATAGAGTCTTATGCTTTGTTACTCTACCCCACCTAAACCAAATTAGATAGAGTCTTATGCTTGTTACTCTACTCCACCTAAGCCAAAATATAGAGTGTCTTATGCATTGTTACTCTACTCTACCTAAGCCAAGAGTTGTGAATTCTTTAATAATTCACTAGTTTTGATACTTCTCTCTTTCTTCAATCCCCATTGGTGGCTCCATCAACATACTAAACCAATTGATTGGTTGGGGGCCTCTACCGTGAATAAAGAATCAAGCAAATTATAAGGTAAGTATATTGAATTTTGATCTTTCTATAATTTCTCAATGATTCTCTCTTCTCAACCCCTCTCAAGCTTGAGAAGTTTAATTGGTATGGTTTTTTAAATGCTATTGAAGTTAATCGGTGAATAGTAGTGAAGAGTTACATAATTTAATAAATGCTATAGAAGTTAATTTCCATTTATGTTTAAATTCTAATGGTTTTTATAAATTCTCTCTCACTGTAAGATCCCTGTTCCCACCGAGCAACGGATTCGGGGTACTGGCAGCGGAATTAGCGCTTCTCGCGCGGGACAGGGGTCCCACACTCGGGGCCTCGCCCACGGATATCCGAATAAGAGACTAATCCGTCGGTTGTTCCAAAACCGAACCCGAAAATACTTCCTTTACCGGAAAGCACGGGCGATTCCACCAGGATAACTTTTTACTCTAACGTAGTCAAGATCATTTCTGATCGAGATGATCCGATTACATCTATAAGATACTTAGTCAGTTCAAGGAAGAACTTGCACTTGGATCATTGGGATCAACACTTTTTTCCCCATTCAAGAGGCACAGCCGTTGATTCCTATCCATAGAACAGTTACTGTCCGGGATTTTTTTTTTCTATCGTAAAAACAAAAGTTTGAGTCTCGATTTACGGATCCATCAGTCCAGCCTAACCCCATCCAATCCCATGGGTTAGCCAACCGCCCAACCACTGTAGTGATGGGATCCAATTAAAAATTTGGTTAGGTTTTGTCCCGGGTACCAAGGAAAAGAGTTCCAAGGCCCCCTAGCCGGATGTTCATGCAAAATAAAACTAGTCACACCACTCACACACCCAATATGAAATTGCCTTTTTCAACCAGATTCAACCAGTTTAAAATGATCCTTTAATAAAACCATAGTATCATTGATCACCATCTTCCAATTTATCCAATTGATTCTTAATTTCCCATCATTCCTTCATCAGAGTATCTATGGCATCATTGGCAACTAGAACGCTCAGGAGCCGTTTCGATAGTTCCTAGCCCATAATACTTGGCAATATAATCACTTAACATGATGGACTCTCGTTGAAGATCAGCAAGATCAACCAACAGATCCATATAAGGATCCATGGACTCATCCATTGAAGACCAGCAAGGTCAATCAACCAGATCCATGCTCGATTTCAGAAAACAACTCCAACTCTGTTCCAATATCTTCCTCGACGCACGCGTGGGTATCCTAGGCAACCCAGAGCCCGAGCACCGTATGGTCAGCACCCTCTAGGATCCTTCGTAGGTAACCTAGCGCTTCACGCATAGGCCGCTTCCTTGGCCCCTCATCCACCATACCGGAAGCTCACCATTTTAATCGCACCGAGGCTGGTCAAGACCTCGGCCGACCTTGCTACGCGAGACGTCCTTCATTGACTCCCCGTCAGCAGTTGCAACTTTCTCATCACGACCTTAATCACAAGACGGTCAAAATGCTCCCCCCAGCATTCTTGACATAAAACAATCTTTTACAGACAGCATTTACAAACAGCATTTACAAACAGTTTACAATACAATTTCTATTTTAACTTTCATTTTTCCACATTATCCCTCCTCAATCTACATTACTTATTCCATATTCCATTTATATGTATACTCATCCCATCACATCATTTCCATCTCATCACTTCAGATTCCCTCACATCACAATCGTATATTCACATCCATACATCCACAACTATATGCGTACATTCACATCTACATGCATACATCTACATCCCTATGCATACATCCACATCCACATTCACATTCACCTCTGTACATCTACATCTACATGCATACATCCACCTCTACATCCATATCTACGTCTATACACCTACATCTACATGCATACATCCCCATCCACATCCACATCTACATCTATACATCTACATCTACATGTATACATATACCTCTCCATTCACAACTACATCTACATGCATACATCCATATCTCCATTCCCATCTACATCTATACATCTACATCTACATGCATCCATCCACCTCCACATCCACATCTACATCTTTACATCTACATCTACATGCATACATCCACATCTCCATTCACATCTACATCTATACCTCTACATCTATACCTCTACATCTACATGCATCCATCCACATCTCCATTTACATCCTCATCTACACATCTATTTCTACATGCATACATCCACATCCACATTCACATTCACCTCTATACATCTACATCTACATGCATACATCCACCTCTACATCCATATCTACGTCTATACACCTACATCTACATGCATACATCCCCATCCACATCCACATCTACATCTATACATCTACATCTACATGCAACATCCACATCTCCATGCATAATAAAATTCTTTTAATTAATCTAGGATGATAGTTCCTAGAATATGGTAGGAATTCCTCTTTTTATACTTTGAATGAATTTATTTTATGCGTAATTTCTATAAAAATTTTGCCATAGCTCCGCTACTATGACTGATAAATCTCAATTTTTTTCTAAGGGGTAAAGCTCATTATTAAAGAAATAATTAGAATGGTCTCTAATTGGATCATCAATCCATAATGGTCTCTAATTGGATCATCAATCCATAATGGTCTCTAATTGGATCATTAAGAAAACAATTAGAATGGTCTCTAATTGGGTCATCAATCCATAATGGATTGAATCATCAATGTGCATAAACTAAAAGCATAGCAAAAAGCCATTAATTTGGCCTCAAGCATAGCTTAATCTTGGATTAAGGAAAGGCTTTATGAAAAGCTTCATTTGGATTGAGAATGGTTCATGAGTATGACCATTTCTTGAGTGAGAGAGAGAAATTACATAAAAACCATTAGAATTTAAACATAAATGGAAATTAACTTCTATAGCATTTATTAAATTATGTAACTCTTCACTACTATTCACCGATTAACTTCAATAGCATTTAAAAAACCATACCAATTAAACTTCTCAAGCTTGAGAGGGGTTGAGAAGAGAGAATCATTGAGAAATTATAGAAAGATCAAAATTCAATATACTTACCTTATAATTTGCTTGATTCTTTATTCACGGTAGAGGCCCCCAACCAATCAATTGGTTTAGTATGTTGATGGAGCCACCAATGGGGATTGAAGAAAGAGAGAAGTATCAAAACTAGTGAATTATTAAAGAATTCACAACTCTTGGCTTAGGTAGAGTAGAGTAACAATGCATAAGACACTCTATATTTTGGCTTAGGTGGAGTAGAGTAACAAGCATAAGACTCTATCTAATTTGGCTTAGGTGGGGTAGAGTAACAAAGCATAAGACTCTATCTAATTTGGCTTAGGTGGAGTAGAGTGACAAAGCATAAGACACTATATTTTTTTCAACAAGGGTAGGCTTCTATTTATAGGAAAATTTGAGCTCCTTACCAAACAAACTGATTCTAGAATTTTCCAAGTCAGTTTGGTTGAATTTGGACTAGATTTGGACCTAGTTTGGTTACTTTTTGATTCGGTTTGGTTCCATTTTGATTTGGTTTGGTTCAAGAGAGATGAGAGATAAAAAGCATTTGGTTAATAAAGATCAACTGAGAAGACAAATATGTCAAGAAATTATCAAGAAACACCAAAAGGTTATAATTGTGTGATATAATTCATACAATTTGATATTCAAACTGAAATTCATAATTTGGTAATCGGTTCTTCAGATGGAAGTACCGCAATTATATAGAACCCCTGACTTGCTTGAGGCCTAGACATGATAGTATTTACCTTATAATTCCAAGGGCCGTGACTACGCGTATATACCGAGAGTATACTGCAGCTCTTTACTAACAGTATACACGAGTAAATCTAAGACTTGAAATTATAAGCGTTAATGCTATCTAAATGATGATTTCGAATGTGATTGATATGATTTTTAATTCTGTTTGAGAATTGATGAATTGATTTGGATTCTGATTGAAAATTCTGATTGAAAAATGATGATTTTTTAAAAAATTAGTTGAAATATAATGAAACCACAATGAGGGGGAATGGGACGAGTCCCTGTGGTGATATTCATAACTAGAATGATGATAATAAATTCAGCAAATCACTATGAGATTAGTGGGTTGTGTTGTCAGATTGCTACTGTTAATACTTGACCGGTAGAATGTCAAATTGAGAACTTGCTTGACTGAAATTTCCGTGGAGGAATGTTCTGAAGGAAACTTTTCGGTCTAAGGGACCATTATCATGTTAAAGATATGAATGATATGATCTGAATGAATTGTTATTTAATGTTGAGTTCTATATAAGGGATATTTATCCCAATGTTCTATTGGGTTGACCAGAATATAAGGAACCCCAGAATAAAATTGGATCTTAAGAAAAAGAGCTGTCCTCTACCTTGCGAGATGAGGACATCTCGCACTTTTTAAGTGGGGTAGAATGTAAGATTCCTCCCCAACCTTCGAGGTATACTGGAGTAAGAATCTTCCTTTCTGATCGTATAATTATTCCCTCTCAAAAATAAAAGAAAGTTTCTGTTTAAAAAAAGGAAGACCCTTTTCCTAGAATACTTCTTAGGAGTCCCACTTGTTTTAAAGATTTAGAACAATGAGTTCAGAAGTGAGAATCGGTGTTTTGGATACCAAGGTTTTGGTTTTCATCCGAGTACGGCCCAAAAGAAGTTCTTTATCTCTTGGGGAGTATAAGAAGTTATCCCCCAGATATTGTGATCCTTATATCTGAATTCAATGAAAGTAGGTGACTTAGCCTACAAGTTTCTTTTATCTCCTCATCTCAAAATTCTTAATGCCTTCTATAGAAAAATGTGTCAAACACAAATCATGGAAAGACGGTAAAACTTCAGTGGTAAGTTACCATTGGCTTCTAGGTTACGCTAGCTCCTTCCTTTATATAAGTCGTAACTTTTACTTGCCACTCACAGTAATCTTACTCCCATCAATCTCCTTTCTTTCTTAATCTCCTTCATGGCTTGGCAACAGGAATTAGTTTTATCCCTGATGATTTCTCACCTTCAAGACGCAAGAGAGTCTGTGAAGAAAGACTTTATAGAACAGTATGAGCGCTCACTTTTTCCTCACCTAGGAACTTCTGTAGCACAGACCAAATGGCGGACCTATCAAAACATAACTAGGGTAACACCCTGGGGTCAGCAGCACTTTCGTAACAATGTCCGCTTGGCCATGGTTATTGAAGCTTTGGGTTTGGGTCCCCAATACTACTGCGTCATGAGATCAAGGCATCTTGGGTTTTCTGAGCGGGTCTTCTTACTGGCGTGTTTTCTTCCTCATGAGAAGATATGCCTTTATCCCGTTTTTGGCTTGCCTCTCAGAGGTCCTTTTGTTAGATCACCTCATACCACTGAGATAGGTGCGGCAATAACCAGCAGAATCATTCCCATAGATGAGTTACCCTATACTTGTGCAGCTTGTGAGGACTGCTTTTGTGACCATATGATGGACGAGCTTATGGAAGTGTAAAGAGTTTCTCTATCTTTACTGTATAAGTGCCGAGAATGAATAAAGTTTAAATCTTGTTCCTATTTTGAATCTTGCTCTCTTTAAGACTTTTCTTGGTGGTTAATCGTGATTAAAATTTTTCTCTAAGTCTCATATTCGTGCATCTTGCAAAATTATTCCAAGTTGCGAGATGAGAACATCTCGCGTTTTTTAAGTGGGGTAGAATGTAAGATTCCTCCCCCAACCCCTTTTTGATGTCTAGTATATTCCCCTGTAATCAATTCCTTTTTTGAAATATAGGAGATCTTGTTTGTGACTGTTTTAACCTAGAGAGAGAAAATATTCTAGAGAGAGAATATTCAGATTTTGAATATTTCTGGATAGAAAAATATCTCTTATAATTCAGATGAGTTCCCCTGAAACAGAAATTTAAAAAGAATTTTCCAATGTGCAATTGGAATTAATTGGAAATAGGTATAAAGAACCTTAGCCTAAGGGTCTAGATTTTCAGAAATCTTTAGACTATGGTCCAATTAAGGTTTCTATGGGCCAATAGCATCAATCCATGTGTAGGGAGGAGATAAATCCAAATTGTAAAAAGAAAATACCCAAAAATGAGTAAATGCTCACATGAGGTGAAGAGTTGAAAATGTACAAGGTTTATTAGTAAAAAACTATGAGCAATATTAAAAATATGAGATATTTTGGGTATCCAAAAATGAGTAAATGCTCACATAAGATGAAGAGTTGAAAATGTACAAGGTTTATTAGTAAATAAACACATATGTAAGGAAGGGGAGTTCTTTAAAGGAGGTGCATATTTCACATAAGATGAAGAGTTGAAAATGTACAAGGTTTATTAGTAAATAAACACATATGTAAGGAAGGGGAGTTCTTTAAAGGAGGTGCATATTTCACATAAGATGAAGAGTTGAAAATGTACAAGGTTTATTAGTAAAAAACTATGAGCAATAAAATTTTGACACATATGTAAGGAAGGGGAATTCTTTAAAGGAGGTGCATATTTCACATGCTTGAATGAGTTTTAAACTCAAAAATAATGTGATATTTTTATCTCTCATCTCTCTTGAACCAAACCAAATCAAAATGAAACCAAACCGAATCAAAAAGTAACCAAACTAGGTCTAAATCTAGTCCAAATTCAACCAAACTGACTTGGAAAATTCTAGAATCAGTTTGTTTGGTTAGGAGCTCAAATTTTCCTATAAATAGAAGCCTCCCCTTGTTGAAAAAAACATAGTGTCTTATGCTTTGTCACTCTACTCCACCTAAGCCAAAATATATAGTGTCGTATGCATTGTTACTCTACTCTACCTAAGCCAAGAGTTGTGAATTCTTTAATAATTCACTAGTTTTTGATACTTCTCTCTTTCTTCAATCCCCATTGGTGGCTCCATCAACATACTAAACCAATTGATTGGTTGGGGGCCTCTACCGTGAATAAAGAATCAAGCAAATTATAAGGTAAGTATATTGAATTTTGATCTTTCTATAATTTCTCAATGATTCTCTCTTCTCAACCCCTCTCAAGCTTGAGAAGTTTAATTAGTATGGTTTTTTAAATGCTATTGAAGTTAATTGGTGAATAGTAGTGAAGAGTTACATAATTTAATAAATACTATAGAAGTTAATTTCCATTTATGTTTAAATTCTAATGGTTTTTATGTAATTTCTCTCTCTCACTCAAGAAATGGTCATACTCATGACCCATTCTCAATCCAAATGAAGCTTTTCATAAAGCTTTTCCTTAATCCAAGATTAAGCTATACTTGAGGCCAAATTAATGGCTTTTTGCTATGCTTTTAGTTTATGCAATTTGATGATTCAATCCATTATGGATTGATGACCCAATTAGAGACCATTCTAATTATATCCTTAATGATAAGCTTTATCCCTTAGAAAAAAAAAATTGAGATTTATCAGTCATAGTAGCGGAGCCATGACAAAATTTTTATAGAAATTACGCATAAAATAAATTCACTTAAAGCATAAAAAGAGGACTTCCTACCATATTCTAGGAACTATCATCCTAGATTAATTAAAAGAATTTTATTATGCATGGAGATGTGGATGTTTGCATGTAGATGTAGATGTATAGATGTAGATGTGGATGTGGAGGTGGATGGATGCATGTAGATGTAGATGTGAATGGAGATGTGGATGTATGCATGTAGATGTAGATGTATAGATGTGGATGTGGATGTATACATGTAGATGTAGATGTATAGATACGGATGTGGATGTGGAGGTGGATGTATACATGTAGATGTAGATGTATAGATGTAGATGTGGATGTGGAGGTAGATGGATGCATGTAGATGTAGATGTATAGATGTAGATGGGAATGGAGATATGGATGTATGCATGTAGATGTAGATGTATAGATGTAGATGTGGATGTGGAGGTGGATGGATGCATGTAGATGTAGATGTATAGATGTAGATGTGAATGGAGATGTGGATGTATGCATGTAGATGTAGATGTATAGATGTGGATGTGGATGTATACATGTAGATGTAGATGTATAGATACGGATGTGGATGTGGAGGTGGATGTATACATGTAGATGTAGATGTGGATGTGGAGGTAGATGGATGCATGTAGATGTAGATGTATAGATGTAGATGGGAATGGAGATATGGATGTATGCATGTAGATGTAGATGTATAGATGTAGATGTGGATGTGGAGGTGGATGGATGCATGTAGATGTAGATGTATAGATGTAGATGTGAATGGAGATGTGGATGTATGCATGTAGATGTAGATGTATGGAGGTGAATGTGAATCTGGATGTGGATGTATGCATAGAGATGTAGATGTATGCATGTAGATGTGAATGTACGCATATAGATGTGGATGTATGGATGTGAATATACGATATGCGATGTGAGGGAATCTGAAGTGATGAGATAGAAATGATGTGATGGGATGAGTATACATATAAATGGAATATGGAATAAGTAATGTAGATTGATGAGGGATAATGTGGAAAAATGAAAGTTAAAATAGAAATTGTGTTGTAAACTGTTTGTAAATATTGTTTGTAAATGCTGTTTGTAAATGATTGTTTTATGTCAAGAATGCTGGGGGGAGCATTTTGACCGTCTTGTGATTAAAGTCGTGATGGTAAAGTTGCAACTGCTGATGGGGAGTCAATGAAGGACGTCTCGCGTAGCAAGGTCGGCCGAGGTCTTGACCAGCCTCGGTGCGATTAAAATGGTGAGCTTCCGGTACGGTGGATGAGGGGCCAAGGAAGCGGCCTATGCGTGAAGCGCTAGGTTACCTGCGAAGGATCCTAGAGGGTGCTGACCATACGGTGCTCGGGCTCTGGGTTGCCTAGGATACCCACGCGTGCGTCGAGGAAGATATTGGAACAGAGTTGGAGTTGTTTTCTGAAATCGAGCATGGATCTGGTTGATTGACCTTGCTGGTCTTCAATGGATGAGTCCATGGCTCCTTATATGGATCCGTTGGTTGATCTTGCTGATCTTCAACGAGAGTCCATCTTGATAAGTGATTATATTACCGAGTATTATGGGCTAGGAACTATCGAAACGGCTCCTGAGCGTTCTAGTTGCCAATGATGCCATAGATACTCTCATGAAGGAATGATGGGAAATTAAGAATCAATTGGATAAATTGGAAGATGGTGATCAATGATACTATGGTTTTATTAAAGGATTGTTTTAAACTGGTTGAATCTGGTTGAAAAAGGCAATTTCATATTGGGTGTGTGAGTGGTGTGACTAGTTTTATTTTGCATGAACATCCGGCTAGGGGGCCTTGGAACTCTTTTCCTTGGTACCCGGGACAAAACCTAACCAAATTTTTAATTGGATCCCATCACTACAGTGGTTGGGAGGTTGGCTAACCCATGGGATTGGATGGGGTTAGGCTGGACTGATGGATCCGTAAATCGAGACTCAAACTTTTGTTTTTACGATAGAAAAAAAAAAGAAAAAAAATCCCGGACAGTAACTGTTCTATGGATAGGAATCAACGGCTGTGCCTCTTGAATGGGGAAAAAAGCGTTGATCCCAATGATCCAAGTGCAAGTTTCTTCCTTGAACTGACTAAGTATCTTATAGATGTAATTGGATCATCTCGATCAGAAATGATCTTGACTACGTTAGAGTAAAAAGTTATCCTGGTGGAATCGCCCGTGCTTCCGGTTAAGAAAGTTTTTCCGGGTTCGGTTTTGGAACAACCGACGGATTAGTCTCTTATCCGGATATCCGTGGGCGAGGCCCCGAGTGTGGGACCCCTGTCCCGCGCGAGAAGCGCTACTTCCGCTGCCAGTACCCCGAATCCGTTGCTCGGTGGGAACAGGGATCCAATGTAAGATTCCTCCCCCAACCCCTTTTTGATGTCTAGTATATTCCCCTGTAATCAATTCCTTTTCTGAAATATAAGAGATCTTGTTTCTAACTATTTTAACCTAGAGAGAGAAAATATTCTAGAGAGAGAATATTCAAATTTTGAATATTTTTCGATAGAAAAATATCTCATATAATTAAGATGAGTTCCCCTGAAACAAAAATTTAAAAAGAATTTTCCAAATGTGAAATTGGAATTAATTGGAAATAAGTATAAAGAACCTTAGTCTAAGGGTCTAGATTTTCAGAAATTTTTAGATTATGGTCCAATTAAGGTTCCTATGGGCCAATAGCATCAATCCATGTGTAGGGAGGAGATAAATCCAATTTGTAAAAGAAGATACCCAAAAATGAGTAAATGCTCACATAAGATGAAGAGTTGAAAATGTACAAGATTTATTAGTAAAAAAACTATGAGCAATATTAAAAATATGAGATATTTTGGGTATCCAAAAATGAGTAAATGCTCACATAAGATGAAGAGTTGAAAATGTACAAGGTTTATTAGTAAATAAACACATATGTAAGGAAGGGGAGTTCTTTAAAGGAGGTGCATATTTCACATAAGATGAAGAGTTGAAAATGTACAAGGTTTATTAGTAAATAAACACATATGTAAGGAAGGGGAGTTCTTTAAAGGAGGTGCATATTTCACATAAGATGAAGAGTTGAAAATGTACAAGGCTTATTAGTAAAAAAAACTATGACACATATGTAAGGAAGAGGAGTTCTTTAAAGGAGGTGCATATTTCACATAAGATGAAGAGTTGAAAATGTACAAGGTTTATTAGTAAAAAAACTATGAGCAATAAAATTTTGACACATATGTAAGGAAGGGGAATTCTTTAAAGGAGGTGCATATTTCACATGCTTGAATGAGTTTTAAACTCAAAAATAATGTGATATTTTTATCTCTCATCTCTCTTGAACCAAACCAAATCAAAATGGAACCAAACCGAATCAAAAAGTAACCAAACTAGGTCCAAATCTAGTCCAAATTCAACCAAACTGACTTGGAAAATTCTAGAATCAGTTTGTTTGGTAAGGAGCTCAAATTTTCCTATAAATAGAAGCCTACCCTTGTTGAAAGAAATATAGTGTCTTATGCTTTGTCACTCTACTCCACCTAAGCCAAATTAGATAGAGTCTTATGCTTTGTTACTCTACCCCACCTAAGCCAAATTAGATAGAGTCTTATGCTTGTTACTCTACTCCACCTAAGCCAAAATATAGAGTGTCTTATGCATTGTTACTCTACTCTACCTAAGCCAAGAGTTGTGAATTCTTTAACAATTCACTAGTTTTGATACTTCTCTCTTTCTTCAATCCCCATTGGTGGCTCCATCAACATACTAAACCAATTGATTGGTTGGGGGCCTCTACCGTGAATAAAGAATCAAGCAAATTATAAGGTAAGTATATTGAATTTTGATCTTTCTATAATTTCTCAATGATTCTCTCTTCTCAACCCCTCTCAAGCTTGAGAAGTTTAATTGGTATGGTTTTTTAAATGCTATTGAAGTTAATCGGTGAATAGTAGTGAAGAGTTACATAATTTAATAAATGCTATAGAAGTTAATTTCCATTTATGTTTAAATTCTAATGGTTTTTATGTAATTTCTCTCTCTCACTCAAGAAATGGTCATACTCATGAACCATTCTCAATCCAAATGAAGCTTTTCATAAAGCCTTTCCTTAATCCAAGATTAAGCTATGCTTGAGGCTAAATTAATGGCTTTTTGCTATGCTTTTAGTTTATGCACATTGATGATTCAATCCATTATGGATTGATGACCCAATTAGAGACCATTCTAATTGTTTTCTTAATGATCCAATTAGAGACCATTATGGATTGATGATCCAATTAGAGACCATTATGGATTGATGATCCAATTAGAGACCATTCTAATTATTTCTTTAATAATGAGCTTTACCCCTTAGAAAAAAATTGAGATTTATCAGTCATAGTAGCGGAGCTATGGCAAAATTTTTATAGAAATTACGCATAAAATAAATTCATTCAAAGTATAAAAAGAGGAATTCCTACCATATTCTAGGAACTATCATCCTAGATTAATTAAAAGAATTTTATTATGCATGGAGATGTGGATGTTGCATGTAGATGTAGATGTATAGATGTAGATGTGGATGTGGATGGGGATGTATGCATGTAGATGTAGGTGTATAGACGTAGATATGGATGTAGAGGTGGATGTATGCATGTAGATGTAGATGTATAGAGGTGAATGTGAATGTGGATGTGGATGTATGCATGTAGAAATAGATGTGTAGATGAGGATGTAAATGGAGATGTGGATGGATGCATGTAGATGTAGAGGTATAGATGTAGATGTGAATGGAGATGTGGATGTATGCATGTAGATGTAGATGTAAAGATGTAGATGTGGATGTGGAGGTGGATGGATGCATGTAGATGTAGATGTATAGATGTAGATGGGAATGGAGATATGGATGTATGCATGTAGATGTAGTTGTGAATGGAGAGGTATATGTATACATGTAGATGTAGATGTATAGATGTAGATGTGGATGTGGATGGGGATGTATGCATGTAGATGTAGGTGTATAGACGTAGATATGGATGTAGAGGTGGATGTATGCATGTAGATGTAGATGTATAGAGGTGAATGTGAATGTGGATGTGGATGTATGCATAGGGATGTAGATGTATGCATGTAGATGTGAATGTACGCATATAGTTGTGGATGTATGGATGTGAATATACGATTGTGATGTGAGGGAATCTGAAGTGATGAGATGGAAATGATGTGATGGGATGAGTATACATATAAATGGAATATGGAATAAGTAATGTAGATTGAGGAGGGATGATGTGGAAAAATGAAAGTTAAAATAGAAATTGTATTGTAAACTGTTTGTAAATGCTGTTTGTAAATGCTGTCTGTAAAAGATTGTTTTATGTCAAGAATGCTGGGGGGAGCATTTTGACCGTCTTGTGATTAAGGTCGTGATGAGAAAGTTGCAACTGCTGACGGGGAGTCAATGAAGGACGTCTCGCGTAGCAAGGTCGGCCGAGGTCTTGACCAGCCTCGGTGCGATTAAAATGGTGAGCTTCCGGTACGGTGGATGAGGGGCCAAGGAAGCGGCCTATGCGTGAAGCGCTAGGTTACCTGCGAAGGATCCTAGAGGGTGCTGACCATACGGTGCTCGGGCTCTGGGTTGCCTAGGATACCCACGCGTGCGTCGAGGAAGATATTGGAACAGAGTTGGAGTTGTTTTCTGAAATCGAGCATGGATCTGGTTGATTGACCTTGCTGGTCTTCAATGGATGAGTCCATGGCTCCTTATATGGATCCGTTGGTTGATCTTGCTGATCTTCAACGAGAGTCCATCATGTTAAGTGATTATATTGCCAAGTATTATGGGCTAGGAACTATCGAAACGGCTCCTGAGCGTTCTAGTTGCCAATGATGCCATAGATACTCTGATGAAGGAATGATGGGAAATTAAGAATCAATTGGATAAATTGGAAGATGGTGATCAATGATACTATGGTTTTATTAAAGGATTATTTTAAACTGGTTGAATCTGGTTGAAAAAGGCAATTTCATATTGGGTGTGTGAGTGGTGTGACTAGTTTTATTTTGCATGAACATCCGGCTAGGGGGCCTTGGAACTCTTTTCCTTGGTACCCGGGACAAAACCTAACCAAATTTTTAATTGGATCCCATCACTACAGTGGTTGGGCGGTTGGCTAACCCATGGGATTGGATGGGGTTAGGCTGGACTGATGGATCCGTAAATCGAGACTCAAACTTTTGTTTTTACGATAGAAAAAAAAAAATCCCGGACAGTAACTGTTCTATGGATAGGAATCAACGGCTGTGCCTCTTGAATGGGGAAAAAAGCGTTGATCCCAATGATCCAAGTGCAAGTTTCTTCCTTGAACTGACTAAGTATCTTATAGATGTAATCGGATCATCTCGATCAGAAATGATCTTGACTACGTTAGAGTAAAAAGTTATCCTGGTGGAATCGCCCGTGCTTTCCGGTAAAGGAAGTTTTTTCGGGTTCGGTTTTGGAACAACCGACGGATTAGTCTCTTATTCGGATATCCGTGGGCGAGGCCCCGAGTGTGGGACCCCTGTCCCGTGCGAGAAGCGCTACTTCCACTGCCAGTACCCCGAATCCGTTGCTCGGTGGGAACAGGGATCTTACAGTTGGTATCAGAGCATTTGGTTAATAAAGATCAACTGAGAAGACAAATATATCAAAAATTTATCAAGAGACACAAAAAGATTATAATTGTGTGAGATAATTCATACAATTTGATATTCAAACTGAAACTCGTAATTTGGTAATTGGGTCTTCAGATGGAAGTACAACAATTATATAGAATCCCTGACTTGCTTGAGGCCTAGACATGATAGTATTTACCTTATAATTCCAAGGGCCGTGACTACACGTATATACCGAGAGTATACTGCAGCTCTTTACTGACAGTATATACGAGTAAATCTAAGACTTGAAATTATAAGCGTTAATGCTATCCAGATGATGATTTCGAATGTGATTGATATGATTTTTAATTCTGTTTGAGAATTGATGAATTGATTTGGATTCTGATTGAAAATGCTGATTGGAAAAAAAAAATGTTGATTTTTAAAAATTAGTTGAAATATAATGAAACCACAATGAGGGGGAATGGGACGAGACCCTGTGATGATATTCATAACTAGAATGATGATAATGAATTCAGCAAATCACTATGAGATTAGTGGGTTGTGCTGTCAGATTGCTGCTATTAATACTTGACCGGTAGATCAAGTTAAGGGATGTCAAATTGAGAACTTGCTTGACTGAAGTTTCCGTGGCGAAATGTTCCGAAGGAAATTTTTCGGTCTAATGGACCATTATCATGTTAAATGAATTGTTATTTAATGATGAGTTCTATATAAGGGATATTTATCCCAGTGTTCTGTTGGGTTGACCAGAATATAAGCAACCCCAGAATAAAAATTGGATCTTAAGAAAAAGAGTTATCCTCTACCTTGCGAGATGAGGACATCTCGCACTTTTTAAGTGGGGTAGAATGTAAGATTTCTCCCCAGCCTTCAGGAGTAAGAATCTCCCTTTCTGATCTTATAATTATTCCCTCTCTAAAATAAAAGAAAGTTTCTGTTTAAAAAAAGGTAGACCCTTTCCCTAGAATACTCTCAGGAGTCCCACCTGTTTTAAGGATTTAGAACAATGAGTTTAGAAGTGAGAATCGGTGTTTTGGATACCAAGGTTTTGGTTTTCATTCGAGTACAGCCCAAAAGAAGTTCTTTATCTCTTGGGAGTATAAGAAGTTATCCCCTAGATATTGTGATCCTTATATCTGAAATCAATGAAAGTAGGTGACTTAGCCTACAAGTTTCTTTTATCTCCTCATCTCAAAATTCTTAATGCCTTCTATAGAAAAATGTGCCAAACCCAAATCATGGAAAGACGGTAAAACTTCAGTGGCAAGTTACCGTTGGCTTCTAGGTTACGCTACCTCCTTCCTTTATATAAGTCGTAACTTTTACTTGCCGCTCACAGTAATCTTACTCCCATCAATCTCCTTTCTTTCTTAATCTCCTTCATGGCTTGGCAACAGGAATTAGTTTTATCCCTGATGATTTCTCACCTTCAAGACGCAAGAGAGTCTGTGAAGAAAGACTTTATAGAACAGTATGAGCGCTCACTTTTTCCTCACCTAGGAACTTCTGTAGCGCAGACCAAATGGCGGACCTATCAAAACATAACTAGGGTAACACCCTGGGGTCAGCAGCACTTCCGTAACAATGTCCGCTTCGCCATGGTTATTGAAGCTTTAGGTTTGGGTCCCCGTTACTACTGCGTCATGAGATCAAGACATCTTGGGTTTTCTGAGCGGGTCTTCTTACTGGCATGTTTTCTTCCTCATGAGAAGATATGCCTTTACCCCGTTTTTGGCTTGCCTCTCAGAGGTCCTTTTGTTAGATCACCTCATACCACTGAGATAGGTGCGGCAATAACCAGCAGAATCATTCCCATAGATGAGTTACCCTATACTTGTGCAGCTTGTGAGGACTGCTTTTGTGACCATATGATGGACGGGCTTATGGAAGTGTAAAGAGTTTCTCTATCTTTACTGTATAAGTTCCGAGAATGAATAAAGTTTAAATCTTGTTCTTATTTTGAATCTTGCTCTCTTTAAGACTTTTCTTGGTGGTTAATCGTGATTAAAATTTTTCTCTAAGTCTCATATTCGTGCATCTTGCGAAATTATTCCAAGTTGCGAGATGAGGACATCTCGCGTTTTTTAAGTGGGGTAGAATGTAAGATTCCTCCCCCAACCCCTTTTTGATGTCTAGTATATTCCCCTGTAATCAATTCCTTTTCTGAAATATAAGAGATCTTGTTTCTAACTATTTTAACCTAGAGAGAGAAAATATTCTAGAGAGAGAATATTCAAATTTTGAATATTTTTCGATAGAAAAATATCTCATATAATTAAGATGAGTTCCCCTGAAACAAAAATTTAAAAAGAATTTTCCAAATGTGAAATTGGAATTAATTGGAAATAAGTATAAAGAACCTTAGTCTAAGGGTCTAGATTTTCAGAAATTTTTAGATTATGGTCCAATTAAGGTTCCTATGGGCCAATAGCATCAATCCATGTGTAGGGAGGAGATAAATCCAATTTGTAAAAGAAGATACCCAAAAATGAGTAAATGCTCACATAAGATGAAGAGTTGAAAATGTACAAGATTTATTAGTAAAAAAACTATGAGCAATATTAAAAATATGAGATATTTTGGGTATCCAAAAATGAGTAAATGCTCACATAAGATGAAGAGTTGAAAATGTACAAGGTTTATTAGTAAATAAACACATATGTAAGGAAGGGGAGTTCTTTAAAGGAGGTGCATATTTCACATAAGATGAAGAGTTGAAAATGTACAAGGTTTATTAGTAAATAAACACATATGTAAGGAAGGGGAGTTCTTTAAAGGAGGTGCATATTTCACATAAGATGAAGAGTTGAAAATGTACAAGGCTTATTAGTAAAAAAAAACTATGACACATATGTAAGGAAGAGGAGTTCTTTAAAGGAGGTGCATATTTCACATAAGATGAAGAGTTGAAAATGTACAAGGTTTATTAGTAAAAAAACTATGAGCAATAAAATTTTGACACATATGTAAGGAAGGGGAATTCTTTAAAGGAGGTGCATATTTCACATGCTTGAATGAGTTTTAAACTCAAAAATAATGTGATATTTTTATCTCTCATCTCTCTTGAACCAAACCAAATCAAAATGGAACCAAACCGAATCAAAAAGTAACCAAACTAGGTCCAAATCTAGTCCAAATTCAACCAAACTGACTTGGAAAATTCTAGAATCAGTTTGTTTGGTAAGGAGCTCAAATTTTCCTATAAATAGAAGCCTACCCTTGTTGAAAAAAATATAGTGTCTTATGCTTTGTCACTCTACTCCACCTAAGCCAAATTAGATAGAGTCTTATGCTTTGTTACTCTACCCCACCTAAGCCAAATTAGATAGAGTCTTATGCTTGTTACTCTACTCCACCTAAGCCAAAATATAGAGTGTCTTATGCATTGTTACTCTACTCTACCTAAGCCAAGAGTTGTGAATTCTTTAATAATTCACTAGTTTTGATACTTCTCTCTTTCTTCAATCCCCATTGGTGGCTCCATCAACATACTAAACCAATTGATTGGTTGGGGGCCTCTACCGTGAATAAAGAATCAAGCAAATTATAAGGTAAGTATATTGAATTTTGATCTTTCTATAATTTCTCAATGATTCTCTCTTCTCAACCCCTCTCAAGCTTGAGAAGTTTAATTGGTATGGTTTTTTAAATGCTATTGAAGTTAATCGGTGAATAGTAGTGAAGAGTTACATAATTTAATAAATGCTATAGAAGTTAATTTCCATTTATGTTTAAATTCTAATGGTTTTTATGTAATTTCTCTCTCTCACTCAAGAAATGGTCATACTCATGAACCATTCTCAATCCAAATGAAGCTTTTCATAAAGCCTTTCCTTAATCCAAGATTAAGCTATGCTTGAGGCCAAATTAATGGCTTTTTGCTATGCTTTTAGTTTATGCACATTGATGATTCAATCCATTATGGATTGATGACCCAATTAGAGACCATTCTAATTGTTTTCTTAATGATCCAATTAGAGACCATTATGGATTGATGATCCAATTAGAGACCATTATGGATTGATGATCCAATTAGAGACCATTCTAATTATTTCTTTAATAATGAGCTTTACCCCTTAGAAAAAAATTGAGATTTATCAGTCATAGTAGCGGAGCTATGGCAAAATTTTTATAGAAATTACGCATAAAATAAATTCATTCAAAGTATAAAAAGAGGAATTCCTACCATATTCTAGGAACTATCATCCTAGATTAATTAAAAGAATTTTATTATGCATGGAGATGTGGATGTTGCATGTAGATGTAGATGTATAGATGTAGATGTGGATGTGGATGGGGATGTATGCATGTAGATGTAGGTGTATAGACGTAGATATGGATGTAGAGGTGGATGTATGCATATAGATGTAGATGTATAGAGGTGAATGTGAATGTGGATGTGGATGTATGCATGTAGAAATAGATGTATAGATGAGGATGTAAATGGAGATGTGGATGGATGCATGTAGATGTAGAGGTATAGATGTAGATGTGAATGGAGATGTGGATGTATGCATGTAGATGTAGATGTAAAGATGTAGATGTGGATGTGGAGGTGGATGGATGCATGTAGATGTAGATGTATAGATGTAGATGGGAATGGAGATATGGATGTATGCATGTAGATGTAGTTGTGAATGGAGAGGTATATGTATACATGTAGATGTAGATGTATAGATGTAGATGTGGATGTGGATGGGGATGTATGCATGTAGATGTAGGTGTATAGACGTAGATATGGATGTAGAGGTGGATGTATGCATGTAGATGTAGATGTATAGAGGTGAATGTGAATGTGGATGTGGATGTATGCATAGGGATGTAGATGTATGCATGTAGATGTGAATGTACGCATATAGTTGTGGATGTATGGATGTGAATATACGATTGTGATGTGAGGGAATCTGAAGTGATGAGATGGAAATGATGTGATGGGATGAGTATACATATAAATGGAATATGGAATAAGTAATGTAGATTGAGGAGGGATAATGTGGAAAAATGAAAGTTAAAATAGAAATTGTATTGTAAACTGTTTGTAAATGCTGTTTGTAAATGCTGTCTGTAAAAGATTGTTTTATGTCAAGAATGCTGGGGGGAGCATTTTGACCGTCTTGTGATTAAGGTCGTGATGAGAAAGTTGCAACTGCTGACGGGGAGTCAATGAAGGACGTCTCGCATAGCAAGGTCGGCCGAGGTCTTGACCAGCCTCGGTGCGATTAAAATGGTGAGCTTCCGGTACGGTGGATGAGGGGCCAAGGAAGCGGCCTATGCGTGAAGCGCTAGGTTACCTGCGAAGGATCCTAGAGGGTGCTGACCATACGGTGCTCGGGCTCTGGGTTGCCTAGGATACCCACGCGTGCGTCGAGGAAGATATTGGAACAGAGTTGGAGTTGTTTTCTGAAATCGAGCATGGATCTGGTTGATTGACCTTGCTGGTCTTCAATGGATGAGTCCATGGCTCCTTATATGGATCTGTTGGTTGATCTTGCTGATCTTCAACGAGAGTCCATCATGTTAAGTGATTATATTGCCAAGTATTATGGGCTAGGAACTATCGAAACGGCTCCTGAGCGTTCTAGGTGCCAATGATGCCATAGATACTCTGATGAAGGAATGATGGGAAATTAAGAATCAATTGGATAAATTGGAAGATGGTGATCAATGATACTATGGTTTTATTAAAGGATTATTTTAAACTGGTTGAATCTGGTTGAAAAAGGCAATTTCATATTGGGTGTGTGAGTGGTGTGACTAGTTTTATTTTGCATGAACATCCGGCTAGGGGGCCTTGGAACTCTTTTCCTTGGTACCCGGGACAAAACCTAACCAAATTTTTAATTGGATCCCATCACTACAGTGGTTGGGCGGTTGGCTAACCCATGGGATTGGATGGGGTTAGGCTGGACTGATGGATCCGTAAATCGAGACTCAAACTTTTGTTTTTACGATAGAAAAAAAAAATCCCGGACAGTAACTATTCTATGGATAGGAATCAACGGCTGTGCCTCTTGAATGGGGAAAAAAGCGTTGATCCCAATGATCCAAGTGCAAGTTCTTCCTTGAACTGACTAAGTATCTTATAGATGTAATCGGATCATCTCGATCAGAAATGATCTTGACTACGTTAGAGTAAAAAGTTATCCTGGTGGAATCGCCCGTGCTTTCCGGTAAAGGAAGTTTTTTCGGGTTCGGTTTTGGAACAACCGACGGATTAGTCTCTTATTCGGATATCCGTGGGCGAGGCCCCGAGTGTGGGACCCCTGTCCCGCGCGAGAAGCGCTACTTCCGCTGCCAGTACCCCGAATCCGTTGCTCGGTGGGAACAGGGATCTTACATTCCTCGGATTTGCCAACTTCTTCCACTCTCTCTTAAGCTTCGGACACAATCCAAGCAATTGGGCAAATGTTATATTGGCTACCCTTCCCTTTAAATCTCCCATCAATTAACTGACCTTGACCAATATGCAAATCTGAAGTTTTATAATGTCTTCTTGGCTTCCTCTTCTTCTTCTCTGATTGAGGGCTTATATCAAATTGGACATGTTTACCTTTCTTAGAAGATGGTTCAGGTTCTGCCATTGTACTCCTCGTCCTCTTTGCCACAGGAATAATCTCTGGAATGGTCTCCACTCCTATCAAGCTGAGAGCTGGTCCCTTTCCTTTATCCTCCCATTTAACTCCACTCGTAGAGGGTTGATTTGGATCTTTTACTTCAACACTATGATCCCCCGATCTATCATTAGTCCTCTGCATCACGGGATACATTCCACCACCTGCTCTAGGCAGTTTATCACATTGAGGGCTGATATGTCCCCGCTCCCCACAGTTCTAGCATTGGACATTGCTTAAATAATAGCCCCGTCCTCTCCCTGTTCCTCCCATATTCTCTTCACCTGTTGACATATTGTCTCTTCTATTATTTGGTGCACCTCGGCTTCTTCCCTTTCCACCTGCTTCCATCCCAATTCAAACTTAGGGACTTCATGAGCTCCACTGCATCATGTATGTCCCTCTTCAAAGTGTCCTCATGTTTAGGAACAACAGCAGCTTCCCTTTCAGGATGTATACTCTCAATCTATGGCATCTTCATAAACTTCTTCGGCTCTTCCTGTATTTCCATCTGCCTCCTCAGACGCTTCACCTTCCACTCCTTCTCTCGAGCTACTCTGACAGCCTCCTCAAAGCTATCCAGGTTCTTCAGCTCCACCTTCAGACGAAGGGTTGGCTCCAGACCAGCCACAAACCGGTCTCTCTTTATCATCTGCGGGGGTACTTCAAGAATCAAAGCCTCACACCATAGACTCCACAGTCTACCAAACTCTATCAGATACTGATCCACATCCTGACCATCCTTCTGCTGAATGTTACACAACTCCTTCCACACTTCATTTGGACTCCTCACATGAGCAAACTGTGCCAAAAATGTAGCTCTGACTACACGGTACTCAGGATCCTGTTGATGAATGTTCCTGTGTGTAGTCACAAACATCTGTAACCATGTTTTTGCATCACCCTACAAGCAATAAGTCAAAATCTGAGAGAGGATCTCCGGAGTTGCCCTGTCTTTCATCAAGGCTGTAAATTCCATCTTCTCCAAAAACCTGACTGCACTCTCCTGTGGCAATCCCCAATACTCCGGAAAGTCTTGAGCCATCTTTCCAAATCTTGCTTCACACAGCCCCTATCTTCTTTCACAAACCAGAGAAAATCTGCTCCTCTGTGGAGGCACCAAAAAGTGATGGCACGGAAGCGATAAAGCTGTTTACGCCCTTATAGGGTGCCACACTTCCACACACGCATAAAAACACACCATAAAACCAAGCCCAAGAGCATGAACAAAAATTATATTTCAGATCAGGCTGTCACAAGCTGTTCCCAAACAAACAAAGAAACAAAAAAAACTCTCTGTCATCACCAGACATCAGCCACAGCTAATCAAGAGAATTTACAACTCTGGCCTGAGTCTCCAGAAGAGGATAATTCACCAGAGGAACCACTCTCTCACCTTTGCTCAAACATTCCTAGACCCAGTCACTCTCTCTTTCTGTTTTCCTGTGCATAGCCCTCCTCTTATATCTTGGTGGCCAGCTTCATACCCTTCTCTTGGCTACCAACCGCCACCTGCACTCTACTACTAGTGGGAGCAGCCTTTTGTTGCTGACGTGCTAGCCACTGCCTTGGAGGTCCTCTGGAAGAACCCGCCAATCTCTTCAACACCATCCACTGAGAGCAGCGTCCTCCAGTCGCCCAGGAGCCTGCCTTCTCTCTGAGTCGCTAGCAGTCATACCACTACTCTGCGCCAGCTTTTCTTTAATTCTGTCCTCCTGCAGCTACACCAAAAAGTCCCCCAGCAGTTTGACCCAGCTTTCTTAGCAACGTCTCCTAGCTCTCTTTGCTCTTTGCTACCCCCGCAGCTCCTTCTGTACAGCCGGCACCTCTTCACACTCTCCCACAGGGCAGCGTTACAAGGCCTGCGCCTCTCTGATTTTTGCAGTGCCAGCAAGGCCTTTCTCACTCCTCCCTGGCACCAAGCAGCCACTTCACAACTGGTCCACGCCTAAACACCTCTCTCTTCACGCTCTCCCGCAAGGCTATATCACACCAGCCCGTCAACACCAAGGCGGTCCTTCTGCAGCCAGCCCAATCTGCACACCATGACGCCTCCAGTCACCATCTTTGAGGCGGCCACTCCATCGTTAACCTCTTCTCGCCTCTCTGCAGCCACGCTATCCACCAGCTACCAAGGTCTCTCACAAGGCGGCTCCTTAGCCCACACAACCTGCTGCCAGCTCATCTGCGCTCCTCTTTTTTGGCTCCCTCTGCAACCAAGCAAGGCGGTCACTTTCCAGGCAGCGCTCGACAAATTCCCTTACCCGGTCCCTCATCTCTCTCGTACTCGCGGCGGCTTTTTTTCGAGGCGGCCATCCTCTCCTTTCTTCACGCTCTTGCCAGCTTCTGGATAGCGAGCTGGCGGCCCATAATAATCTCAACGTGGCAATTTATAGGGTGACCACTCTACATTATATTTTTATTTATAAAGCTCAATAATGATGGCTACCAATAGTAAAAGGGCTCTTCCTTTTCTTGTGTTTTTCCAGAAGAAACGGTGCCCACATATTTCTAACACAATGCTACCCACAAGCTCATCATCATCAGCACCCACTTACTAAACCCGATAATTTCCAGTCGGTGCCCTGCTTTTAGCAACCATTCACACACCACATTGTTGCCATAAAACTTCCAGATCTCCCGTATCTGCTCCGAAAAAAAACATGTGCATATACCAGCTTACTGCCAAACCACCCAGCCTGTACACTTGGCAATGCTCTTAAAAGCAAAACCTTCACACGCCATGCACACGTATGTACACATTATCAGTCTCTATTTTGGTCCACACAACGGTGCTCGAGCTTTGGGTCGCCGAAGATACCCACACGTGCATCGTGGAAGATTTTGGAGCAAGGAGTAAGAGTTGTTTTCTGAAACCGAGTATGGACCTGGTTGATTAACCTTGCTGGTCCTCAACTGATGAGTCCATAGCTCTCTTATATGGATCTGTTGGTTGATCTTGCTGGTCTTCAACGAGGATTCCATCTTGATTTTTATATGTGAATATATTATCAGGTACTATGAGCCAGGAACTATTGAAAAGGCCCCTGAGTGAACAGAGCGTTCTGGTTGCCAGTGATGCCATAAGTACACCGATGAATGAATGATTGGAAATATGGATTCAACTTGAGATTTTGAGGATTGTGATCAGTGACAAAATGGTTTCATTAAAGGATTGTTTTAAAGCTAGCTGATGCTGAGAAAAAGGCAAATTTATATTGGGTGTGTAAGTGGTGTGACAAGTTTTATGTTTGCATGAACTTCCGGCTAGGGGACCCGGCAACTCTTTTCCCTGGTACCCGGGACAAAACCTAATTCTAAATTGGATCCCATCACTATAGTGGTTGGGCGGTTGGCGGCGGTTGGCTAACCCATGGGACTAAGGTTGGACGGATCCATAAAATTGAGACTCCTTTCTGTTATATTACGTTAGATGAAGTAAATCCCGGATAGTAATTGTTCTATGGATAGGAATCAACGGTTGTGCCTCTTGATGGGGAAAAAAGCGTTGATCTCTATGATCCAAATATAAGTTTCTTCCTTGATCCGACGAAGTGACTTTAGGTTTGGTTGGATCAGTTTGGTTAGTATGACCCTGACTACGTTAGAGTAAAATTTTTATCCTGGAGGAATCGCCTGTGCTTTTTGGGCAAGGGAAGTTTTTCTAAGTTCGATTTTGGAAGAACTAAGGAATTAGTCACCTATCCGGATATCGGTGGGTGAGGCCCCGAGTGTAGGACCCTGCCTCGTGCAAGATGTGCTACTTCCACTGTGCTAGCATCCAGAATCCGTTGCGCGATGGGGACGGGGATCTTACAGGTAGGAACTTGATACATAGGTACCACAGCAACATAGGAGGAGGAGAATTTAGACTATGAGAGAGATCAAGGGGAGGTTACTACTGCAAGTGTGCGTAAGTACGAAAATGTCAAGCTCTTCAAGCCAAGGAAGTCCCAACCTTGCCAATGCACGAACACAACACAGAGAGATCCAAGGAGAAGGATGCACGAAGGGCATTGGGCTCTACAAGAAATCAAGTTTTATCAGAGGAACACTGAGTTACTGATAAGAAGAGCCCCTTTTGCTTGCACAATCAAGGAGATTATCCAACGATATAGAACAGAGTTCCGTGTGCAGGGGATTACCCTTGAAGAATTGTAATAAGCCGTCCAGGCTTACCTTGTTCGGCTTTTTGAAGGACACCAACCTCCTTGCAATACATGCAAAGTGGATTACCATTTTTGTGCCAAGGACATGTAACTACCTCGGCATATTTGAGGCGAGCGCGATACGATCTAGAGGTCTTAGATGTTAACCTACTTCTTGAAGCAACGCTTTTGTTTCAAAACCCCTTTGTATAACAAGCCTATCTGGCTTTCATTTGTAACCTTCTGATAATTTAAATTTTAAGTTTCGCTTACAATTTCTCGATGTCATAATGTTTGTTTAACATGGAGTGTCTATCATGTGCGAGTTTGTCACCCAAAGCATCAGAAATGCTCCTGGAGGGCTAAGGAAGCTGTGCCAAAACAATGTGAATTTGGCCTCTGCCCCGAAGATGTAGGGGCTAAAAATTCACATTGTTCTGACACTTCTCCCCTAGCCACTCAAGATCATAAATAGTAGTTTACAAGATAAAAACACCCTTAATCATGTGTAAAAATACATTGTTTGTCATCCAATGCATCAGAATTGCTCCTCGAGGGCTAGTGAAGCTGTGCTAGAACAGTGCGAATTTGGGCTCTACAGCAGCGGTGCAAGCTCAAAATTTGCATTGTTTTGGCACTGCTCCCCCAGCCACTCAGGATCATTTCTGATGCATTTACAATGAAGTTGAGTACACTAATTGTGAGAAATAGTAGTTTACAAGATTAAAACACCTTTAATCATGTGTAAAAATACATTGTTTGTCATCCACCAATGCATCAGAATTGCTCTTGGAGGGCTGGGGAAGCTATGCTAGAACGGTGCAAATTTAGGCTCTACAGCGCGGTGCAGGCTCAAAATTTGCATTGTTCTGGCACTACTCCCCCCCCTCCCCGCCGAGGGTCATTTCTAATGCATTTACAAAGAAATTGAGTACACTTATTGTGAGAAACAGTAGTTTATAAGATAAAAACACCTTTAATCATGTGTAAAAATACATTATTTATCATACAATGCATCAAAATTTCTCTTGGAGGGCTAGGGAAGCTGTGCGAATTTGGGCTCTACAGCAACAATGCAAGCTCAAGATTCCCACTGTTTTGGCATTGCGCCCCCAGGCCCCCAGGGTCATTGTTGATGCATTTACAAAGAAATAACTATTCTTCACCTTCCACCACAATGGTGCTCAAGAGATTGATCTCAAGCTCTGGCAGCACCTTGCTCTCCTCGACGAGTGGGGAAGATGGCCTTGCATCTTCCACTATACAGCGGGTTGTTCAGCTGTAGATTGTGCACCCTCTGGAAAGTTCTCTGATGCAAGCTGCTCTTCCACATCAGCACTCGTACTACCTAGTGTCTTCACTTCCTTGTCATCCCTCAAATACCCTGCCAACTGCAATGCAACATCTCTACCTCCTCATCCAAATCCTCATCGGTGATGAGGAAAATGCAAAAGTGGCGAGCCACGAGAGGAACCTAGTTCCTAAATTACCGCTCCCCAACCTCTTCACCTCCTGCTTATTGAATGTACATTAAGCTCCTGCGGGGATGCAGATGTCGATGAAGCATTCAAGGTGCTGGATGTAGGGGCGGGCATTTTGTTGAATGTACTTAAGTAGCTCAACAGGCAACCATCGCGATCATTAGGGGCAATGGGGAAAGGAGATGGAGTGGGGAGCCAAGTATTGCTCCATGTATGCAATCTACGTCTCATAATGTTAGGATGCAAGGACAAACGACTTTTCAAAGTTGATTTCACAAAAGAACATGGGAAAGAGCTCGCTCTTGCTTGCCCATGGGGTGGTGGAGGGGAACTCACAGAAGTTGTCAAAGTGGGTAGCCATGTGTAAATGCAAAGAGATAGCGTGAGCTCGTGCTTGGTTTCTATGAGAAAGAAGGCACCTTTGGCCTATTTATAGTTAAAATTTAAAGTTTGGCCTTCTCACACTAGACCGCTAGACAAAAAAAATCACAGTTTGCAAAAATATTAAGATTTCAATGAAATAAAGAGAAGTTAAAAAAGAGCCTACTACAAAATTACAAGCATGCCGTCTAATCTAAAATTGTTATAATGTCTTCATTTTTTGCCTTTTGTGACATTTACTTCATGTTGATCTCCATCTCCTTGTTGACTTGAAAGCTCGTCATTACCTTCACCTCGATCTTAAAACTCTTGCCCCTCACGTGCATGAGAACAGAGGCTATTTTCCCATATACCGAGTTCATCTTCAAGCTCTTCCACATGCCTACTATGTGTTGCTAGGCCTATGAAACTTGCTCTGCTGTGCTGAAAATTCAAGGTCCCCCATTTGCCATAATTCTGAGACCATGGTTGTCCACTCCTTACGCTTCCCAATTTGTAAAAATATAGAAAGTGGCACAATAATGAGAAAGTGTAAGGGTTAATTCTAGACATGCAGTGGAATCAGATATACCTTTTTTCTCACATTAACTTGAAACTTGGCTCTTTCACAATGTCAAAGCCCATGATGCTAAAGTGCTGACGCAGGTTTGCTAGGCTCTAATACTTCCTTGCTGCTGCCACTCGCTCAATCCATCCATTTTGCATCATCACACCTACCGAGCAATAGGCACAATTTCTTCTTCTGAGGCTTGAAGAGGGATCCATGTCCCATGCTTTTGCATCCATCTTTGGTAGTGCAGATGCATGTACAAAATAGAGCGTGCCTTCAAGAACTTGAAAGACACTATAGAATCTACTACATTGCACTTGTACACATCACCTTGATGTGACCCCTCATTAACCTCCCAACCCTCTCCTAGTAATCCTTGAATGAGGTTAGATCGTACCTCCTTTACAAATATACATTGTTTTTGTTTGGTACATTGGCATGGAATTGAACATGTGCACAAAAACATGTAAAAGACAAAACCAATTTAGCCCTACTGACCTAGATGCCTTTGAAAACTTGAGTGATGTCTTGATATCACTTACCATCATAAACTTTAAGCATAAGATGGTCCAAGCCTCAGGTTTGGGCCATTCAGGATTGTTAAGAGGGGGGGTTGGACATCTCTTCTAGCTTGCCAAATGAACCTGGTTTTTTATCTACAAAATATGAGTGAGAAAAGAAAAAGATATTGTTCTGTACAAGCTCACTGGGGCTTTGAGATACAAAAATTACCTCTCCAATGGATACATGCATAGCATAGAAAACTCTAGTGAGGCTTTGGAGTGGTTGTTACTCAACATAATTAGAGGGGAAAATATCTGCAAATAGAGACATAAGAAAATTTAAAACAAAAAATCCAATATTAGCATGTTGTTAAAGATGTGCTTATATTACACTGACAATTTTAAAGAAAACTTTGTCGTTGGCCTTGAATGTAAAGGTCTCAAAGGGTATACACATGTTGCACTATGACAACCAGTCCTTTCTTCTCAGTATGCTTGAAGAGTTGTAGCCGCCCCTTCCAATGATGTAGCATATTCCCTAGTTGATGCACTCGATGTGGTCCCTTAGAGCTTGGCTACATGTAGACCCAAGCCCTAACCTTGAATCTTGTTGGAGCCCAAACTCCATGCTCCTCTCTTGTGTTATGTAGCACAAGCTCTTCCATCTTCTCCCTAGGTCTTCTCACATTATTCATTAGGGGAAGGTTGAGGTCTATAGGGGCCCTTTAAGCTGAGGTCTATAGGGGAAGGTTGAGGTCTATAGGGGCCCTTTAAGCTGCCACATTATGATTTTAATGACTTTTTGTTAAAATGTTAAGTTTCTTTGACTTTAGATACCTTCTTATTCTTCAAATGGCTAGAAGTTTGAATTTTAAAGTTTCCCACCAAAATCGAATTTAAAATTGAGTGGGCAAAACCATATCATGTGACATATCTATGGAAAGAGCTCAGCACGAGTAGATTCTGGATCTCTAATCTCCGACAAATTTTGAGCTCATATGTAGAAGTTATGGATGTCCGAAATTTCAAAAACTTTCCCCCCCACTTTTTGGGAATGAAAAGTACAAAAAGGCATCTTCTAGAGAATCTTTTGACCACCTTTAATCACCCAACATTTTTGTATACGTGGCATCACACGATTGGCCCTTTTCCTTAATAACCTTTTAATCACATGGCATCTTAAAGGGCCCCTATAGACCTCAACCTTCCCCTAATGGGAAGAGACCATGGTGGTAATAAAAGAGAAAAAAAGAAAAGAAAAGCTTGTTACCAACAGAGGAGTGGAGAGGAGAGAAAGTTCAGGGTTTTCAGTGCAGCAATGGAAAGCTTAAAAGAGGGTTAGGGCTCCAGAATAGGCTTCCTAAACCTAGAGTAGACTAAAGAGGGATAGAGTTTCTGCAGCAATGGAGAGGGAGGGAGCTTGAGAGGGAGAGAGAGGGAGCTTGAGAGGGAGGGAGCTTGAGAAGGAGGGAGAGCTTGAGAAGGAGGCAGAGCTTGAGAGAGATGGAGTTTCTACAGCAATGGAGAGCTTAGAAGAGGAAGAAAGAGGGAGAGGGAGCTTGAGAAGGAGGGAGAGTTTGAGAGGTATGGAGTTTCTATAGCAATGGAGAGCATATTTGTATTGCGCGTAGGCATCAGCGACGGCAGAGTACCACACCACCAGTGTCCCCACCAGTGCCCCCACCAGTGCCGATGCGCACGTGCACTGGGACTTTAGGTGTCACATGCGACATCACACCTGACGGGGGTATCCTTCAAGTCAGAGCCGGCATCACCTTCAGATGACAGATGAGAGATCTTTGCATGTCATATCTACAGTGAGTTCATATACCATGGCAGTAAGTATTATTTAACATAAAGAATATGAAGTACAATTTTTTATTTGAATCACTAACTGAATTTATTTTGCAATGCAGTGATCAACTCGAGGATGACAAGAAATATGTCATCAACACACTGAGACGGAGTTTGGGGCAGGATGGAGTCGGAAGTGGTTGCTGAAACAAATGTATAAACTCGTGAGTCATCGACGCGACAATGCATGGTAAGTAGAGACAGAGAGATGAAACAAAATGAAATGCTATATTTACGTCTTCAAAAGGCCAAGATGACCTATGAGACCAAAAAGTTACCACCAGAGAGCTCTAATACCAATGGGCAGCATGGGGTGTGTTGCGGTTAAGGGTACTGTGGGTAGTCACTGCTGCGGGTAGTCACTGAGGGTGCTGTTGGAACTACTGCCACGAAATGCTAGAAGACTGCTGGCTTCGATGGTCTACTGCTAGGCCAAGTCGATCTAGGGAACCTTGCTTGATTGTGGGACTGAATGTTGAGATGCTGATACTAGGGTTGAAACACGAGATAGAAGCCTGTACACAACTAGAGTAAGAAAAATGAGTCTGAGGGGAATCAAACCCCGACACTAACCATATGAGGCTATCACCACAAGACTCCCCACCACCCACCCTTGTTAGTAAGTTTAAAAAAAAAACAAGACTTCACAATGAATGATTTTGAGATTAAATCTTACCGAACATAGGCTGATCCGTGAGTTGATACGTAAGACTACTGGTCCTCCTCGATCGTTAAATTTGTGTTCACGTTCATTTCCTCCGTAGGCTCGACATCCATTGTTTCCTCCTCTTCGGTGTCTGTAGTGTCAGAGTTTGGATCGTTGTCGTTCTCATCACCTACAATGTCATCATGTTCGACGGATAGAAGAATTCTACACCTCTGTAAGGTCGATGTGTCTAGATTTGAGGATGTAATCAAATCATCCTGATCCGCTGTCTCAGAGTAACGCTATCAAACAAGTGTCGACCTCTAGGTTGGACTTGCACAACTTGCCACCATGGATGAGCATCTATATTCTTGTAAAAGAATGCTTGTTCAACATGAGTTGGCAGAATGTAAGGCTCTTTTGTTGCATGCAATAACTTCGAGGAGTCGACGGACCAAAATCCGGACGGTTCTCTTTTCATTGTGGCATTATTGCCTTTATACCCCGCACGGAACCAATCCACCTTCGAAACCACCTGTCAAAATACACAAATCAAAACTTTAGAATTATGTTTAGCTTTAAGAAATCTACATGTTATTGTTGCATGAGGGTGGTTGCAAGATCAGGGTGCCCAGTTTTGTCCACTCAGGCACCCTGTAAACAGTAAAAAAACAGGCATTTGTTTACCTTTAGTGGCTAATCTCTCCTAGTAAATGAAGGAATTTTGTTTCAAGTTCTTTTGTTGGAACATCATATTCAAATTTAGAAATATAGTTGCATAATTTGATTAAGCATTAGATAGTCAAAAGTCCTCATTTTCTTAGGTACAAAGTTAATGTATACACCCTGTCCCAAATTTGAACTGATTCCATAAAATGCTAATATCTTTTACATATAAACTCATATGAGATTCCCACTTTGTACCTTAGATCTTCACATAATATGGAGCTTAACTTGATTTTTAGAGAAAATATTAAGATATTTGTCTATTTTCTTTAAATATTTCAAGGTCTTTAAAGTGTTATAATATACGTCACTTTTTGTACCCACAATAGCTACCACTTAAAACCCTCAATCTTGTAGATCAAAAGAGTGGGTAGATACTGAGACATTAGTAGAATGTGGTGGTTAGTAAAAATTACAAATCCAATGGTTGGATTTTTAATGATCTCTTTTTCAAAATTCTTCCAGACTATCAAAAGGCCTGCAAATATTAATAATCTAATTAGTAAAATTACATTTTTGATGTGAATCATCTAAAACCTATAGGGACTAGTGTACTTGTAATGGTGCATCTATGGAAAAATAAATTGGATCACTCTAAGTATAGAAAGATCATTTGTTTATCATTTCATCATATTTTTGATTAATTTTGATTAATTAGACTAATTCATATTAATTTAAGTTATATTGGGTTAATTTAAGGGCAAGCGTATTTTCTATTATTTGCTTGATCTCATTTTAAGGACCTTGCTCCCCAAAATTTGCTCTCCAAGCATTGTCCCAGTCCAGCATAAACTGGATAAAACTGGACACCCTGATCTTGCAACAACCCATGAAGAGAGATCTCATTTACCTGCTTGAAGATACGATATGATACTTCAAAAATGCCGACTATGGTTCCCATGTAACCAAGTTCACTGTCGATAAGATTTGTGTCTCTTGAACTTGCACGTGATAATTGCTTAAAAGAGGCAACAACGCAAGAATCATGAGTTAGAGGGAAGTCATCAATAGATTTTATCCGAAGATGTTGTCCATAAGCCCACATGTTGGTATACATTCGAGCCTACACCAAAGCATAAATTATTTAAAAAAATTTGAGATTCATTTGTTTAGTTCAGAGTTTTCAAAACCAAACAAGTTACCTGTTTTTCACACTCGATCATAAACTCTCTTTGTTCCGTAGAGATTGGCTCATGATCACTAACCGCACGTTGCATACGGGTGTATAACCAATCCATGAAAGTAGGTACGTCCCCATCGTTATTTACATTGGTTTGACGTCTGGATCTCCTCTTTTTACGTCTACCAACTCGTTTGCTTGCAAGATCCTCCTCATACTCATCAACGAATTATTGCATGCATTTGCTATTATAGACAATGAAAGTAGAAATATCAAATTTATCTTGGATCTTAAGTCGAAAAAGGGACTCCCTTACTGGACAATACCTCGTCATACATGGTAAAAGACAACTCGTTTGTCCATATGCATCGTAAAAGACGACTCGTTTGTCCATATGCATGGAGCTTTAGAATCGGTTTTTTCAAGGTATTCACAAACGTAATACATGCATTCTTCAAGCATCCATCCCTCTGCCCCATAGAACCCTCTGGTCTTGCTTTTTGACGTACATAACCTTTCAATACTCCCATAAACCTCTAAACCCAAAACATCCATCGAGTGCTGACAATACCAGCGAGCTCTATCTCGTCTACTAGATGGATTAGAAGATGAACCTGGATATCAAAAAAGGAGGTTGGAAATTCCTTTTCCATTAAACAAAGAAGATCTATACATTCACGCTTCTTTTGTGGAATTGACCCTTTGGCAATCTCTTTAGATATAATCCATCTATCAGTAAAAGAAAGAAGATATTAGAGATGTCATTGAATAAAGAAGATATGAAATAAAATTTTATACTAAAAATTAATGAATACCTTGCAAGCGATCCAAGGCGATATATCACATCTCGGACTCCTCTTGTAGTACATCCATCAATAACAAGGGGTAGAACATGCTACATACATGATTAATCCAATCAACAAACATACAAGAAAATAAATACTTTCAAAGATCTTAATAGATTTACCTTCACAAAATTGTGCCAATCGTGTGTTTTTAAACCAGACAAGCTCTTGTCATCTAGAGTGAACATGTTTCGACAAGATGCTCCATATCTTGTAGGCATACAAATCGACTGAATCTTCCTGTTGATAGTCTCCAGCTCTTCTGTCTTGAGCACCCATGGGGCAGGCTCGTAGGTTGTCTCACGTCGAGTTTCATCATAAAGTGGCCATAGATTGGGCTTTGAGTTTTGATCCTTTAAGTCATTTCTTGCAGCCGCCGCTGTGTCTTTCAAGCCAACGAGGTGTTGCCATAAGGTTTGACCAATGTTCTTGAATATGTGCATGGGATCAAGAAGATGACATATCCTCAAATCCTTCCAATATTCCAAAGTATACCATATCGAAGGACCTTGAGCTACAGTACGTTTTCCTCTCACTCGCTGCTTTACAACGTCATCATCATCGCCGCTTATGATCTCTGACTCCGGATCAATAGCGGGTCCAACAGTCCACTTTAGATACCAATCCTTTGGTGTCATTGGTATTGGACATCTCCCTTCTTCTACCTTTCCATTAAAATGTATGGCTTGCCTTCTGTCTTGTAGATAATGATCCTCAGATAAAAATCATCTATGTCAAAGATATATATTTTTGTTGAGGTTTTTGCTATAAGTCGATCTCAACCAATCACCACAAATTGGACAAGCTTTATAACCCTTGGTACTGCATGGAAAACATAACAAAGATGATTAGCGTAATGAACATCATACAAACTTATGAAAGAATATATATATTTAAACCATTTACCTGAGCAAAAACCATATCCTGAAAAGTCGTGGATAGTCCATGCAAAAATTCCACGAACAATGAACTGTCTTTGATCGATGCTTCTGGACATATCCATGACATCAATCCCTCTCCACAAATCTTGAAGATCGTCGATGAGAGGGGCCAAATAAACATTCAAATCTTTAACTTGTCGTTTTCCCAGAATTAAGAGTGAGAGCATTAAATGCTCTTTCTTAATGCTAAGATACGGGGGTAGATTATAGTTAATAACTACCACTGGCCATGTAGACCATTTACTTGATCTCATTGAAAATGGATTCATGCCATCCAATGCTACACCCATCTTGAAATGGCATGGTTCTTTTGCAAAATCTAGCCATCGCAAATCAATATGCTCAAATGCAAGACAATCTGATGGAATTCGCATCACTCCATCTTTGCTCTTGTGCTTTGCTCCCCATGTCATAAGATTAGCTAATTCGGGACTTTGGAACATATGTCTCAATACCTTTCGAGGGACCTTACCTTTCTCCTCTTTATAACGAGGAGTTTGACATTTTGGACATGTCACACCGTCCTCGTCTTGACCTCTATATAAAATACAATCGTTGGAACATGCATGTATATAAGAATAGTCAAGTCCAAGACTACTTATCATCTTCTTCACCTCATCATGTGATGTAGGAAGGGAATTGCTTGTCGGCAAGAACTTCTGAGAGAGTAGCATGCAAAGTCCATTAAAAATATGATCAATAAGAACAAAACATATTGTGATCACTGATTACTCCTAAAATATTTAGATTAAAAAAATGGATCCTTGAGAGTAAGGTCTTCCATCAACATAGAGTCTTTGTCCTTCTGCATGTGTGATCCCTCTATCAGAAAGAGGGGCTGCATTGAGACATAATCCATAAGTACTCATGCTCTGAATGTAGCGAGTAAGCTGATGCCATGGACCCCATCTATATATAGGTCCACAGAAAGACATAAGGGTGACCTCTGAACGAGGGGGCACATGTAAATCCTGTGCAATAAAGACGCCTCGTCCTGCTCCACTAATGGTAGATGGAGCAATCATGTAGCGACTACCCCAGAAGCTGAAAACCACTCCATCTAAAGGAAGTGATCCTCTCTGCCATCCTCCGTATCGTCTGCGATCATACGTTTGTACTAGAGAATGCAAACGAGTAGGCAACGGATGATCTCCACGTGTCTCGACCTCCAAAGCAGGAGGTAGAGGATGTCGAGAAACCTCGAGCTACAGAAGTTGACAAGTGACCTGTCCGTGCCGTGTGCGGGACATGTGCACCACTGAAGTCATCCTCGTCATCGAGTGAATATACCTACATATATGATATGGTTACATTATATATGAGCCTTTGATTTATAAAATAACCAATAATAAAACTAAGGGAGAACAGTTACGTACCATAGGTCGATGTCGCTCCTTAGGTGGGGCGGTGCTTGCTCAAAAGTACCATGAGTCATCTCATGTGAAAAGCACTCTCGTCATGACCTCTGATATGTGCCACGACAACGAGCGCACCAGCATATAATTGACTCGTCATAGTAGAAATCATCATAAACGGGTTCATGTGCAGTATTGGAACTCTGTGCACCCCAATCACCACGAGTAGGAGGTGGTGGTGTACCCTCTGATTGGTCCGAATCTGATTTTCAAGTACCATAAAAACACGAGTAATTAATCAAATGATCGAGAAGAAAAAAGCAATGCATGAAAGAAAACATTGAAATCTAACAAGTTCTATGGTATGCAATATGAAAAATAAACAGACGCTATTGTATGGTGGAGACAAACAAGAGGAGGGCTGATATGTGCATGGAGACATGGCAATACTTCCGCAAGGAGAGACACCTACGAATCACTTTTCCTCAGCAGAAGGTGTGTGCCTTTGCTAATGTATATTAGAATTAATTTGAACTTTGATAGATTGATTCTAAGTATTCTCTAGTCTATGTCATTTTGTTTATTGAAATTTACATAGACGGCAGCACGAAAGAGACTGCAAGTTGGTCACACACCTAGACTGGATGGATCGAGATGGATTTGTGGCCACATTTGTGAGTATAAATCGTTCTAATTTTAACTTTGAAAGATACTATTATTGAATGAAGAAATCAATAAGTCTTTGGTTTTGTCTTGATGTAGACCAAAGACTATGGTCGTGCACCTACGGCGGCACAGGAGATGGAGTACGCTACATACTACGGGTACCGCACTTTGCAAGCGATACTTCCGGACAGGCCTGATCCACTTGTGGGTATCACTGATTTATTTTGTGGTTTATTTTCATATTAACTGTAATATATTCTTATTTGATTTCACTAAGTAATGCAAGAGCAACATGGCGAGGAGGACATGATAGAGGTGGCTCGATAGGAGGCCAAGGGGCAATGACGAGAGTCTAAGGCGGGCGGCGGCAGTAGCGTGATCCCGAGTGGGGACACGAGTGGTGGCAGTGGTGATGGTGGTGTTGTGATTGGGGGCACGGGTGGTGGCAGTGCTGTGTTGATGATGATTCCGAGTCTGATAGTAGAGCGACTCATGTAGTGATGGCTCACGTAGTGATACTTAGTGATCTGTTTTGTATATGAGAGGATTGATCACCACACACAGTAGACACATGTACATATATTTGTATATGAGAGGATTGATCACCACACACAGTAGACACATGTACATATATTTGTTGATGATATATATTGACATATGTTCTGGTTGCATCACTGAATTTGTCTATTGTCAAACAATTAATTATTTGTCGATAAGTTAATTAGCCTAAGTATGTGCGAGAAGCTAGAACGTTATTTATTTATCTGTATGTTTTAAAGCAAAACAAATCCTAAACAAGAAAAGAGGCGAGCCCACAATGTAACACATCAAAAGAAGCAAAAGATTGGCAAGCATCACCAATTTCTCAAAAGCTCTTGGAAAGCTAGATAGAGACAAATCAAAAACTTTATCGTAGTTCCAGTGACCGTTTTTCTATGTTAGGCTCTAATATTAACAAGCTTTTGATTTTCATATTTTTTGCAGGGGTCCCTGATTGTACGATACGTATCAACTCAAGCTAACTTTCAAGCTTAAAGATCCGAACCATGAAGTTTCAAAGCACGTGATTTCAAAGTACCAATTTATGTACCATGTAACCATTTTCAAGTACGAGGTTTCAACATGATACCCAACTTAAGTACCAATTTATGTACCATGTAACCATTTGCAAGTACGAGGTTTCAACATGATACCCAACTTAAGTACCAAGTCTAATTGCGAGTTTGAAGTTTCATTATGGAGCCTGATACTAAATCAAGTACCAAGCACCGAATCTAGTACCAAGTACCATGTACCAAGTATCAAGTACCATGTACCAATTACTATGGACCATGTACCAATTATCAAGTACAATGTACCAATTACTATGGACTATGTACCAATTATCATGTACCATGTACCAATTACTATGGACCATGTAACAATTATCATGTACCAATTACTATGGACCATGTACCAATTATCATGTAGCCATTATCATGTACTAATTACTATGGACCATGTACCAATTATCATGTACCATGTACCAATTACTATATGGACCATGTACCAATTATCATGTACCAAGTACCATGTACCAATTATCATGTACCATGTACCAATTACCAAGTACAGTGCACCAAGTACCATGTACCAAATAGCTTGAAAATAGCTATTATTAAAAAGCTTTTTCATTGCCTTTTTTGTCCATCCCCGTTTTTGTAAGATCCCTGTTCCCACCAAGCAACGGATTCAGGGTACTGGCAGCGGAAGTAGCGCTTCTCGCGCGGGACAGGGGTCCCACACTCGGGGCCTCGCCCACGGATATCCGGATAAGAGACTAATCCGTCGGTTGTTCCAAAACCGAACCCGGAAAAACTTCCTTTACCGGAAAGCATGGGCGATTCCACCAGGATAACTTTTTACTCTAACGTAGTCAAGATCATTTCTGATCGAGATGATCCAATTACATCTATAAGATAGTTAGTTAGTTCAAGGAAGAAACTTGCACTTGGATCATTGGGATCAACGCTTTTTTCCCCATTCAAGAGGCACAGCCGTTGATTCCTATCCATAGAACAGTTACTGTCCGGGATTTATTTATTTTTTTATCGTAAAAACAAAAGTTTGAGTCTCGATTTACGGATCCATCAGTCCAGCCTAACCCCATCCTAACCCAGTCCCATGGGTTAGCCAACCGCCCAACCACTATAGTGATGGGATCCAATTTTTAATTTGGTTAGGTTTTGTCCCGGGTACCAAGGAAAAGAGTTCCAAGGCCCCCTAGCCAGATGTTCATGCAAAATAAAACTAGTCACACCACTCACACACCCAATATGAAATTGCCTTTTCACAGATTCAACCAGTTTAAAACAATCCTTTAATAAAACCATAGTATCACTGATCACCATCTTCCAATTTATCCAGTTGATTCTTAATTTTTCCATCATTCCTTCATCAGAGTATCTATGGCATCATTGGCAACTAGGACGCTCACCACCTGTCCACTCAGGGGCCGTTTCTTAGTTCCTAGCCCTTAATACTCGGCAATATAATCACTTATCAAGATGGACTCTCGTTGAAGATGAGCAAGATCAACCAACGGATCCATATAAGGAGCCATGGACTCATCCATTGAAGACCAGCAAGGTCAATCAACCAGATCCATGCTCGATTTCAGAAAACAACTCCAACTCTGTTCCAATATCTTCCTCGATGCACGCGTGGGTATCCTAGGCGACCCAGAGCCCGAGCACTGTATGGTCAGCACCCTCTAGGATCCTTCGCAGAGGAGACCTAGCACTTCACTCATAGGCCGCTTCCTTGGCCCCTCATCCACCGTACCGGAAGCTCACCATTTTAATCGCACCGAGGCTGGTCAAGACCTCGGTCGACCTTGCTACGCGAGACGTCCTTCATTGACTCTCCGTCAGCAGTTGCAACATTATCAGTTAGGTCTCACGACCTTAATCACAAGATAGTCACAATGCTCCCCCAGCAATCTTGACATAAAACAGTCATTTACAAACAGCATTTACAAACAGTTTACAATACAGTTTCTATTTTTACTTTCATTTTTTCACATTATCCCTCATCAATCCACATTACTTATTCCATATTCCATTTATATGTATACTCATCCCATCACATCATTTTCCATCTCAACACTTCATATTCCTTCACATCACATATCGTATATTCACATCCATACATATATTCACATCCACATCCACATCCACATCCATATCCACATTCACATCCACACATCCACATCTACATCCATACATCTAATTTCACATCCACATCTACATGCACATTCATGTATCCACATCCATACATCCACATCTACATGCACATTCACATCCATACATCCATATCTATATGCGTACATTCTCATCTACATGCATACATCCACATCCACATCCACATTCACATTCTCCTCATACATCTATATCTACATGCATACATCCACCTCCACATTCACATCCACATCTATACATCTACATCTACATGCATACATCCACCTCCACATCCACATCCACATCTACATCTACATGCATACATCCACCTCCACATCCACATCCACATCTATACATCTTCATCTACATGCATACATCCACATCCACATCTATACATCTACATCTACATGCATACATCCACATCCACATCTATACATCTACATCTACATGCATACATCTACATCTCCATTCACATCCACATCTATACATCTACATCTACATGCATCCATCCACATCTCTATTTACATCCTCATCTATACATCTACTTCTACATGCATACATCCACATCTCCATGCATACATCCATCTCCACATTCACACTCACATCCATACATCTACATCTACATGCAACATCCACATATCCATGCATAATAAAATTCTTTTAATTTATCTAGGATGATAGTTCCTAGAATATGGTAGGAAGTCCTCTTTTTATGCTTTGAATGAATTTATTTTATGCGTAATTTCTATAAAACTTTTGCCATAGCTCCGCTACTATGACTGATAAATCTCAATTTTTTTCCTAAGGGATAAAGCTTATCATTAAGGATATAATTAGAATGGTCTCTAATTGGATCATCAATCCATAAGGGATTGAATCATCAATGTGCATAAACTAAAAGTATAGAAAAAAGCCATTAATTTGGCCTCAAGCATAGCTTAATCTTGGATTAAGGAAAAGCTTTATGAAAAGCTTCATTTGGATTGAGAATGGGTCATGAGTATGACCATTTCTTGAGTGAGAGAGAGAATTTACATAAAAACCATTAGAATTTAAACATAAATGGAAATTAACTTCAATAGCATTTATTAACTTATGTAACTCTCCACTACTATTCACCAATTAACTTCAATAGCATTTAAAAAAAACCATACCAATTAAGCTTCTCAAGCTTGAGAGGGGTTGAGAAGAGAGAATCATTGAGAAATTATAGAAAAGATCAAAATTCAATATACTTATCTTATGATTTGCTTGATTCTTTATTCACGGTAGAGGCCCCCAACCAATCAATTGGTTTAGTATGTTGATGGAGCCACCAATGGGGATTGAAGAAAGAGAGAAGTATCAGAAACTAGTGAATTATTAAAGAATTCACAGTTCTTGGCTTAGGTAGAGTATAGTAACAATGCATAAGACACTCTATATTTTGGCTTAGGTGGAGTAGAGTAACAAGGCATAAGACACTATATGTTTTGGCTTAGGTGGAGTAGAGTAACAAGGCATAAGACACTATATGTTTTGGCTTAGGTGGAGTAGAGTTACAAGGCATAAGACACTATATGTTTTGGCTTAGGTGGAGTAGAGTAACAAGGCATAAGACACTATATGTTTTGGCTTAGGTGGAGTAGAGTAACAAGGCATAAGACACTAGATATTTTGCAACAAGGGGAGGCTTCTATTTATAGGAAAATTTGAGCTCCTAACCAAACAAATTGATTCTAGAATTTTCCGAGTCAGTTTGGTCACTTTTTGACCATTTTTAGGTCAGTTAAGCTAACTTTTTGGAACTAGACTTGAATGAGGAGAGAGGAGAGATGAAATATCTCAATTTTTATGAGTTTAGAACTCATTCAAGCATGTGAAATATGCACCTCCTTTAAAGAACTCTCCTTCCTTACATATGTGTCATAGTTTTTTTTATTAATAAACCTTGTACATTTTCAACTCTTCATCTTATGTGAAATATGCACCTCCTTTAAAGAACTCCCCTTCCTTACATATGTGTCATAATGGAATCATTTTAATATTGCTCATAGTTTTTTACTAATAAACCTTGTACATTTTCAACTCTTCATTTTATGTGAGCATTTAAGGGACTCCCCTTCCTTACATATGTGTCATAATAAAATCATTTTTTCCAAAATATGTCATATTTTTAATATTGCTCATAGTTTTTTACTAATAAACCTTGTACATTTTCAACTCTTCATCTTATGTGAGCATTTAAGGGACTCCCCTTCCTTACATATGTGTCATAATAAAATCATTATTCCCAAAATATCTCATATTTTTAATATTGCTCATAGTTTTTTACTAATAAACCTTGTACATTTTCAACTCTTCACCTTATGTGAGCATTTACTCATTTTTGGGTATTTTCTTTTTACAATTTGGATTTATCTCCTCCCTACACATGGATTGATGCTTTTGGCCCATAGAAACCTTAATTGGACCATAGTCTAAAGATTTCTGAAAATCTAGACCCTTAGGCTAATGTTCTTTATACCTATTTCCAATTAATTCCAATTGCACATTGAAAAATTCTTTTTAAATTTCTGATTCAGGGGAACTCATCTGAATTATAAGAGATATTTTTCTATCCAAAAATATTCAAAATCTGAATATTCTCTCTCTAGAATATTTTCTCTCTCTAGGTTAAAATAGTTATAAACAAGGTCTTTATATTTATGAAGAGGGATTGATTACAGGGGAAGATACTAGACATCAAAAAGGGGTTGGGGGAGGAATCTTACATTCTACCCCACTTAAAAAAACGCGAGATGTCCTCATCTCGCAACTTGGGATAATTTCGCAAGATGCACGAATATGAGACTTAGAGAAAAATTTTAATCAAGATTAACCACCAAGAAAAGTCTTAAAGAGGGCAAGATAAGAACAAGATTTAAACTTTATTCATTCTCGGAACTTATACAGTAAAGATAGAAGAACTCTTTACACTTCCATAAGCCCGTCCATCATATGGTCACAAAAGCAGTCCTCACAAGCTGCACAAGTATAGGGTAACTCATCTATGGGAATGATTTTGCTGGTTATTGCCGCACCTATCTCAATGGTATGAGGTGATCCAACAAAAGAACCTCTGAGAGGCAAGCCAAAAATGGGGTAAAGGCATATCTTCTCATGAGGAAGAAAACACGCCAGTAAGAAGACCCGCTCAGAAAACCCAAGATGCCTTGATCTCATGACGCAGTAGTATCGGGGACCCAAACCCAAGGCTTCGATAACCATGGCCAAGCGGACATTGTTACGAAAGTGCTGCTGACCCCAGGGTGTTACCCTAGTTATGTTTTGATAGGTCCGCCATTTGGTCTGCGCTACAGAAGTTCCTAGGTGAGGAAAAAGTGAGCGCTCATACTTTTCTATAAAGTCTTTCTTCACAGACTCTCTTGCGTCTTGAAGGTGAGAAATCATCATGGATAAAACTAGTTCTTGTTGCCAAGCCATGAGGGAGATTAAGAAAGAAAGGAGATTGATGGGAGTAAGATTACTGTGAGCGACAAGTAAAAGTTACGACTTATATAGAGGAAGGAGCTAGCGTAACCTAGAAGCCATCGGTAACTTGCCACTGAAGTTTTACCGTCTTTCCATGATTTGAGTTTGACACATTTTTCTATAGAAGGCATTAAGAATTTTGAGATGAGGAGATAAAAGAAACTTGTAGGCTAAGTCACCTACTTTCATTGAATTTAGATATAAGGATCACAATATCTGGGGGATAACTTCTTATACTCCCCAAGAGATAAAGAACTTCTTTTGGGCCGTACTCGAATGAAAACCAAAATCTTGGTATCCAAAACACCGATTTTCATTTCTGAACTCATTGTTTTGAATCCTTAAAATAGGCGTGACTCCTGAGAAGTATTCTAGGAAAAGGGTCTTCCTTTTTTTAAATAGAAACTTTCTTTTATTTTAGAGAGGGAATAATTATAAGATCAGAAAGGGAGATTCTTACTCCTGTATACCTCGAAGGTTGGGGAGGAATCTTACATTCTACCCCACTTAAAAAGTGCGAGATGTCCTCATCTCGCAAGGTAGATGACAACTCTTTTTCTTAAGATCCAATTTTATTCTGGGGTTCCTTATATCCTGGTCAACCCAACAGAATACTGGGATAAATATCCCTTATATAGAACTCATAATTAAATAACAATTCATTCAGATCTTATCATTCATATCTTTAACATGATAATGGTCCATTAGACCGAAAAATTTTCTTCTGAACATTCCTTCACGAGAATTTCAGTTAAGCTAGTCCTCAATTTGACATCCCTTAACTTAATCTACCGGTCAAGTATTAACAGTAGCAATCTAACAGCACAACCCACTAACCTCATAGTGATTGGCTGAATTCATTATCATCATTCTAGTTATGAATATCATCACAGGGACTCGTCCCATTCCCCCTCATTGAGGCTTCATTATATTTCAACTAATCACATTTTTCAATCAGCATTTTCAATCAGCATTTCCAATCAGAATCCAAATCAATTCATCAATTCTCAAACAGAATTAAAAATCATATCAATCACACTCGAAATCATCATCTAGATAGCATTAACGCTTATAATTTCAAGTCTTAGATTTACTCGTATATACTGTCAGTAAAGAGCTACAGTATACTCTCGGTATATACCGGTAGTCACGGCCCTTGGAATTATAAGGTAAATACTATCATGTCTAGGCCTCAAGCAAGTCAGGGATTCTATATAATTGCGGCACTTCCTTCTGAAGACCCAATTACCAATTTACGAATTTCAGTTTGAATATCAAATTGTATGAATTATCTCACACAATTATAACCTTTTTGTGTTTCTTGATAAATTTTTGATATATTTGTCTTCTCAGTTGATCTTTATTAACCAAATGCTCTGATACCAATTGTAAGATCCCTATTCCCACCGAGCAACGGATTCAGGGTACTGGCAGCGGAAGTAGCGCTTCTCGCGCGGGACAGGGGTCCCACACTCGGGGCCTCGCCCAACCACGGATATCCGGATAAGAGACTAATCCGTCGGTTGTTCCAAAACCGAACCCGAAAAAACTTCCTTTACCGGAAAGCATGGGCGATTCCACCAGGATAACTTTTTACTCTAATGTAGTCAAGATCATTTCTGATCGAGATGATCCAATTACATCTATAAGATAGTTAGTCACTTCAAGGAAGAAACTTGCACTTGGATCATTGGGATCAACGCTTTTTTCCCCATTCAAGAGGCACAGCCGTTGATTCCTATCCATAGAACAGTTACTGTCCAGGATTTATTTTTTTTTAATCGTAAAAACAAAAGTTTGAGTCTCGATTTACGGATCCATCAGTCCAGCCTAACCCTATCCAGTCCCATGGGTTAGCCAGCCGCCCAACCACTGTAGTGATGGGATCCAATTTTTAATTTGGTTAGGTTTTGTCCCGGGTACCAAGGAAAAGAGTTCCAAGGCCCCCTAGCCGGATGTTCATGCAAAATAAAACTAGTCACACCACTCACACACCCAATATGAAATTGCCTTTTCACAGATTCAACCAGTTTAAAACAATCCTTTAATAAAACCATAGTATCACTGATCACCATCTTCCAATTTATCCAGCTGATTCTTAATTTTTCCATCATTCCTTCATCAGAGTATCTATGGCATCATTGGCAACTAGGACGCTCACCACCTGTCCACTCAGGGGCCGTTTCTTAGTTCCTAGCCCTTAATACTCGGCAATATAATCACTTATCAAGATGGACTCTCGTTGAAGATGAGCAAGATCAACCAACGGATCCATATAAGGAGCCATGGACTCATCCATTGAAGACCAGCAAGGTCAATCAACCAGATCCATGCTCGATTTCAGAAAACAACTCCAACTCTGTTCCAATATCTTCCTCGACGCACGCGTGGGTATCCTAGGCGACCCAGAGCCCGAGCACCGTATGGTCAGCACCCTCTAGGATCCTTCGCAGAGGAGACCTAGCACTTCACTCATAGGCCGCTTCCTTGGCCCCTCATCCACCGTACCGGAAGCTCACCATTTTAATCGCACCGAGGCTGGTCAAGACCTCGGCCGACCTTGCTACGCGAGACGTCCTTCATTGACTCTCCGTCAGCAGTTGCAACATTATCAGTTAGGTCTCACGACCTTAATCACAAGATAGTCACAATGCTCCCCCAGCAATCTTGACATAAAACAGTCATTTACAAACAGCATTTACAAACAGTTTACAATACAGTTTCTATTTTTACTTTCATTTTTCCACATTATCCCTCATCAATCCACATTACTTATTCCATATTCCATTTATATGTATACTCATTCCATCACATCATTTTCCATCTCAACACTTCATATTCCTTCACATCACATATCGTATATTCACATCCATACATATATCCACATCCACATCCACATCCACATTCACATCCACACATCCACATCTACATCCATACATCTAATTTCACATCCACATCTACATGCACATTCATGTATCCACATCCATACATCCACATCTACATGCACATTCACATCCATACATCCACATCTATATGCGTACATTCTCATCTACATGCATACATCCACATCTCTATGCATACATCCACATCCACATCCACATTCACATTCTCCTCATACATCTATATCTACATGCATACATCCACCTCCACATTCACATCCACATCTATACATCTACATCTACATGCATACATCCACCTCCACATCCACATCCACATCTACATCTACATGCATACATCCACCTCCACATCCACATCCACATCTATACATCTACATCTACATGCATACATCCACATCCACATCTATACATCTACATCTTCATGCATACATCCACATCCACATCTATACATCTACATCTACATGCATACATCTACATCTCCAGTCACATCCACATCTATACATCTACATCTACATGCATCCATCCACATCTCTATTTACATCCTCATCTATACATCTACTTCTACATGCATACATCCACATCTCCATGCATACATCCACCTCCACATTCACACTCACATCCATACATCTACATCTACATGCAACATCCACATATCCATGCATAATAAAATTCTTTTAATTTATCTAGGATGATAGTTCCTAGAATATGGTAGGAAGTCCTCTTTTTATGCTTTGAATGAATTTATTTTATGCGTAATTTCTATAAAAATTTTGCCATAGCTCCGCTACTATGACTGATAAATCTCAATTTTTTTCCTAAGGGATAAAGCTTATCATTAAGGATATAATTAGAATGGTCTCTAATTGGGTCATCAATCCATAAGGGATTGAATCATCAATGTGCATAAACTAAAAGTATAGAAAAAAGCCATTAATTTGGCCTCAAGCATAGCTTAATCTTGGATTAAGGAAAAGCTTTATGAAAAGCTTCATTTGGATTGAGAATGGGTCATGAGTATGACCATTTCTTGAGTGAGAGAGAGAATTTACATAAAAACCATTAGAATTTAAACATAAATGGAAATTAACTTCAATAGCATTTATTAACTTATGTAACTCTCCACTACTATTTACCAATTAACTTCAATAGCATTTAAAAAAAAACCATACCAATTAAGCTTCTCAAGCTTGAGAGGGGTTGAGAAGAGAGAATCATTGAGAAATTATAGAAAAGATCAAAATTCAATATACTTATCTTATGATTTGCTTGATTCTTTATTCACGGTAGAGGCCCCCAACCAATCAATTGGTTTAGTATGTTGATGGAGCCACCAATGGGGATTGAAGAAAGAGAGAAGTATCAGAAACTAGTGAATTATTAAAGAATTCACAGTTCTTGGCTTAGGTAGAGTAGAGTAACAATGCATAAGACACTCTATATTTTGGCTTAGGTGGAGTAGAGTAACAAGGCATAAGACACTATATGTTTTGGCTTAGGTGGAGTAGAGTAACAAGGCATAAGACACTATATGTTTTGGCTTAGGTGGAGTAGAGTAACAAGGCATAAGACACTAGATATTTTGCAACAAGGGGAGGCTTATATTTATAGGAAAATTTGAGCTCCTAACCAAACAAATTGATTCTAGAATTTTTCGAGTCAGTTTGGTCACTTTTTGACCATTTTTAGGTCAGTTAAGCTAACTTTTTGGAACTAGACTTGAATGAGGAGAGAGGAGAGATGAAATATCTCAATTTTTATGAGTTTAGAACTCATTCAAGCATGTGAAATATGCACCTCCTTTAAAGAACTCTCCTTCCTTACATATGTGTCATAGTTTTTTTTATTAATAAACCTTGTACATTTTCAACTCTTCATCTTATGTGAAATATGCACCTCCTTTAAAGAACTCCCCTTCCTTACATATGTGTCATAATGGAATCATTTTAATATTGCTCATAGTTTTTTACTAATAAACCTTGTACATTTTCAACTCTTCATTTTATGTGAGCATTTAAGGGACTCCCCTTCCTTACATATGTGTCATAATAAAATCATTTTTCCCAAAATATGTCATATTTTTAATATTGCTCATAGTTTTTTACTAATAAACCTTGTACATTTTCAACTCTTCATCTTATGTGAGCATTTAAGGGACTCCCCTTCCTTACATATGTGTCATAATAAAATCATTATTCCCAAAATATCTCATATTTTTAATATTGCTCATAGTTTTTTACTAATAAACCTTGTACATTTTCAACTCTTCACCTTATGTGAGCATTTACTCATTTTTGGGTATTTTCTTTTTACAATTTGGATTTATCTCCTCCCTACACATGGATTGATGCTTTTGGCCCATAGAAACCTTAATTGGACCATAGTCTAAAGATTTCTGAAAATCTAGACCCTTAGGCTAATGTTCTTTATACCTATTTCCAATTAATTCCAATTGCACATTGAAAAATTCTTTTTAAATTTCTGATTCAAGGGAACTTATCTGAATTATAAGAGATATTTTTCTATCCAAAAATATTCAAAATCTGAATATTCTCTCTCTAGAATATTTTCTCTCTCTAGGTTAAAACAGTTAGAAACAAGGTCTTTATATTTATGAAGAGGGATTGATTACAGGGGAAGATACTAGACATCAAAAAGGGGTTGGGGGAGGAATCTTACATTCTACCCCACTTAAAAAAACGCGAGATGTCCTCATCTCGCAACTTGGGATAATTTCGCAAGATGCACGAATATGAGACTTAGAGAAAAATTTTAATCAAGATTAACCACCAAGAAAAGTCTTAAAGAGGGCAAGATAAGAACAAGATTTAAACTTTATTCATTCTCGAAACTTATACAGTAAAGATAGAAGAACTCTTTACACTTCCATAAGCCCGTCCATCATATGGTCACAAAAGCAGTCCTCACAAGCTGCACAAGTATAGGGTAACTCATCTATGGGAATGATTCTGCTGGTTATTGCCGCACCTATCTCAATGGTATGAGGTGATCCAACAAAAGGACCTCTGAGAGGCAAGCCAAAAACGGGGTAAAGCCATATCTTCTCATGAGGAAGAAAACACGCCAGTAAGAAGACCCGCTCAGAAAACCCAAGATGCCTTGATCTCATGACGCAGTAGTATCGGAGACCCAAACCCAAGGCTTCGATAACCATGGCCAAGCGGACATTGTTACGGAAGTGCTGCTGACCCCAGGGTGTTACCCTAGTTATGTTTTGATAGGTCCGCCATTTGGTCTGTGCTACAGAAGTTCCTAGGTGAGGAAAAAGTGAGCGCTCATACTGTTCTATAAAGTCTTTCTTCACAGACTCTCTTGCGTCTTGAAGGTGAGAAATCATCATGGATAAAACTAGTTCTTGTTGCCAAGCCATGAGGGAGATTAAGAAAGAAAGGAGATTGATGGGAGTAAGATTACTGTGAGCGACAAGTAAAAGTTACGACTTATATAGAGGAAGGAGCTAGCGTAACCTAGAAGCCATCGATAACTTGCTACTGAAGTTTTACCGTCTTTCCATGATTTGAGTTTGACACATTTTTCTATAGAAGGCATTAAGAATTTTGAGATGAGGAGATAAAAGAAACTTGTAGGCTAATTCACCTACTTTCATTGAATTTAGATATAAGGATCACAATATCTGGGGGATAACTTCTTATACTCCCCAAGAGATAAAGAACTTCTTTTGGGCCGTACTCGAATGAAAACCAAAATCTTGGTATCCAAAACACCGATTTTCACTTCTGAACTCATTGTTTTGAATCCTTAAAATAGGCGTGACTCCTGAGAAGTATTCTAGGAAAAGGGTCTTCCTTTTTTTAAACAGAAACTTTCTTTTATTTTAGAGAGGGAATAATTATAAGATCAGAAAGGGAGATTCTTACTCCTGTATACCTCGAAGGTTGGGGAGGAATCTTACAGTTTTCGTTCGCCGGGATTGCTTACATACATACATACATACATACATGTATACATACATGCATGCATGCATACATACATGCATGTATATACATACATACATATGACATACATACTGTTAGGACCCTTTTTGATATAGACATGTATATATAAAATTTTGGCATAAAGACTTAATTTTTGGTTGTGTATATTACTAACATGTCTGGGGCGTAATAGAAGTACGCCACCATTTGCTTCTAGTCTTCATTTTGAAGGAAAATACGATCCAAAATGTGGATCCGAAAGGAGCCGGAATATCTATATGAACCGGAATGTAGATCGGAATGGAGATCCGAAAGGCAGAGAGATGGGTACAGAGGAGATCCGGAAGAGTGCGGGACGGGAACCTTCTGCATACACTACGGAAGAATGCGGGATAGAAACCTTCCGCAAGCCGTACAGAAAACCAGTCAGATTCTATAGGGAAATAAAAGAGTATGGGATACCGGATGAGTGCAGATGCCGGATGATACATACATACATAATGTCTTACATACATACATATATGTATACATATACAATGCATGCATGCATGCATTATGTATGCATAACATATGTATGTACTACTATGTGTGTATGTACTATGTATGTACATACATTATGTATACATATACAATGCATGTATGCATGTATATATGTATGTACTACTATGTGTGTATGTACTATATATGTACATGCACATTGTATATGTGTATGTATATGTATATTTATATGTATATGTATATGTATTATATAGATATATATATAATATGACATATGTACTATATATGACATACATCCGTGCATATATATATATACATATATAATGCATGCATGCATGCATTATGTATGCAAAACATACGTATATACTATTATATGTGTATGTACTATGTATTTACATGCACATTGTATATGTGTATGTATACGTATATGTATATGTATTGTAAGATTCCTCCCCCAGCCTTAGAGGTATACAAGAGTAAGAATCTCCCTTTCTGATCTCATAATTATTCTCTCTCTAAAATAAAAGAAAGATTCTGTTTAAAAAAGGAAGAACCTTTTCCTGAATACTTCTCAAGAGTCCCACTTGTTTTAAGGATTCAGAACAACGAGTTCAGAAGTGAGAATCGATGTTTTGGATATCAAGGTTTTGGTCTCGAGTACGGCCCAAAAGAAGTTCTTTATCTCTTGGAGAGTATAAGAAGTTATCTCCTAGATATTGTGGACCAAAGAAAGTAGGTGATTTAGCTTACGAACTTCTTTTATCTCCTCATCTCAAAGTTCTGAATGCCTTCTATAGAAAAATGTGCCAAACCCAAATCATAGAAAGACGGTAAAACTTCAGTGGCAAGTTACCGTTGGCTTCTAAGTTACGCTAGCTCCTTCCTTTATATAAATCGTAACTTTTACTTGTCGTTCACAGTAATCTTACTTCCATTGATCTTCTTTCTTTCTTAATCTCCTTCATGGCTTGGCAACAAGAATTAGTTTTATCCATAATGATTCCTCACCTTCAAGACGCAAGTGAGTCTGTGAAGAAGGATTTTATAGAACAGTATGAGCGCTCACTTTTCCCTCACTTGGGAACTTCTGTAGCGCAAACAAAATGGCGGACCTATCAAGACATAACTAGGGTAACACCCTGGGGACAGCAGCACTTTCGTAACAATGTCCGCTTGGCCATGGTTATTGAAGCTTTGGGTTTGGGTCCCCGATACTACTGCGTCATGAGATCTAGGCATCCTGGGTTTTCTGAGCGGGTCTTCTTACTGGCGTGTTTTCTTCCTCATGAGAAGATATGCCTTTACCCCGTTTTTGGCTTACCTCTCAGAGGTCCTTTTGTTAGAACACCTCATACCACTGAGATAGGCGCAGCAATAACCCACAGAATCATTCCCATAGATGAGTTACCTTATACTTGTGCAGCTTGTGAGGACTGCTTTTGTGACCATATGATGGACGGGCTTATGGAAGTGTAAAGAGTTCCTCTATCTTTACTGTATAAGTTCCGAGAATGAATAAAGTTTAAATCTTGTTCGTATTTTGAATCTTGCTCTCTTTAAGACTTATCTTGGTGGTTAATCTTGATTAAAATTTTTCTCTAAGTCTCATATTCGTGAATCTTGCGAAATTATCACAAGTTGCGAGATGAGGACATCTCGCGTTTTTTAAGTGGGGTAGAATGTAAGATTCCTCCCCCAACCCCTTTTTGATGTCTAGTATCTTCCCCTGTAATCAACCCTCTTCATAAATATAAAGATCCTGTTGCTAACTATTTTAGCCTAGAGAGAGAAAAATTATTCTAGAAAGAGAATATTCAGATTTTGAATATTTTTGGATAGAAAAATATCTCTTATAATTCAGATGAGTTCCCCTGAAACAGAAATTCAAAAAGAATTTTCCAATGTGCAATTGGAATTAATTGGAAATAGGTATAAAGAACCTTAGTCTAAGGGTTTAGATTTTCAGAAATCTTTAGACTATGGTCCAATTAAGGTTCCTATGGGCCATTAGCATCAATCCATGTGTAGGGAAGAGATAAATCCAAATTTGTAAAAAGAAGATACCCAAAAATGAGTAAATGCTCACATAAGGTGAAGAGTTGAAAATGTACAAGGTTTATTAGTAAAAAACTATGAGCAATATTAAAAATATGAGATATTTTGGGTATCCAAAAATGAGTAAATGCTCACATAAGATGAAGAGTTGAAAATGTACAAGGTTTATTAGTAAAAAACTGTGAGCAATATTAAAATGATTCCATTATGACACATATGTAAGGAAGGGGAATTCTTTAAAGGAGGTGCATATTTCACATAGGATGAAGAGTTGAAAATGTACAAGGTTTATTAGTAAAAAAACTATGAGCAATATTAAAATGATTCCATTATGACACATATGTAAGGAAGGGGAGTTCTTTAAAGGAGGTGCATATTTCACATGCTTGAATGAGTTTTAAACTCATAAAAATTGAGATATTTCATCTCTCCTCTCTCCTCATTCAAGTCTAGTTCCAAAAAGTTAGCTTAACTGACCTAAAAATGGTCAAATATTGACCAAACTGATTTAGAAAATTCTAGAATCAGTTTGTTTGGTTAGGAGCTCAATTTTTCCTATAAATAGAAGCCTCCCCCTTGTTGAAAAAGAGATAGTGTTTACGCATCGTTACTCTACTCCACCTAAGCCAAGAACTGTGAATTCATTTAATAATTCACTAGTTTTTGGAGCTTCCCTCTTTCTTCAATCCCCATTAGTGGCTCCATCAACATACTTAACCAATTGATTGGTTGGGGGCCTCTACCGTGAACAAAGAATCAAGCAATTTGTAAGGTAATTAGTGAATATTGATCTTTCTATAATTTCTCAATGTTTCTCTCTTCTCAACCCCTCTCAAGCTTGAGAAGTTTAATTGGTATGGTTTTTTTTAAATGCTAATGAAGTTTGAATAGTAGTGAAGAGTTACATAATGCTATTGAATTTAATTTTCATTTATGTTTAAATTCTAATGATTTTTATGTAAATTCCCTCTCTCACTCAAGAAATGGTCATACTCATGACCCATTCTCAATCCAAATCAAGCTTTTCATAAAGCTTTTCCTTAACCCAAGATTAAGCTATGCTTGAGGCCAAATTATTGGCTTTTTTCTATGCTTTTAGTTTATGTATATTAATGATCCAATCCATTATGGATTAATAATCCAATTAGAGATTATTTTAATTATTCCTTAATGATAAGCATTATCCCTTAGAAAAATTGAGATTTATCAGTCATAGCAGCGGAGCTATGGCAAAATTTTTATAAAAATTATGCATAAAATAATCTCATTCAAAGCATAAAAAGAGGACTTCCTACCATATTCTAGGAATTATCATCCTAGATTAATTGAAAGAATTTCATTACAATCATGGAGAAATTAAATTTTAATATCATGCATAAAGGATAAGTTTTTATATCAAAAGTGTTATTTTTACCATTTTTATTTCATGCATAGAAGTATGCATAATGGATAAATTTTTATATCAAAAGTGTTATTTTTATCATTTTTAATTTTCATGCATAGAAGTATGCATAAAGGAAAAAAAATTTTATCAAAAGTGTTACTTTTATCATATTGGATTTCATGCATATAGGTATGCATAAAAGATATTCTTTTTATACTAAAAGTGTGATTTTCCTCATAAATGGATTTTATGCTTAACTTAGTTGCATAAGAGAAATTCTTTTATTCTAAAAGTGTAATTTCCTACCAAACTGAATTTATGCATAAGAAGATGCATAAAAGATTGATTTTAATTTCGAAAGTGTTAGTCTCCTTAAATGGAATTTTTGCATAAATAAATGTGTAGAGAAATCTTATATTAAATATAAGAATTCTCTTTTTTTAAAAAAAAGATATGAAATGTGATAAGATGTGATAAGAGGTGTATGAGATGTGATAAGAATTGATAAGATGCGTATGGAAAGTGATAGGATGTGATAAGATGTGTATGGGATGAGGTAAGAAGTGTATGTGATAGAATAGGATGTATATGGTTGTGATAGGGTGAGAATGGATGTGATGTAAAAGATTAGATGTGAAGACATATGGGGTTACATGAATGGGAATGTGGAAATGGATGTATGTATGTGGATGTGTGGATGTGGAGATGGGAGTATGGATGTATGAATGTGAAAGTGGATGTATGAATGTGAAAATGGATGTATGCATGAAGATGTATATGCATAGATGTGAATGTGGATGTAGATGTGGATGTATAAATGTGAATGGGAATGTGGATGTGGATGTATGTATGTGGATGTGTGGATGTGGAGATGGGAGTATGGATGTATGAATGTGAAAGTGGATGTATGAATGTGAAAATGGATGTATGCATGAAGATGTATATGCATAGATGTGAATGTGGATGTAGATGTGGATGTATAGATGTGAATGGGAATGTGGATGTGGATGTATGTATGTGGATGTGTGGATGTGGAGATGGGAGAATGGATGTATGAATGTGAAAGTGGATGTATGAATGTGAAAATGGATGTATGCATGAAGATGTATATGCATAGATGTGAATGTGGATGTAGATGTGGATGTATAGATGTGAATGGGAATGTGGATGTGGATGTATATGAATGTGGATGTAGATGTGGATGTATAGATGTGAATGGGAATGTGGATGTGGATGTATGTATGTATGTGGATGTAGATGTGGATGTATAGATGTGAATGGGAATGTGGATGTGGATGTATGTATGTATGTGGATGTGGATGTATGTATGTATGTGGATGTGGATGTATGAATGAGGATATGATAATGGATGTATGCATGTAGATGTGGATATATGGATGTGAATATGAATGTGGATGTGGATGTGGATGTATGGATGTGGATATGGATGTGTATGTATGAATGTAGATAAGGGATGTGGATGTATAAATGAGGATGTGAAAATGGAGGTATGCATGTAGATGTGGATGTATGGATGTAAATATGGATGTGGATGTGGATGTATAAATGAGGATGTGAATGTGGATGTGAATGTGAATGTGGATGTGAATGTGGATGTATGGATGTGGATATGGATGTGTATGTATGAATGTGGATATGGGATGTGGATGTATAAATGAGGATGTGAAAATGGATGTATCCATGTAAATGTGGATGTATGAATGTGAATGTGAATTAATGTGTCGTCGATATGAGGAAATGGATGAGAATGAGTACACATTGAATGGAATGTGGAATAAGTAATGTGGACTAAGGAGGGATAATGTGGAAAGACGAGAGTTTGATTTAGAAACTGTATTTTGTGACTGTTTGTAAATGACTGTTTTATGTCAAGAATGCTGGGGAAGCATTTTGACCATCTTGTGGATTAAGGTCATGAAGACCTAACTGTTAAAGTTGCAACTGCTGACGGAGAGTCAATGGAGGACGTCTCGCGTAGCAAGGTCGACCGAGGTCTTGACCAGCCTCGGTTCGATTTAAATGGTGAGCTTCCGGTACGGTGGATGAGGGACCAAGGAAGCGGCCTATGAGTGAAGCGCTAGGTCACCTGCGAAGGATCCTAGAGGGTGCTGACCATACGGTGCTTGGGCTCTGGGTCGCCCAGGATACCCACGCGTGCGTCGAGGAAGATATTGGAACAAGGAGTAAGAGTTGTTTTGTGAAACCGGGCATGGATCTGGTTGACTGACCTTGCTGGTCCTCAACGGATGAGTCCATGGCTCTTTTATATGGATCTGTTGGTTGATCTTGCTGATCTTCAACGAGAGTCCATCTTGATAAGTGATTATATTGCCGAGTATTATGGGCTAGGAACTATGGAAACGGCCTCTGTGTGGACAGGTGGTGAGCGTTCTAGTTGCCAATGATGCCATAGATACTCTGATGAAGGAATGATGGGAAATTATGAATCAACTGGATAAATTGGGAGATTGTGATCAGTGGTACTATGGTTTCATTAAAGGATTGTTTTAAAGTTAGCTGATGCTAAGAAAAAGGCAATTTTCATATTGGGTGTGTAAGTGGTGTGGCTAGTTTTATGTTTGCATGAAATTCCGGCTAGGGGGCCTTGGAACTCTTTTCCTTGGTACCCGGGACAAAACCTAACCAAATTCCAAATTGGATCCCATCACTACAGTGGTTGGGCGGTTGGCTAACCCATGGGATCGGATGGGGTTAGGCTGGACTGATGGATCTGTAAACCGAGACTCAATTTCTGTTATTACGATAGATGAAGTAAGTCCCGGATAGTAATTGTTCTATGGATAGGAATCAACGGCTGTGCCTCTTGATGGGGAAAAAAGCGTTGATCCCAATGATCCAAGTGCAAGTTTCTTCCTTGATCCGACCAAGTATCTTTATAGGTGCAGTTGGATCAGCGTGATCAGTAATGATCTTGACTACGTTAGAGTAAAAAAAATTATCCTGGTGGAATCGCCCGTGCTTTCCGGGTAAGGGAAGTTTTTCCGGGTTCGGTTTTGGAAAAACCGACGGATTAGTCTCTTGTCTGGATATCCGTGGACGAGGCCCCGAATGTGGGACCCCTGTCCTGTGCGAGAAGTACTACTTCCGCTGCTAGTACCCGAATCCGTTGCTCGGTGGGAACAGGGGGATCTCACATGCGCGATGTAGGAATGTTTTCACTAACCCAGTCAAACTGCTCATTATCGGAGTCTCTCTCTTGATCTCTGAGGTGGATGCATTGTGGGGTCTCCTTCACGCACTTGCTCCCACTAGAAGGGCCTACATGTGTGTGCGCGTTGGTGTTGGTGTGGGAGGAAGGCTAGACTTTGGTGATCCTGTTGGGCATGTATTAGAATCCCAGGGGCCACACTCTTCCGTGGTGTCACCAGTATGTGGTCGTTGGGTGCCTTGCACTATGTTTTGTAAAGGCATGGTAACACGTGCGGTGTTCTTGGTGTGTGCCATATCCATGTACGACTATGCCTATGGTGCTAACGTGGTGATGTGATGGTGTCCTTATGTGGGTGTCTACGTAGATCTTGAGCTCAAGCTCTCTAAAGAAGTGAAATGAAAATGAAGTGAGTGAAGCAACTATTAATATTTTTTTTAAGGGGCAAAAAAAACCTAACTAAACTTATTTTCTTAGCCTTATTACATCTAGATTTGTGTTAGTGCATGCACAATCCAATGCCTCCCTTGTCTCCTCATTTGTGTGCACGCCAAAGCACCATGCCTATGGGAAGCATTGGTCTGCAAAACCATTCAAGCCGAGCATGACTTTTTGCAGCCTTGCATGCCTCTTACGCATGCTTTGATTGTTGGGCCTGCTCCCTAACCAATACACTTCCAAAGGTTGTGCGATAAAACCAATTGAACATCTCTTTTAAATAGTTTGTACATGTTCCTCTTGCAATTTCCCATTTTGCATGTCAGCCTGCTTCTTATTACAATCTGCCTGCACATGTCCAGGCTTACCACAATAAAAGCATCCACGTGTATCATTATACTGTAACCTTTGCCAATTTCCACGACCTCGTTGACTTGCCCTACCTCTGAACTGGCCTCTTCCGCCTGCGTGTTGTTGTTGTTGTTGTCAATTCTGGGACTATTGTTGTTGCTGCTGTTAGCCATAATTCTAATTACTTGTTCAGCCACCTCCTTAACCGCGTCCACGGCCTCCTCTACCTCATCCTCTTGGTGAACTTGTGTAGAAGGCCTGTTGCTCTGAACTGTTTTTGTTTTGTGGACTATTGGTCTTCACCCAAGCTCTTCTCTTCTATAATCAACATAGACACCAAATCTGTGAAATTGGGAATGTTTTCCCGAGTCTGAATAGACATCTTGAATGCCTTGTATTGTGGCCCGAGACCACGTAGGCAGACTTCCACCTTATCATCATCATCTACTGAAGTGCCAATAGATTCCAAAATACCCTTGATCTTCAATGCATAGTCATTCATAGACATACTCTTTTTCTCCACAATATGAAGTTCATTCTTCAACTATATCTTTCGTGCCTTGGTATTTGTTTCATAGAGTTTTACCAAGGTGTCCCCGCCTCCTTAGGGGATTTGGCATCCTGTATGTGCCCAATCATGGTGTCCTATATACTGAGATAGAGAGCCAATACATAACTTTTCTGGCCCCTTGGTTCCAATCCTTGAACTCTTTCACATCTACAATAGTTGGATTGATCTCCAGTATCTCTAGTGCCTCTTCATGCTCACCTTCTATGTAGTCCTAGTAACCCTTTCCCATCAGGAAATTTGTCAACCTGAACCTCCAAGCATGAATCTTGTCAAGCTTCTCAGCAACAATCTGGTTTATGCCATCATTTAACATCTTTCCAGACACACAAATTTACAAGAAAGAGCACTCTAGTTTGTCCTACACAAATTGTTGTATTTTCTGCAGCGGTACTACACTCAAATGTCACAACCAATAACCTCAATGTGCATACATACACCCAATGGCAAATGTTGACCTCCTTATAGCACACACAATGTCTACACAACCAATGTGTCTTCCTGCAGTTCTTAAAACAGAGTTTTGCTTGCAGAGAATCGATGACTTACCCGTAGTGCTCGAAATCGCCTGAAAAACGGAGGTCGTAACGCACCTGAAATGCGTTCTTGGCCCAAAAAACATTGTCCAATAGGACGTTATAGTTGCCCTATAGCTTTACTCCCGCGAAGAAAGCTCCTCAATCAGAGATCATTTGCCGGTGCCTCCCGTAGAGCTCCTAACAAGGGTGTAGTCACCAACACAAATAGGGAAGAGTAGTTGAAGATCTTACCCTCGTAGCGCTTCCTGTGCTTCTCTTGCTTGCAGCTCAGCTCTTAGCATGAACCAGGCTCTAATACTATGAAAAGTGCAGGGAAGAAGAGAGCCTGAGCTCTTGCAAGCACACACACACACTCACAAAACCCTAAAAGAGAGCACACAAGGTGAGAGGCTGAAAATCTTCTTCTACTTCACACAACACTCAACACACCATATACAAAGATAAGAGTAGGATAAGAGTTGCTCTCAGTTCTAGAAACCTATGTGGCAAACATCTTCTAATATTTTGATATAGCTAGTTCTAATATCCTGGTGGGGTTTTGATATTATGGCGGATTGGTGTAGCTACTTTGGATATTGGGGTGTCTATAGTTGTCCTTAGATAACTCGTGCTTCTCTTTTTAATAGTCTACTTATATTGCAAGATGAATAGTGTTATGTTGATAAAAAAATTTACAATTTCTTAGTTTTAGTGTCTTGCTCGTTCTTTCTCTTTCACTCGTGAAATGGCTATTCCCCCTAAGGATAATCGCAACATGGAGAATATAAGAGCACATAAGGGAATAACTTGATTATATTATATCATTGGTTGTAATTTAACACAATGATATATAGATTTGGCAGTTACAACTTACAAGGATGCATGGAGGTGTGATGATTATAGCATTATGTTGTATGGTGCATGTATGTGGTGTAAATGCTATCCTAGTTCCTTTCACAATTAATCCATAGTCCCATCTATAAACTCTTTATCTTAGCCAACTTATTTTAATATTCATAGTCTCTCTCTCTCTCTTTGTGTCTCTCTATCTCTCTTGCAAATTAGTAGGATGCTTTTCACATATGTTTTTCTTTTATGGGCCATATATTATTCAGCTCCTTGACTCCAACCAAGAAGTTCATTTCCCATTGAGCTTCAGAGACATTACATCTTGAGCTTCAGGGCTCCAAAGCTTCTCAGCATTTCAACAGCGGCCAGATAGACTCTCAATTTATGCATGAACATAGCAACCTCAAACTTTTTTGTGCCAAAGTGACGTGATCTCATGCATGAATTTCTCATTGCAATAGACATTGTAGATGTCATTGTCTTTTCTTTTTGGGATTTTCTTGATCTTTATTTCACTCGTTCCCACTCACTTGTTGTTTGGTATACCTCTCCTTAGGCCATCAAGACATCCTCATCATTTCTAATTAGTTCTTGATGCGCCTTGCCCTCTCTTACATTTACAAGGGAATCATCTCATGAAACACAAGCACATCCAAATCTTAATTGTGGTATAAATCAAAATCACATATTGCAAACCCTAATTGTGGTACAAACTACAAACCCAAATCCTAGCTCTAGCGTAAACACTAATGTTGATGCACTCAAAAAATGGCTTGACATTCGTATTTTTACATACAATCTGCCCTTGGGTGATGCCATGATCACGGAGTAGCCATCCATATTGAAGAAGCAACCTTTCTTTAAGAAGCCCTCCTTTTAGAGCTGAACGATATTGGCTCCATAACATTTGCATATAGCATAGCTTCATACAACACAAGTGGACCCACTTGTGCTTCCATTCTCTCCATATGCTAGTGTAATCGATCTAGGAAGGTCTCTCAAAGATCTCCTACACCATATAAGATTTCGGTGTAGCTCCACGTAAACACATCCTTGAAGGACATGAACAACACCTAGACTTCCTATCGGAATGAAGCATCTAGCTTTGCCCTAACTCTATCCATCTTTGGGTCGCCCTATGTTCCCACGTTCATCTCCATCAGTTTATCTTCCTTCACCCTTTTGGATTGCTTGAGGTCCCTATCAAAATATTTCTCCACTGCAATGATTTGTTGTATACTCAGGGTACTACTATCAGCTAAAGCTTCAAAAACATCGTTGACCTTGTTAGGAAATTTCCCTTTGCTCAACGGATTAGGTTGATCCCTGATGATCCAACCTATATCTATTCGTTACCCAGACCACATCAACTTTAAACATGCTGATTAGGTTCGCATTTTGTTGGAGGTACTCTTCCTCTTCATCAAGGTCTAATCCTTCTAGCATGTTTACTCCCTCGATGACTTTTGGCCGAGACGGATTCTCCACTTTCCACCGAGACTGGTGACAGAAATCCTGACTTTATTCTTTTCTTAGTGGATAGTTATCCTATCTGCACCCCACTCTTGCTTGATCCTTGCCTACCTGAGCCTAGTAGCATCAGGTAAGCATATTTGATGTCCTCCATTTGGAGCACCACTACTGCGATATGGAAACTAAACCCAGCGACTTCTAACATGAGCTCGCAGATTAATCTGAGGGGGTACACTCGCCTAATTTGCCATTTTTTTGGCAAACGGAGTGGGTTCCCATCTTATTAAACCGAGCATTCTACGTGTCATATCTGATATTATGTTGACTCATGATCCTCCATCCAGCATAACTTCTGCTATATCCAGTTTGGCCAAATTGACCTAGATCATTGGGATGGCTTCATCATAAATTAGGGCTTCCCTCGACGAGGTTTCTATCTTATCTATGTGCATAGCCTTTAGCGGGTGGCTACGAAGGTGCCATCTTCTCTTCTTGAGGCATTAGGCGACATAGTAGCTATTCCCTGAAGTTCGGTACCAGTGTGAGGAGCTATTCAACGGACATGTGAATTTGTTGCTTCTTTAGATCTTCCCACATATCATACGGCAGAGTTTCTACTTCTGCAAGCCGACTTCAGCTTTCTTCCTACTTTGGTGCTTCCGCACCTCTTTTTGGCCATGGTGTCTCCGCACCTTTCTTTGGTCTCAGTGTCTCCCCTTGTTGCGAGGACAGTTCGCCTTTCTGCTTCGGGTTCATCTCTCGTAAATTGACTTTGGGTTTTTGCCGACAGACCAGTCTGAGCCTTTCTGGCTCTGTTTTTTGCAATGCCTTTCTGCTGTGTTTCCACCCAGTCACACACTTCCATCCGTACCTTGTTCTTCTCCTACCAATTGAAAACTTTCTACTTCACCCTCTTATCTAAGGTTGCCGCCTCTAGAGACTAGAGTTGCGTAGATTGTGTCACCACCATGGCTAATAACTCGACCACTTCTCTGGTGGGCTTGACTTCTTCTGGCTTCTCGAGAGCTTGGATTTATAAGGCATTCACTGCCGATGGTCCTGATGTTGAAGCCTGGGCTCCTTCCACTTCAGCCCTGTGCTTCCTCCAAATGTCACATTCTGACTTGTGGGTGGCTTCGGGAATGACAAAAAAAACACGTGAAAATGGGCCGTTTTGTGCCAGGCACATCCCTGGGAGAAAAATTTCCATGGGAATGGAATTGTGGTTTGCGGTATGGATTGAGTGGAGCCATCGAGACGGGGTGGGTTGAACAGCTGCCCACCACACGGGGGCTTGGATCACCGGTTGGGAAAGGTGCTCTCCTCTCATTGTATCTGCATGCTTGTATGGTGTGTGTGGCTCATTGAAGCCACACTCTTTGGATTCATGTCCATGATTTTGACACCTTGCACACCAAGTACGTGACTGGACCTTAGGAGGGGACTTAGCGCTTTCACTCGTGAATTGAGCCATGGTTGCAACTAGTTCCTTGGCTGTTTTTCTTGCTTGCTTACCACTGTTTATATACCAAGAAGACAGTACATGGCAGCTTGATCATCTTGGTTTTGTATGTGGATGACATGCTGATTGCAGGCAGGGATGTTCATGCCTTAGACTCTGTGAAGCAAAGTCTACATATGGCAGCTTTGACATGAAGGATCTTGGTGATGCAAATCATATTCTTGGGATGCGGATACTCAGGGATAGTTCAAAGGGGGTTCTCTATCTGTCCCAGCAGGAGTATGTATCCAAGATTTTGCAGCGTTTCAATGTGGAGGGGGGGAAAGCGATTGGGGTTCCATTGCCTCCATATGTGAAACTGAGTGCGGAGGACAGCCCTACATCTGATGATAAGAAGGCTGAAATGGCAAAGATTCCATATGCTTTAGTTGTTGGTAGTTTGATGTATGCTATGGTTGCTACACGTCCTGACATTACCTTTGCAGAGGGAGTGGTTAGCAGGTACATGGCAAACCCTGGCAAGAAGCACTAGGAAGCAGTGAAAGGTATTATGAGATACCTCAAAGGTAGAAAGGATTTGTTCATCTGCTTTGGTAAGCAGAAGGCATTTAGCATTGGCTTTACGGATGCAGACTATGCTGGACATGTAGACTATAGGAATTCCACCTCAGGGTATGTATTTACCTTCACAGGGGGATCAGTCTCTTGGATATCTAGGTTGCAGAAGTGTGTTGCACTGTCTAGTACAGAGGCAAAGTATGTGGCTACCCCACTAAGGCATGCAAAGAGGCCTTATGGCTATCATGCAAAGAGGCCTTATGGCTATCATGTTTGATTATTGAGCTTGGTATTACTTAGGTTCTTGTCCTCCATTGTGATAGTCAGAGTGCTATCATGTTAGCATGAAACCCTGTCTTTCAAGCAAAGACAAAGCACATACAGGTGAAGTATCACTTCATCAGGGAGGTACTTGACAGCAAGAGCATTGAGCTGGTCAAGGTACACACTGATGATAACCCTGCAGACCTTCTCACAAAGGGTTTTCCAGTAGAGCAGTTTTCTCGTTTCCGAAAGATGATGGGGATTGGATGGGTATAGTCTCTTCAGCTTTGTACATACTTAGACTTAGCTGATTCTTTTTCTTCTACCTTTGGGCACATTGCCTTAAGGTTGTTGGAAATAAAGGGCCATGTACCTGACCACTGGGCCTGCCCACCTGGCATTGTACTCTATGTACTATATACCTATCCAAAAAACCAAAAAGAGGTACACTATTGTATCCACACACTGTGTCATTCTTACTCTCTCTCTCTCTCTCACCTGCATAGCATCCACTATTAAAGCTCTGTTCTCTCTTCAATCCGCGCACTACTTCGGGGGGGAGAAAGGTCTTTCTTCATTTCTGAAGCTTCCCGTCTCCACATTCTGGTTAGGACCTTGGCATCTCTTTGGAGGTGGAAAGTTGGAAGAACTTCCCGGTGTCTGAAATTTCTTGAAGGATGAGGGAGCAGGCTTTGGCGGCGGGACTTTTACAATGAAGGGTTTAGCAAAGTCCTTCGCCATTCTGACAGCATCTGCCATGGACATTGGCTTGGCATTTTTGACCAGTGTATCCAAGGGTTCGTTCATTCCCCGAATGAACCTAGCCATGAGTTGCTCTTCATCTAGAGGTGGTGAATATTTGAGTAGAAGATCAAAGGCCTGGTGATATTCCTCGATGGTTTTGCTCCCTTGCTTTAGCTCTAAGAATTCATTCATTTTGGTTTCGAAAAATCAAGGGGGACAAAGTCTATTTCTCAAATAGGTTTTAAGGTCGTTCCAGGAGTGAGTATTTATGTTCAGACGGTTGGTGTCACTGTGGTTCCTCCATGCCAGCCTGGTTGTTTCCACTATTTTTAGCCTGGCAAGAGCCATTTTGCTCCGCTCATTGTAGCGTGTGATGTCAAAATATTCTTCCACGGCTTCCACCCATTTCTCCATAGCCTTGCCCAGGTTCCCCCCTTCTCCTTTGAAGGGTCTTGGCTGAGTCCTATGAAGAGCCTTACGAACATCAGGGTCAAGCTCATCATCTTCAGAGAGAGGGTCTGGCTGATGGCCACGGTTTCCTCGTCCCATGATTCTACCAAAAATTATATATTATTAAATTTTTATTTTGATATCGTCCACGAGATCCTAAGAATTAAGAGGTTCAAAAAATAATTTCTTAAACAAGACAATGATCTTATTGGAGATCTATGACATATGTCTAATAAAAGATTTTTTTTAAACAGTTCATCCATAAACAATCACTTATACAATAGTTCGTCCATAAACAATCACTTATACAACAGGGAATTTTTCTCCAGAAAACATTTCTTTATTTATATAAAAGTTGCAATATGTACATAGAGCAACTTGGCTCCAGAATTCAAAATCTCCTCGGGAGACGCATAAGATAATGGTATTGGGCTATAGCCATGCCCTAATACAAACGTTCACTTACTGACAAGGGAGATATTATCTTCTCCTTAGGAATAAAGCAACTACGGAGTCTGTAGACTTGGCATGAAAGTCTGAAATTCCAAGGCATTGAATGATATAGAATGACACCATGCACCATTTTCAGCTTTAACAGAATCATTGCCAATGAGAGCTTCTACCTCAGCATTGCATGCCGGTAGTAGACATACTGCCCTGCAAACCACTTATGCTGTCGTCTCTCCGCTGGGTCGGGAAAATATAAATCCTCGAAATGGCTTGCGAGTCCTGCTCGGCTTGTTCGAGCTGAACCGGAAGAGATGAGATGCTCGAAGGCGAAGGCAGTCATATCTTGAGATTGGGTGAGGTCGAGAATACTAGATAAATAGGGAACTTCCATCTACAAAAATAATTTCTTTAATTAAAAATTCTTCATTAAAGAAGCTTACAGAATGAAAATACATTATGAAAAATTCTTTTTCTGAGTTTTTATTATCAATTTTTGATAAGAATTTTTTTATCCTTATTAACTTTTAACAACGCTCTGATACTAGCTGCTGTGAGGTCCCCGCCCGCTCGTTCCAGGGCTCCTACCGCCGGCGGAAGTGGCGTCAGCCTCCCGCACGGGGTGGGGGTCCTGCACACTTGGGGCCTCGCCCGCAGATGTCCGGGACGAGAGGTGAGGAGAGGCTAGTGGTCCCTCCGAGACAGCGCCCGGAAGACTCCCCTCGCCCGAAAGGCACGCGCAATTCTGCCAAGAAAGTGAAAAATCTTTTAACTAGGAGATTACTCTAACGAGTCAAGTCTTGACTAAATTAAACTGATCTGACTGATCTGACCAAGCTTGAAGCCACATGGTTAGATCAAGAAGAGACTTGCACTTGGTCCATGGAATCACCGCTTTTTTCCTCATTTTTGAGGCACAGCTGATGATCCCTTCCCACATAACAAGATCTTCCCAGGATTTAAATTGATTAATGTAACTAATCGTATCTAGTTGTTTCTCAGGAGTCCTCTGATCAAACCTCCGACCCATGGGTTAGTAGCCAACCACCCGACCACTGAGTTGGCGGGATTCCTTTATAAAGATTTGATTTTGTTTTTGCCCGGGTATCAAGGAAAAGAGTTCCCAGGCCCCCTAGGCGATGATTCATACAAAAATCAAATAGGCACATCACATACATACCCAATATGAAATTGCCATTTATAACCGATTAGATTGGCTTTAAGACAATCCTTGAATAAAATCATAATATTTTCGATCATCATTTACCAGAATTCCAAGTCCATTGTATTTAAAAAATGCATCGTTTGAAGTCTCCGTTGAAGACTAGCTAGCCAACCAATGAGATCAAGTATCAAAAAACGTAAGCCAAATGCTTTTTCTAGCATTCTGGCATAAAATAGTCCTTTGAATGAAAAACAAAGTTTCCAATGCAAGTGAGATTCTAGTTTGAGATTGGTTCCAAAGACCCTTTTTCCAATAACTCCCAGTTTCAATAATGGGGATCCTTGATCTGTCATGAGAGTAATCTACCCGTCATTCTATCCATTTATCCAACTAGATTCTTGGTGAGATTGGTCAAGGAAAAACTAGATTAGTTCTGGTAGTCTATTCTTTGGATCTATTCTTTGGATTTAGTAACTGGAATTGGTCACGAAGTTTTTGTATGATTTAGTTCGAGAGAAGGACAATTAGGTTTACTATCCGTCCTCACGTAGTCTAACTAAATTCATTCAATTTAGTTCTACCAGGATTTCTTTCAACTAAACATCTAGTTTTTGGGTAAATATCCATTTAGTGATTATACCAATTCAATTATCCAAGATTTTCTTTTTCCCACATAAATTCTCAACCTTAATTCATTAGGTAGAATTATGATGGAAATTCATCTTTTGACATTAGAATTTAATTCAAATCCATCTTTTCTCAATTATCATGGAAATTCATCTTTTAACTAAAATATCAATACCTATTTTTTTATAAACTTGAAATCCTTCCTTTTCTCATTTCAATGAGTGCAATCCAATTATCATGGGAATTCCTCTTTTTCCTAAATTAAATCTATTAAAATTCTTCTTAAAAATTACATAGAAATAACCATTAATTCCTTTAAGATAAAAATTTCACTTTTCTCATCTAAACATTTGAATTCCAATATAGTAGGAATTCCTCTTTTATCATTTAAACTTATCTATGCGAAAAGATAAATTTAATTAAATTTTTCTCTAAAAATTTAAATAAAAAATATCCATTAATTTCTTTGCACTAGGAATTACACTTTCTTCATTTAATTAATTGGATTCCAATATGGTGGGAATTTCTCTTTGATCATAAAAAATTATTTATACAAAAAGATAATTTTAACTATATTTTCTCTTAAAAATTAAATAAAAATCTTCATTAATTCCTTTGCACTAGAAATTATACTTTCCTTATTTAAATATTTGAATTTCAATATGGTGAAAATTCCTCTTTCATCATAAAAGTTTATCTATACAAAAAGATAAATTTAAGTAAAATCTTTTATAAATTATACAATATTTTAGCATTTCAATTTTATTCTCTAAATCATTGGAGTAGATGAATTTCCAATGTCTTGGGAATTACTCTTTTAACATAAAAGTTAAATTATCAAAATTTTCTCTTTTTCCTAATTTACTAATTATGCATAATCATAAAAATAATTTTCTTCATGATTATAATGAGAATCATTCAATTAATCTAGGATAATAATTTATAGAATATGGTAGGAAGTCCTCTTCTCATATTATGAATGAAAATATTTTATGTGTTTATTTTACAGTCATAGCTCCGCTGCTATTACTGATAATTCTCAATTTAATTGAGAGAATGAAGTTTAATATTATTAGTATGATTAGAATGACCACTAATTAGATCATTATCCAATTATGGATTGATTCATAATTTCTCTATGAAATAAATATCATAAAAGCATTAAAAAGCCATTATTTTGGTCTCCAATTAAACAAGCATAAAAATTACTTTTGGATTAGAGAAATGCTTTATGAGAAGCTTCATTTGGATTGAGAATAGGTCATAGGAATAACCTTTCTTTGGGGGGAGAGAGAGAAATGCTTAAAAATCATTAAAATTAGGCATAAATGAAAATTTATGTGTTTCTTTATTACAATACATTAAAACATTTCAATAATATTCAAAAGCCAATCAAATTAAAGATTCTCAAGCTTGAGAGGGGTTGAGAAGAAAGAAACATTTAGAAATTATAGAAAAAAGACCATAATCCACTCTTTACCTCCTAAAATGCTTGATTCTTTAGTCACTGTAGAGGCCCCCAACCAATCAATTGGATTGGTATGTCGTAGAAGTCACCAAGGAAGATTGAAGAGAGAGAGAAGCTCCAATCTCTTCAATTTTATAGAGGTTTTTAGAGGATAATAGAAGTTAAGCTTAGTTTAGAGTAATACTGGCATAGTTTTACTCACAGATAATAATACAAAGGAATGAGGGTTTATTTATAGGAGAGGGAGGCCACTAACTGAGTCCAACTGAGTTCTAGAATTTTCCAACTTCAGTTTGGCTGGATTTGGACAAGTTTTGGACTACTTTCGCTCCCTTTTTTATTTGGTTTGATTTAGGAGAGAGGAGAGACAAAAATATCCAATTATTTTTTAGTTTTAAATTCATCTAAACATATGAAATAGGCACCTCCTTAAAAGTCTCCCTTTTCCTTACACATGTGTAAAAAATGCATGATTACTCTAAAATATCTCATTTTTTAATTAATACACCATAATTTTTAACTAATAAACCTAGTACTTGGTTAACTGTTCATCTTATGTGGGCATTTACTCATTTTGGGTATTTTCTTTTGTTCTTTGGATTTATCTTGTCCCAACACTTGGATTAATCTTATTGGTCCATAGGAACCTTAATTGGACCATAATCAAAAAAATTTCAAAAATCTAGACCCTTAGGGTAAGGTCTTCTGAATCAATTTTAATTAATTCCAATTGCACCTTGGAAAATCTAGTTTAATTTTTCAGTTTTAAGGAAAAAAAATTTTATATTTGAAGAATTTATATATCCAAAAATATCCCAATTTTGATTTACCGGCTCTTTAATCCAATCCAAGCTCTCGAATGGATTTTAGTGATTAAACACATAAAGTTTTCATTTATGCTTAAATTAAAATGTTTTTTTAAAGCATATCTCTCTCTCTCCCAGAGAATGGTCATTTTCCTATGACCTATTCTATATTCAATTAATGCTTCTCATGAAGAAATTCTCTATTCACAAATCAAACTCTAGGCTTGTGAAGGTAGAGGTTTAAGAAAATGGTTTTTATACTTATATGCTTGAAAAATATGGTAATATTATGGGATAACTCCATAAATTAGATTTAATGCTAAAAGATACCTACACTATCTTTTAGCATTAAATCCATAAATTGGATTTAATGTTAAAAGATAGTTATACTATCATAATTATTTTACTAAGTCTTATTCTTTTTATAAAAATTAAAAATTGGCAGTAAGAGCAGCGGAGCTATGGTAAATTTTTTAAGAAATTGATGCATAATTGATTCTTATGCATAACATGAAAAGAGAACTTCTTATCATATTCTAGGATTGAATATCCTAGGTTAAAGAATGGTTTTTGTCACATTAAATGGAAAACTAATTTTACCTTTATGTATAATTAAATAATTAAGAAATGAGAAAATTATGGTAATTATATTTAAATGGTGAAGGAGAAATTCCTATGACATTTGGAATTCAATCAATTAGATGGAAAAAGAGAAATTCCTAGCATATTGGAATTATTTTATCTAATTTCATAGATGAATTTTAGATTTAAAAAATTATCTATGAGAAATATTTAAATGGTAAAAGAGAAATTCCTATGAAATTTGAAATTCAATCAATCAGATGCGAAAATAGAAATTCCTAGCATATTGGAATTATTGGATATTTTATTTAATTTCAAAGATTAATTTTAGATAAATCTTTAAATGGTAAAAGAGGAATTCCTATGACATAATGAATTCAATCATTTAGATGGGAAAAGAGAAATTCCTAGCATATTGAAAAGAGAAATTCCTAGCATATTGAATTAATGGATATTTTATTTTTGATTAATTTATTTTATGATAAATATTTGATGATAAAAGAGGAATTCCCATGATATTGGAATGCAAATAATCAAATACAAAAAGAGGAATTTCCATGATAATTGAGGTCCAAGAAATTAAATGAGAAAAAGAGATTTTTTAAGTATAATTCAATTTATTATTATTTATCAAAAGTGGAAAAATGGGTAGAATTGATTTCTGTAAATCCCATGAATTCTTCTATTCCAAAAGAAGAATATTGAATATATTTCATTTGAGGAATTGAGAAAGGAAATAGTCGTCCGAGAAAAAGAACCTTTATCTAGGCCAAGCAATTGGCAAAAATTTAGAAAAAGTCCCATTATCGGTATCACAGTAGTAAAAACTACCAAATGGGAATAGGATGTGAATGGATGTGATAAGATATAAATGGGATGCGATAGGATGTGAATGGATGTGATAAGATGTAAATGGGATGCAATAGGATGTGAATGGATGTGATAAGATGAAAATAAGAGGATGTGAATGGATGTGATAAGATGAAAATAAGAGGATGTGAATGGGATGTGGTGTGATGAAAATGAATGGGGATGAGATGTGAATTAAATGGATGTGGATGAGAATGATGAGATGAGAATGAGATGAGAGGATATGTGAAAGTGTGAGATGGGAGGTACATGGATGTGGATGTGGTTGTATATGTCTATGTGAAAGAATGGATGTGGATATGTATGTGAAAGAATGGATGTAGATATGTATGCAAAAGAATGGATGTGGATGTGTATGTGAAAGAATGGATGTGGATGTGTATGTGAACGAATAAGATGTGATGTCATGCAAATCAGGATGTGAATGAATGAGATGTGATGACATGTGAATCGGGATGTGAATGAATAATATGGGATGTGAATGGATGAGATGTGATGTGATGTGAATCAAGATGTGAATGAATGAGATGTGATGTGAAATGGATGTGATGTAAATTGGGATAGATGTGAATGGATGATATGTGATGTGAATAAATATGATGTGATGAGATGTGGATATGGGTACATGCGAGTGGATGAGATCTGATGAGGATAAATGAAGAAAGATATGATGAGATGGAAAATGATGTGATGAGAGTGGGAATACAACTGAAATGAATGTGGATTGATGTGGAACAATGTGGAAAGACGAGAGTTCGTTATAGAAAATGTATTTATGACCTGTTTTTAAATGATTGTTTTATGTCAAGAATGCTGGGGAAGCATTTTGACCATCTTGTGAATGAGGTCGTGGGGAGACCTAACTGATAAAGTTACAATAGCTAACGGAGAGTCAACGGAGGATGTCTCACGTAGCAAGGTCGGTCGAGGTGACCAGCCTCGATTTAAATGGTGAGCTTCCGGTACGGTGGATGAGGGACCAAAGAAGCGGCCTATGAGTGAAGCGCTAGGTGACATGTGAAGGATCCTAGAGAGTGCTGACCATACGCTGCTCGGGCATGCTGCTCGGGCTCTGGGTCGCCAAAGGTATATACCCACATGTGCGTCGACGAAGATATTGGAACAAGGAGTAAGAGTTGTTTTCTAAAATCGGGCATGGATTTGGTTGATTGACCTTGCTAGTCCTCACAACAGATGAGTCCATTGCTCTTTTATATGGGTCTATTGGTTGCTCTTGTTGATCTTCAATGGAGATTCCATTTTGATTTTTATAAAGTGAATATATTATCGAGTACTATGAGCTAGGAACTATCAAAAAGGCCCGTGAGTGGATAGGTGGTGAGCCTTCTAGTTACCAATGATGCCATAGGTACACCGATGATGGAATGATTGGAAATGAGAATTCAACCGGATATTTTGGAGGATTATGATCAGTGATACTATGGTTTCATTAAAAGATTGTTTTAAAGTCAGCTGAATTTGTCGAAAAGGTAATTTCATATTGGGTGTGTAAGTGGTGTGACTAGCTTGAAGTTTGCATGAAGATCCGGCTAGGGGGCCTGAGAACTCTTTTCCCTAGTAACCCGAGACAAAACTTAACCAAATTCTTAAATGGATCCCATCACTACAGTGGTTGGGGGGTTGGCTAACCCACGGGACTTGATGGGGTTAGGCTGGACTGATGGATCCCTAAAATGAGACTCAATTCTATTATGGTACGATAGATGAAGTAAATCTCGAATAGTAATTGTTCTATGGAAAAGAATCAACGGCTGTGCCTCTCAATGAGGAAAAAAGCGTTGGTCTCTATGATCCAAGTGCAAGTTTCTTCCTTGATCTGACCAAGTGACTTACAGGTTCGGTCGGATCAGTTTGGTCAATGAGATGACCTTGACTACGTTAGAGTAAAAATATCCTGGAGGAATTGCCGGTGCTTTCTGGGCGAGGGAAGTTTTTCCGAGTTTGGTTTTGGAAGAACCGAGGGATTAGTCTCTTGTCCGGATATCCGTGGGGGTGAGGCCTCAAGTGAGAGGTCCTACCCTGCGCAAGAAGTGCTACTTCCGCTGCTGCTAGCACCCCCGAATTCGTTGCGTGGAGGGGGAGGGATCTTTTAGATAGCTATTAAAGAATGCCTAAAGGAGAATGTTCTAATAGAAATATTGGGTAAATAAGAAAAGCTCAATGAGATTAGAGCAATTGCTGTACATGGCATGGTCATCTAAAGGCTCATTGATGGGACTACAGTAATTGCTCTACATGACATGATCATCTAAAAGCTCTGACATAGATGGTGGTTTGACGATAACCCAAAATCGAAGGAGCTATAGGAAGGGCGACCTAGTACTTATGTACAAGGTTGGTTCTTCCAAGTAGAAAAAAATAAAATATCGAGGGTTAGGTCCATTCAAAGTTGTAGAAGTCACCCCCAAGTGTAGCTTGCATTGAGATAGTGAGCTGATTTAGTACACTCTAGATTTAGTAGAACTCCAACTGAAGCCAATGCTTGAAAGTTCATGTGTTTTTATGTTTGTGATTAAGTTTTAAGCTTCTTTGATAAAAATATCCTTGTAATTTTTTTCCTTCAATATAACTTTTCTAGCTTTAAAAAAATATATATGTGGTAAGGACGGAGTTTCAGAGTCCCTAGGTAATGGGTTAACACTACAAGAGAACGAGAGCATGGTAGCATAGTCGCGTCCATAATTGTGCCATAACAAAGGAAATTTGGGATTTTGGATTTTTTTGGCACAATTACACATGCGACTATGTACGTTGCTATAGGCACATGGTTGTAGCGGCACAGCCATGTGTATAGCCTCCCCCATAGCCTCACATATAGCCTTGTGTATAGCCTCATGCATAGCCATGCATGTGGACTTGCACCCATAGCCTCACATATAGCCTTGTGTATAGCCTCATGCATAGCCACGCATGTGGACTCACCCATAGCCTCCCGTCTAGCCTCACCCCCATAGCCGTGTCCATAGCCTGTATAGCCTCATCCATAGTCCCACTACAGTTTGCCACACAAAAAAAATGGAGACGGAATGGGAGAGATATGTCCCCACATCTCCCCCATTCTGTCCTCATTTTTGAAAAGCCAAGGAGGAAGAGATACAAGACTGCTAAAAGATAGTCCATGACCTAAAGGAAGAACTCGAGGAAGCTCTAAAAGACACAAGGGCTTAAACTGATGAGGATTAGGCTTTAACTGGAGAGCTCAAAAGGAAAGTGTACGGCTCTGGAGAAGAATCTCTCAACCAACTCCAAGCCATTAATGAGAAACAAGAGCTTATGCATTAAGCTTATGTATAAGCTTTATGCATTAAAAGGTATATGCATAGAGCCTATGCATAAGGTTTATGCATACATGCTATTGCATGGAGCTAATGCATTAAGCTTATGCCCAAGCCTATGCATTAAGCTTATGCAGAAGCATAATGCACAAGCTCTATACATAAGCTTTATGCATACATGCTTATGCACAAGCCTATGCATAGAGCTTATGCACAAGCTTTTGCATAAGCTTCATGCATGCATGCTTTATGACATGCATATGCATAGAGATTATGCATAAGCATAACTATGTATGCATAAAGCTTATGCATAGAGCTTGTGCATTATGCTTATGCATAAGCGTAATGCACAAACCTATGCATAAGCATAATGCACAAGATCTGTGTATAAGCTTTATGCACACATGTGTACATAGAGCTTATGCATAAGCTTAATGCACAAATGGACAAGCCTATGTATAAGTTTAATACAATGCATAGAGCTTATGTATCAAGCTCTATACATAAGCTCATGGATAAGCTCTATGCATTGAGCTTAATGCATAGAGCTTATGCATAGGCTTAATGCATAGAGCTTATGCCTATGGGATTATGGATTATGCATAGAAGATCATATCAGGGAGTTTGGGATAATCCCATTACTTTGGGAATTTTCTTTTTAATATACTTTTTTGTGTATCTTCAACATACCAAATCCAAAGTTGTCAAAGAAAAATTCAATTACAATACCTAGAGGATTACATAAGTGTATGTTTCCAAAAAACTCATATAAAAGATAAAGCATATTAAAAACCTATGGAGCTAAGGGTTATCTAGATCTCATGTTGTGCAATTGGTATTGTTCCTTATGGCTCCAGCCCCTTCGCTTCTCACATTTCAACTACAATGCTTAGCGGATTATATAAGTGTATGTTTCCAAAAAACTCATATACAAGATAAAGCATACTAAAAACCTATGCAGCTAGGGGCTATCTAGATCTCATGCTATGAGATTGGTATTGTGGCTCCAGCACTGTTCGCTTCTCACATTTCCATTGCTATCGGTAGCTATGTTTGCACCACTATTTTGAGTTATATGATCCTAAAACATAATAAAACTAACATAAGTGAGAATTAATTTTGTTAAAAAAAAGAGATTTAGGGTTTAGGATTGTACTTACTTGCCATGCTTTCCAAGCATCTCCTCCAATAATAACAATCCATTCTTCATCTTGCACCATATCAAAATAGGAAGCTACCGGCATGCATAGGGTGCAACCGACGCATCCCGATAGCTTCCTATGCATGCCGGTAAGTAGCAACCTATGCATGTCGATAGCTTCCAACGCATGCCGGTAGCTTCCAAGGCATGCCATTAGCTTCCTATGCATTGGTTGCTACCGGCATGCGTAGGAAGCTGCCGGCATGCATAGAAAGCTACCGGCATGTGTTGGTTGCTACCGACATGCATAAGAAGCTACCGACATGCGTAGGATGCTATCGATGCATGCCGGTAGCAACCTATGCATGCCGGTAGAAACCAATGCATGCCGATAGCAACCAACACATAGGAAGCTACCGGTATGCGTAGGTTGCTACCGGCATGTATCGGAAGCTACCATCATGCATCAGAAGTTACCATCATGCGTAGGTTGCCAGGCATGCATCGAAAGCTATCGGCGTGTATCGGAAGGTACCGGCATGGATAGGTTGCTACTGACATGCGTAGGAAGCTACCGATGCATGCTGGTAGCAACCTATGCATGCCGGTAGCAACGTATGCCAGTAGCAACCAATGCATTCTAGTAGCTTCCTATGCATGCCGGTAGCAACCAACGCATGCAGGTAGCTTCCTATGCATTCCGGTAGCAAAACCAACGCATACTACCTGCATGCATAAAAAGCTATCGGCATGCATCGGAAGTTGTCGACATCATGCATAGGTTGCTACCGGCATGCATCAGAAGCTACTGACATCATGCATAGGTTGCTACCAACATGCGTAGGAAGCTACCGATGTATGCCGGTAGCAACCAACACATGCCAGTAGCTTCCTATGCATGTCGGTGTAGCAACTAACATGCGTTGGTTGCTACCAGCATGTGTTGGTTACTACCGGCATGCGTAGAAGCTACCGGCATGTGTAGGTTGCTACGGGCATGCATAGGAAGCTACCAGCATGTATAGGTTACTATCGGCATCATGCGTAGGTTGCTACTGGCATGCATAGGAAGCCACTCGGCATGCATAGGTAGCTACCAGCATGCATCCGTAGCACCCGGCAAGTAATGGAAGCTTTTGGTGCATTCCGGTTGCTACGTGCATGCCTAGGTAGCACTCGCCTAATACATAAGCCTTATGGATATAAGACTCATGCATAGCATTCATAGCTTGCATGAGGCTATGCATTCATAGCTTATACATAAGCCTCATGTATGCGGGTTATGCGTGAGGCTTATGCATAAAACTTCATGCATAAAGCTTATGTATCCGGCTTATGCATTAGCCATATGCATAAGCTTTACACATAAGATGTGCATATGGCTTTATACATGATGCTTATGTGTAAGATTTCTCCCTCCAGCTTTTGAGGTGTACAGGTGTAAGAACCTCCCCTTATGATCTTGTAATTATTCCCCTCTTTGAAATAAAAAAAAATTCTGTTTTACCCTATTTTGACCTAGAGAGAGATAATCCAAAATTGAGATATTTTTGGATATAAAAATCCTCCTAGTGTCTAAAATGGTTTCCCCTGAAATAAAAATTCAAAAAGAACTTTTCAATGTGCATTTGCTATTAATTGAAAATAAGTATAAAGGACCTTAGCCTAAGGGTCCAGATTTTCAAAAACTTTTGAATTATGCTCCAATTAAGGTTCCTATATGGGCCAATAGGATCAATCCAAGTGTGGGGAGGAGATAAATCCAATTTATAAAAGAAAAACCCCCAAAAATGAGTAAATGCTCACATAAGATGAAGCGTTGACTAAGGACAAGGTTTGTTAGTAAAAAACTATGAGTATTACTAAAAAAATGAGATGTTTTGGGTATAATGATTCAATTTTGACACCTTGGTAAGGAGAAGGGGGCTCCTCAAGGAGGAGCCTATTTCACATGTGTGGTGGAGTTTTAAACTCAAAAATATTGTGATATTTTTATCTCTCGTCTCTCCTAGATCAAACCAAATCAAAAGGGAGCCAAACTAGGTCCAAATCTTGTCCAAATTGAGCCAAACTGAACCTCAAAAATTCAGCCAAATTGAACTTAGAAAATTCTAAAAACTAGTTGGACTTGGTTAGAGGCCTCACCTATAAATAGATCCTTAGCCCTTTGTAAAAAAATATGAGAACTATACCATGCCAGTATTATACTGAAATAATGATATTTTCTATTATCCTCTATAAATCCTCTATAAATTGAAGAGATTGGAGCTTCTCTCTCTCTTCAATCTTCCTTGGAGAATTCATCAACATACCAAACCAATTGATTAGTTGAGGGCCTCTACTTTGATCAAAGAATCAAGCAATCTAGGAGGTAAAATGTGGTTTTATGGTTTTTTTTCTTTAATCTCTAAATTTTTCTCTCTTCTCAACCCCTCTCAAGCTTGAGAAGCATTTAATTGAATGACTTTTTTAATACAATTGAAGTTCTTTAATGAATTGTGGTGATAAAACACATAAATTTCCATTTATGTTTAAATTAAATGTTTTTTAAAGCATGTCTCTCTCTTTCCCAAAGAATGGTCATTCCTATGACCTATTCTATATTCAAATGAAGCATGAAGCGATTCTCTAATCTGAAAGTAATTTCTATGCTTGTCAAATTAGAGGCCAAATAAGTGGCTTTTTAATGCTTTTATGCTATTTAATTTATGGAAAAATTAAGAATCAAGTCCATAATTGGATATTGATCCAATTAATGGTTATTCTAATCATAGGGATATTACTAAACTTATTCTTTCAAATTATTGAGAATTATCAGTAATAGCAGCGGAGCTATGGCAAAATTTCTGAAAAATTATCACATAAATAATTTTCATTCATAATATGAAAAGAGGACTTCCTACCATATTCTAGGATTAATTATCCTAGATTAATTGAATGATTCTCATTATAATCATGGAAATTTTGATTTTTATGTTTATGCATAAATAGTTAATTAGAAAAAAGAGGAATTTCTACTAATCCATTTTTATGTTAAAAGAGTAATCCCCAATTACCTAGCGGGTTATGGACTGCATGGACATCAATTTCATACGTCCTTACATTGAGGAAAAGCATCAACTATGGTGAGCGAGAGCATCCACCACCACGACAATAAGGAGGGTATCATAGGAGGCCACCCGCCATTGCTTGCCCCATAACGTTCGAACTCATGGGCGAGCAGTTAGCGACAGGCTCCAAATTTCCAAGGTTATAGGCTCCAAGGTTCCATGTTTGGTTCTCTCTCTCTCTCTCTCTCTCTCTCTCTATATATATATATATATATATATATATATATATATATATATATATATATATATCAAGGAACTATTTCTCTATATATAGAGAGAGGTTATGTCATTGCCTGTGTGTGAAAGGATGAGAGAGAGAGAGAAATAGTTCCTTGATATATATATATATATATATATCAAGGAACTATTTCTCTCTCTCTCATCCACCAGAGGCAATGACATAACCTCTCTCTCTCTCTCTCTCTCTCTCTCTCTCTATATATATATATATATATATATATATATATATATATATATTCTCAAAGGATTGTTTCTCTCTCTCCCATCCTATCACACATAGGTAAAATTTTAAAAACAATTCAGTGGTGTAATCTCTCTCTCTCTCAGCTCTCTTTCTTACCCTCTCATATACACATACATGCCAAGGACATGGAGTAGCAAAACTAGTATGCATGATTCATTCAGAGGGTTTTAATTTGATTTTCCTTAAATAAATTCATGCATGCAAGTGTGAAGTATGGCTAGTCCCAGCAAATCAAAGGGTAAGGGGAAGGATACATCTAAGGCTACACCTTATGCCCTCACAATCCTGAAAGGCAAGAAGACCAAAATTATACCCGCAGATGAAGCAATGGATGGCTGCAACATGGGGTAGCATCGATAAGGTAAGCCATCATGGATACCATATCAATGGTTTAAAGCCATGGTAGTAAGAGGAATTCATGCATCTATATGTTGGCATCTACCATTCACCATCAATCATGAACAATGAAGTTGGTCCAATGCTTTTTTGTGCCTTTGCTGAAGCATGGCATCAATAATGACTATAATGATTTTTCCCATCATAGAGATGTCAATGTCAAAGTTACTACTTGGAGAAAGCAAACATATGAAAGAAGAACATGAGTTTCTAGGCACAATAAAGGTGAACGATATCATCATGTATATTTGCATCCAAGGATCTCAACATGGTAATATCTTATTGGAAGCAAGCACCTATAGGTAGAAATAAGTCATTAATGAATGAGCTGGAGTCAACACAAACCCGAGAGGTAGATGTAAGGAAGAATGTGGTAGCAATAGAATTTACATCATCGTGGGTTAAAACAAAACCCCACAATGCTCAATAGAATCAAAGCTCAACTAGTGTTACACTACTGGAGGAATTAAGAAAGACCCATCTCGTTTCGAGGTTGAATTATCAACTTCCAACGATGTGCTAGAATAGGCGACTCTAGACTGGATCCACGTTAAAGAGAAGCTGGCTAAAGAGAAGCTGGCTAAAGAGAAGCTGGCTAAGAGAACCAATTTCATGTTCAATTAAAGACAAGCTACTAAATCCATCACACAACAAGGTGTACAAGCATTTATTCCTCTGCTAAAGGAGCATCCCATTCATGTGAGAGATGTAGCTGTGAAGTTAGATAGGTTAACAATCTTACCAATGATGAACACGTTACACAAAGGTACTTTGTAATATATGATTTCAATAATAGAACATGGTTAAGTTTGACCATTTTGAAGTATGACAAGTGTATGTTTTGTGGACTTGGGTTTAGTAGAGAGACATTCCATGTAGTTAGTACACCATATCTCCACACCTACCATATGTTGTGTGTAGCAGTTCATTTCTCTAGTAGTCTTCAATGTCATGCACCATTCATTGAAAAAGAAAATGTACCTCAAGAATGGGTGGCTAGCATGGGATTCAGTCATGTGGAAGGTGAGCACTTATTTAATTAGCACTTAGAAGTAGTACTATTTGTGGTATTTTGGTAATACTAGGCAACAACTAATTGAAAGAAGTACCAAGGTATTACTAAATAGCACATTATGACTATTATCTACTACTACACGACCATAATCTATCGAATGGTGTTGATGAGTACTATTTAGTACTCATAAGATTAGTATTTAGTACTATTTAGTACTATTTAGTACTCATAAGATTACATGTCATGCTATGTAGTACCTTGTAGTCATATACTATATATTAATACTCATACGGTACTATTTAGTACTATGAGTCTATGATTACAGGGTATTATATGTACTAATCAGTACTTTATGAGCACTACATGACTATAGGGTACTTTGTAGTCATATAGTACTGAATATGACTACTAAATAGTTCTATTTAGTACTATGTACTACCTTGTAGTCATATACTCATTATTAAATAGGAATCTATGAGTACTATTACATAGTGTATGACTACATGATACTATATGTACTAACTCTGGTGTGCCAGAATTCAAGAAAAAATTGCATGCCTAGGCACAAGGATCGTGTGGAAACCCAAGTAAGAAGTGTTTTGAAGAAGAACAAGATGTGTTAAATGATGGAAAAGAAAACGAGAAGCGCACTAAGGAGTTGGATGAAGATAACAGTTTGTATGATGAGGAGAATTTGATGTAAACAGTAAGAAAGCAGCAAAAAATCATAATGAAGAATGTTATCCCCCCTACAAAAAGCAAAGACAAGGCAATGATGCTTTCAACACCATGTAGGTCTACAAGAAATATGGATTCTCTAAAGGATATATTCTTTGCTCATCAACGTTTACTATGTGTCTTTGTACGAACTTTCTTTTTTTTATGTTATTTAGTCAATTAAAGGAGTTTATTATTATGTTTTTCTGTACCATGTTTACAAGTGTTACCATTCGAATTTTGCATCCTTTGTAAATGTTAATATCTGAAGTTGTTGTTACTAGCACATTGTATTAAGGGACATCAGCAAAAAATATGTATACTATGTTGGTAAATATATATTTGGCACTTTTTTACATTGGACCATATAGTCAATTAAAGTGTTTATTACTATGTTTATCTATACCATGTTTATGTGCTTAGAAACATTAGTAGTAGACTTTCTTTGTGTACATCTTTAGTTGAATAGCTCCATGAATTTTGGAACCTTGTAGTCTATTATTCAAAAGGAACATTGTGTGAACTTACTGAAAATGAACATTTCTCTTAAGTTTTTAAATGCGAAGAAGAGAAGTTATATTAATAAAAGTAAAAGAATTATGACTGGTAAGTCAAAATCAACATAAATCTATGTCTTTCTTATCATATTAATAAAAGTAAAAGATTGATGACTTGTAAGTCAAAATCAACGTAAAGCTACAGCTTTCTTGATCATATTAGAAACAATCTTCAAAACCTTACTCTCTCTCCTTTCTTCATTTCTAAGTAAGTAATCATGCTCTTGAGCATGGGAGTGAATGGGGAAATGAAATGCCCTCCGAGATCCTCAACCTTAAAACTTAGAAGGAAATTCTTTACAAAATCCTGTTGTGCACCTCGAGGAGGGGGGGGACATGGTACACAATTTTGTAGCCCTTCACCTTGTGTTTTACATGTAGCATTAGAAATTTATCACCACAATTGCATTAACATGCAGTATAGTAGTTGGTGCATCCTTTAAAAGGACATAAGGAGTTTTTCATAATAGACACCATATAGCACTTCATTATAGACACCATATAGCACTTCATTACTGATGTTGAAAACATTACCCCTGCCATCTTTCACCTTCTTTGATAGGAATAATTTTGGTTTCTTGCTGAGTACCACATAATATTCTTCATTATCTACATTTGTGGGTGCAGTGATACTAGAAAAGTGGTCACCCATCTCAACCATGTCAAAGCAAGTTGCTCCTTATCCTCTCGATACATTACATCATGTTGCTCAATGGGTGTGCCATCTTGGCCACTAATGGGTTCTAGCTTGGTCAAGGACCACGAAGCCGAATGAGAGAGAGAACTACACTTTTCCCATGCTTCATCCATGAAGAATGAATAGAAACATGACAAGCTTCTCAACATTACTTGCGTAGGATCTTTCTTATTGAAACCCAAGGAAGAGGGCAACCAAGGAACGAGTACCCTTGATAGTTTGGGAGTCCCAGGCCTTTCGACAGTCAACATTGCCTACTTTTACCTCCAAAAAGTTCCTTGGCTTCACTAAATCTTATCCCATTTTCCAATTCAGCCACTCTATGATATCATGAGTGGGAAGCCCTTGCACCATAGAAAGAGTGTAGGAACTAACTGAGGTCATGGGACTTTACCGAACTACACACGGGAGCAAAAAATAGCTCAACCGAGAAGCTAATCTTCCATAACCTAGCTCAACCGAGAAGCTAATCTTCCATACCGTAGCTCACAATTCCATGGGCAAGGTGTGTCACTCACCTCATGAATACTTATACTCGGATTCTTGTAGAGACGATGTTGCTATGTAGACACACTCCAAAGCTCCTCTCCAATAGTGCCGCCGCACTCCAAAGGAAGCTTGACCCTCCTCTCACTTAATATCTCTCTCTCACATACACTCATACATACACAACAAGCATACAATAGCTCTAATTGAATTATTCAAGACACGCAAGAGAGCAAGAGAGTAGAGAAGAAGAGCACTCTATTAGTTGCATAAGAGAATGAATGGTGAGAATACAAATTGACCCTTATCTTGCCCCCCCCACAGCCTTCACACCATGGTCGGCCATACTTAAAATATAGGTCCATGTCTTTCCAAGGCCGCCTAGGATTGTACAAACACTCACTACAAGGGATCGGGCTCATACCCATGCTCCTAGCCGCTAAAAATGACTTGTGAAAAAAAGCAGCGGGCTCGTGTATCAACGGGTGTATAATCGTGGCCAGAGACATGCATGTAAAAGTGCGTGTATAGGACTGTTCAGAAGCACTAATACACGGGCGTATACACGCGTTCTATCAATTCAGCTACGTTTAGACGCGCTCATACAGGCGTCTATACACGCGTTTTGTGACTTTAGATGCGCTTATACATGCGTATTTCTCAGATTTGACGCGTTTATACACGTGTGTTTTACAGATTATCCACGTATATACACGCGACTTTTTGCAGATCTGACGTGTTTATACACATGAACAGAGAGCAAAAAAAAATCCAGAGAGTGCTATTTGGTACCTGAATGTTGTTCCAGCATTCCAGCACCCAATAACACTCTCTAGAATTTTTTTTTTGGGTGCATTGGTGGACCATCCCCCACGAAGAAGATATCCACAAGGAAGATTAAGAAAAGAACGACATGAATGCATACATTGTGAATACATTATTCAAGACAGACATGAATGCAATACTATCGATTCATGATTCAATATTACTATCAAAATTTCACACATATATACAAGGGAGTCCATATGTCGAAGTAGCCCATGGCTTTAGTTTACAAAAAAATATATACAACCACATCCTCAATATGGAATGTGATACTATAAGTCTGAGTACTACTCAGACCCAGACGATGACTCGGTGCTCCCTCCATGCTCAGATGAGCTCACATCGATCGGAATGTCCGATGAGTAGTGCTCACGTCCACCCTCTGCAGTGGAGGCGGGTGGATCATCAGCAGCTTGTGCCTGTTCAAGTAATAGATAGTATATAAGTATATATATATGTAATTCAATAAACCAAAATCATTCGTTTAGAGTTTTCAAGTACCTGTCGACCGTATGGTCTCATGGCCATCTCAAACTGCGCGTCTGTAATACGTCCCTTGGCTCTGAAGATGGCCCATGTGTCACGTCTGCTATGCCGGCGAGCATACCGATATCGTGGGGCTGCAGGCTTCCTCCCCATAACCCGTCTCACTGTATCATAATCAACACAATTTGTAAGATCAAAACAATCATAGAATCAATGAATTAAGTAAACAATTAAATAAAGTGGCAAGATGCTTACGAACTCTGCCTCCCATGACTTGATGCCGCCAGATCCGAAATGTGAAGATCTAATGGTCTCCATCTGGATCCGTCGTGCCTCCACATGCTGCCTGCTCTTTACGCCACCCTCTGCTCATTTCTTTGCCTCCTTCCACTCGCGTTTGTGCACAGTGGTGGCAGGTTTCTCGACAGGATAGCCACCCATAGCTACATTTAGCCCATCATCGTACGCGAGTTTTTTAAGGTGAGATCTTTTATTACTTAAGATCTCCCTTATTCGCGTCCTTTCCCATACATCTGAGAATGTAGCATGTGGGGGATTGGGGTACCGACTATGCAGCCTCTATCACCTCCCCAACTAATCGGGTATTTTGATCTTTAAATTTAATAAAATAATTTCTATACAAGTTTGATACTACCCCACGTATGTACTCCATTACCTCTTTTCCCCTCGCATCCATCACTATCCCGCCCCTATCCGTCACATCATAGCAGATCACTCCCTCCACATCTCTCATCTCCTCCTCTTTCGAACTGTCTCCTCTAACTCTTCTCCCTCTATCTCCTCTCTCACCGCGTGCCCTACTACCTCCCCCACCAAAGCACCCGCCGCATCCTCCACTCCCACTCTTCCTACTGCTGCGGGTGGAGTCATGACTGGGGGATTGTCTACGTGATGGTGGCTGTGAGCCCTGATGTGACAGTGGCTCTGAGGGAGTACGTGATGGTGGCTGTGAGCCCTGACGTGACGGTGCTTGGAAGGGTGTGCGTGAGTGTGTCTGGGACGAGGTATGTCTCCTCCGTGGGCGTGGAAGAGGAGAAGCTACATGCTGTCTCGTCGGACTCGTAGGCATAGACGGCAGTGGAATGCCCTAGATACTCGCGGTAGGGGTATAGACAATAGGCATGGAAGAAGGGGGATGGGCATACATGTACTCTGTAAGCTCAAGTGGACCAGGATGGCACCCAAAATGATTTAGCATCTCCATCAACCAATTGCTATATGTAAATGGATCTGATGAAAAACCTGGAAATATCCATAAAGAATCTATAAAATAATCCTCATGTACATCATGGGCTATCTCTTGACACAAATATCATCATCCAAGCCACCTATCAACCTGCAAACCATAGAAACAGGAAACACAGTCTCGTGTATACACCCGTCTAGAAATGTGTGTATACACCCATCCAGAAACGCGTGTATATGCACGCGAACAGTCTGTCCAGATAGGATACACGTAGACATACACGCATTTTTACACGCGACCTGCGCAAATTTTTTTTTGAAAGCGACCGACCTCTGACAATGTGTCCTTATAAAAGGCCCACTGTCACCCCTGTCAGAATCGTTCACCAGATGGCAACCAGAGAAGGAGAAGGACGGAGACAAACCCAAAAAGCAAAGAGAAAATAGCACAAACAAATCTGAGGACAAATCTGAGGAAAGAGACAAGGTAAAGGACAAGCTGACTCACCTCTGAAAAAGTGAATCTTCTTTTTTGGTCGGTTTCTTTCACCCGTGTGTGCTCCTTGTCTGCTCCTTGCACTTAGGTTTAGTGTCTGTTGGAAGAGGCGAAAACGAAAGAGAGCAGATATGTTAGTTCAAAATGTTTATTTGGGGAAGGCGGGTTATTTTTAGTTTAAAGAGGTCGTCGCGTGTAGAAACACGTGTATTTTTGCATTTATGATAAATTAGCCGCGTTTATACACACGATTTTTAGGATCTAGCCGCGTTTATACATGCAATTTTCAGGATCTAGCCCCGTTAATACACGCAATTTTTAGGATATAGCTGCGTTAATACATGCAATTTTTAGGACGTAGCCGCGTTAATACACGCGATTTTTATACTTTCATTAAAAACAGATTATGATTTTGTGTTTTCTGGTTTGTACATAGGATGTCATCAACCTCCTCAAGCAGTTCTGGTAAAGATGAGACAATGCATCATCGTAATCGCGATGTGTAGTTGGGACAAAGGATCAAGTGTGTGTAATCGATGTCAAGGATGCATTGTACGAGCATGTCGAATTACCTTGAATCACATCTCCATGTATGGAGAATGGAATCAAGCAGGTTTAGAGGTGAGTAGATGTAAATTGATGGTATTCAAATGACTCATGGTATCCAAATTAAATTAATGAAGTTGTAATATATAAACTCTAATTGAAGCAGGATGCAGTACCACACCCTAACATGGTGCCGTACGCGCAGCGAGACCACACAAAGCGTCGTCGAGATGATGCTGGAGCTTCGGGATCTATTGTCAGAGATGAGTGGGATTTGGATGACAATAGCCCTGCACCCCACAAAGTTATGGAAGAGAAAGTGTTTGTTTTGATGATATGGTGCGAAATCTTTTTAAGGATGATCCCAAAGGTATGGAGGACGATGGAACAAGAGCATCTTTACAAAGCTTCATCAACACAGGTTTTTGAAGGGTGCACATTCTCTATTTTACGTGCTTCACTTGAACTACTCAATATACAGACAATTTATGGATGGAGCAATGCAAGTCTTGATGCATTATTGAAGTAAGCATTCTAACTTGCAAATTTGAATTAGTGGTTTAAGGTTTAGGATTTAGGACTAATTGATGATATTGGATGTAGGCTATTATCAAACATGCTTCCAAAGGGAAATAGACTACCCACCTCAAGAGACATAGCGAGGCGCTATGTGACATCTCTTGGAGGATTTGATTATGATCGCATACATGCATGCGTCAATGATTGCATTCTCTCTCGTGGTAAGACCATATTCGATAATCATCATCGATTTCTCCCCTCAGATCATCCTAAATACGTTGCTAGTAAGAGTAACATTCCTCCACAAACACTTCGTGCAAAAGATTGGAAGCGTATTTGGGAGTCTACAAATATTCTTCCTCCAGATGGCATGAACAGGTATAGTAATGTTTTTCAATCTTATTTTGTGTAGTCTCTAATTGGATTAAAGGTCACATAGAGTAATCCCTTGTGTAGGTACTCCATTTTTTTCCGGCTATCATATTGGACCCATCTTAAGATCAACCATCTTCTTGATCCCATGCACATCTTCAAGAATGTGGGATATGGTATTTGGGAACATGTTATTGGTAAACAAGACAATGTTAGCGTACGTGAGGACTTGCGGGTCGCATGACGTATGCATCAAGCTTGGCCACGAGAGGAGGGTGGACACGTTCATCTTCCGCCTACACCATGGATTATATCAAAGAAAGAGGAGAAGCAGGTAAAGCAGGCCATCACCACTTTGCATACTCCCACTCGATGCATGAGATCATTGAAGGGAGCCTTTACAACCACTAAGAAAAGAGACATTGAGCAACTATATGGGTTGAAGTCCCACGATTGGCACAAGATGCTCCAAGTAAGTGTTTTCCAAGTCTTGTACGTTGAAATTAAATTTTGTAATGCCATAAACCATACATACATGTGCTCTTATGTGTGCAGTTCATACTACCTACTAGCATTGACCATTGTGCAAATAAGAGTTTGAAAAAATGTATTTATAAGATGGGCGAGCTTGTGAGGTATGTAAAACCCATGTCAGATCACCCTTCATTATACCTTGCAAAATGAACATGCATGAGGTATAACGTACTATTTATTTATTTTTTAGATATGTTAGTTCCAAAGCAATTGATCCAGCCACGTTGGATGATGCACGTGTTATGGCAGTGGAGGTGGTTTGTTTGGGAGAGGAGACTTTTCTACGAACCATTCTCACAAGTCAACTACATCTCATTGTGCATTTAGTGGACGAAATCGCTTTATGTGGCACTGTGCATGCACGTTGGATGTTCTTCCTAGAGCGCTTCATGAAGACCTTAAAAGACTGTGAGGCAAAGTGCAAGGCCTGAAGGAAGCATGGCCAAGGGTTGGTTGATACAAGAGTCTCTTGTATATATTTCAGAATTTCTTGGTCAGGTGGACAGCTCTTTGCCACGACTATGGAGCAATGAAGAGGACTTGAGGATGACCTCTATTATGCCTTAAGGAAAAGGACAGAGTAAAGTAATTGATAAAATATTGATTGATGATCTCAATTTCACTTGCATCCTTAATAGTGATGTGATGAGCAGATGGGTTACAAGATATGAGGATGCAAAGACAAAAAGGCAAGCAGAAAGAGCTCTCTTTCGGAGGCAACATGGCTCTCGTAAGGCGTACCCTAAGCATCTAGCAACACTTCCGAATGATATCCATGTTGATTGGTTGCATGAGGAAATGGAGAGAGCAGAGAGCAACGAGGGGCTGCATATCACGCGACGGAAGAATGGGAGTATGCACGAGGATGCATGTTAAAGGTACATAGAACTAATATTTTGCATTAGTTGTAAGTGATTTGCTTTTAATATTTATTCACATTGCTTACACAAATATTGCTTCTATTTTGGTTCAGTGCACTATGTTCAATGCTATATGGTGTGAAGGCAAGCATTTTCGAACACAAAGAATTGATGAAAAGAGGAATACACAAGATTGCAGTGTCATTAGTAGCTTTGAGGGAGCTAATGGAAAAATGGATGATTATTGTGGCACAACCCAAGACATATTTAGGCTTGACTTTTGTCGCTTCTTTGTGTATGTTTTGGATGTCAAATGGCAAATGAACGTGGTGGAAAAAGGGCCTAATGCAACGATAAAACGCCATGCAAGTGGCTATGTAACTATTGACTCTACAAAGTTTTGGCAAACAAAGAAAGATAGGCTCGTATTGCCACAACAATGTGAGCAGGTATGCAAATGGCTATGTAACTATTGACTCTACAAAGTTTTGGCAAACAAAGAAAGATAGGCTCGTATTGCCACAACAATGTGAGCAGGTATGCATTTTCTTACTAATGTGTTTCATGTACATATATATCTAAGCTCGCGTACGCCTTGACTTTTGATATGCTAATTAATTACTGTAGTATGTGTATTTGAGTAGGTTATCTATCTACCAATGGTGCATGACATTAAATGGTGGTACGTCATCCCTATTCCACCACATTCCAAAGTGATGTATAATACATTCACTGATATGGAGCATATGGAGGATGTAACAAGCCGCAATGAAGATGATGTCGAACATGCCAATGAAGATGTTGTGATCGATGATCAAGAAATAAGAGATGATCATGATAATGAGGATGAGTGTGCCATTTCTCATGATCATGAGAATGACCCTACCATTGAGGATGATGGTGATGTTGATGAGGATGATCAAGACATCGATACCATTATCAATGGACAGAATATCAATAGTGGAATAAATTTAATCGTTGCCTTACAAATTGATCAAATGGATATTGATGTTGATCGTTTGGCAAGGATGGATCTTATTGAAGATGAGATCAAACCCTAACAAATCCGTCACTGTATCGTTCTAAATTGATGACATTTCTATTGTATGTGTTGTCTTTTAATTATCATCTCATGATTTATTTTTGAATATATTTCATTGTTGTAAATGCATGTAGTGGGATTGCATAATGATATATACTGTAATGTACCATGAGATGGTTTAAAGAAAATAGTTTTTAATTTTGTAAAGGAATTCAGTTTTTTCTAATAAAGCATGTATTGATGCGTGTATTATATACTTCACATACTCCATCAACATAATTTAAGGTCAATCACATGGGCAAGTAGGAACATTACTAAATCTAAGAAAGAATACGTCCTTAAAGTTTCCCTAAGTGGCACTTATAAAGAAAATTTTACCCAGTCCTCATAAGGTCTTTTAGTTCTATGAATACATGTAATGATATGCAAGAAAAAGTTCAAAATTGAGAGTGAGTTAGGATACACCTGAGCAAGTGGAAAATCTAGTCCATATTGAGGTTGCATGTCCACTACTGCAAGTTGTAAATATGGATCTAGTCTACACAACTGCACCTCAATAACTTGTAAATTATACTCATCCTAGCAAGCTCATCATCCAGATAACCATAGTTTGTAAGCATGCTCTGATTCAACGTCACTAGGCTAATTTTCCCCCTGACTTGGGTTTTCTCTTGAGATATATATTTGCTCTCTGGTATACTAGGAAATGGTCTGAGTGCATCCTCACTGTGATCTGGCATGGGTACTATAAGTAAGCGAGCTAATTTTTCTAAGAGCACCCACCATTCTCCAGAAGGGACAAGGAGTCAAAAACATTACAACAATAAATGATGATGTAAGTCCATAAGTTCTTGCCATCCTCCTGTGCTCTACAAGTTGTTCCTATGCAGTTCTATCTTGATAGGGTCCTCCACTGTGGGTAATGTACACTCATGTGATCGTGTCATTATGATATCTCTACTACCATGGACTGCAATAGTCCTGTGACATAGCACCTAAAATGAATTGTACAGTGCTAACATAAGTAAGACGTTGTGTACCACATGTGTTGCGCACAGGTAAATCATGGTGCAAGGGGATGAAGTTGTAGGTACAATAAGTCCACAAAGATGGCTCCACGACATCTCTCCCCTAGTGGTGCATAAAAAAAGAGTGAGTAGGTTTGGTAAGGATGAATACTTACTTGCCCTTGATAGTACCATTCTTGGCAATCCGCGTCCAGGATATGGTCACTCACATCGGTCCACGAAAAGTCCATGCTCATGACGTGTATCCACAATAGAGTTGTACTTCATTCTATTGTTTTGACATGTGCTCTTTCTCATTATCTTTAAAAAAAATTAATGGTTAGTTGGATATTTAGTATGTGTATAGGTGCTATATTGCTGTACATGTTAGTGTACAAATGAAGAGGAAATCAGTCCTTGTTTCTTAGGGGAAGGTAAGGTTCACTCCTAGTGGACATGATCAAGCACTTGCTATAGTGCAAAAGATAGAACAGAGTCATGATACTAATCTTGTGGAAAGAAGGGCCACTTGGCTAAGGATTGCAAGACCAAAGGTAAAGCCAAGGCCAGGGCCAAGTTTTCAAAGAAGGGCAATGATCATATATAGGATGATGACTCTAATAAATCCAGTGATACTTCTAGTGTCCCCAAGGCTGTAATAGCCAGGGAGGACCTGGGTGGTCAGCTTCTATAATTATACAGATAGTTTTCTGTGGGATCCCAACTACGCCCTCCGCACACCGGATTCCCGGTATAGCTGATAGGCGCGAAAGCAGCTCCCTCTTGCACGGGGCAGGGTTTCCCACTCAGGTGCTCGCCCTCAAATGTCCGGACACGAGACTAAGCTAGTGGTCATTCCAAAAACCAAAACCAGGAAAATTTTTCTGTGGGATCCCAACTACCCCCTCCACACACCAGATTCCCGGTATAGCTGATAGGCGCGAAAGCAGCTCCCTCTTGCACGGGACAGGGTTTCCCACTCAGGGCCTCGCCCTCAAATGTCCGGACACGAGACTAAGCTAGTGGTCATTCCAAAAACCAAAACCAGGAAAATTTCCCATGCTCGAAAAAATGGGGACGATTCCACCATTTATTTTCTTAACAAATTTTTCTAACGAGGTCAAGATACTAAACTAACCTTCATCTCAATAAACCAGATAGAAGGGAAACTATTACAGACTTACCTTGAAGGGATCAACGCTTTTTTCCTAATTGAATTAGGCACAGCCGTTGATCTATTCATTAGAGAAGTCTTCAGGCTTTTATTTAACTACTCGAGTTCTAAGCGTATTCCTATTAATCAATTTTTTAACTACTCGAGTTCTAAGCGTATTCCTATTAATCAATTTTATTATTAAAACTCTACTGATTCCAACCTATGGGTTAGCCACTACCCACCCACTAGAATTAGTAGAACCAGACAAGTACTCACCCACCCATAATTGAATGCCCCATCCGGCCCATGGGTTAGCCACTGCCCGACCACTAGAATTAGTAGAACCAGACAAGTACTCACCCACCCATAATTGAATGCCTTTCTTAACTTTTGCTTTAGAATACAGATACGCACACACTCCTCTTTAAACTTTAACTTTTAAAACCAATCCATTGATAAATAATTATTGGTTACAGATGTCATAACTCAAAATTTCCATTCAATCCTTGTTTCTCACAAAACAGTATCACTAACTCAAAATTTCCATTCAATCCTTGTTTGTCACAAAACAGTATCACTCTAGACTCTCCGTTGAGACCAACAGGTCAGCAACGAGATCCAGTAATAGACTACAATAATCATTAGGAAAATTTTGGACTCAAAAGAGGGCTGTTTCAACAATAATATAATAATAGACACATAGATTGAGTGACATGTAATCTACGAACGAGATTCACCGGTGTGGTGGGACCTCTGTACAAACCCACCCAAAACGTGGAGAAACTCTTATCTTCATGAAATATTAAAAAAAACCATCACCTTGTCTTAAAATATTTAAAACCGTTTTTTTGTCAGAAACTAACACAATAAAAGAATGTTTTCCACATTCCTCTGTTAGACGTGGAGCACTAAAAAATTCTTTCCACCACCCCTAGAACTAATGAAGCTTGAATGCTTGGAATAGATAGATACACATTCTCCTGGTTATTCCCTCAACTTGGTTCCACTTTTGAATCTCGAAACATCTTTGGCGCCCAAAAGAACACACCGTCCCTCATTTCTTCTTCCCTCCTTGATCCACAAAAGCGGTTAGCCCAGTCAACCACTTTCTGCTACTTGTTCTTTCTCATACGTCTGTTAATCTATCATGGCACCCGAAATGTAAGATTCCTCCCCCAACCCCTTTTTGATGTATAGTATCTTCTCCTGTAATCAATCCCTCTTCAGAAATATAAAGGCCTTGTTTCTAACTGTTTTAGCCTAGAGAGAGAAAAATATGCTAGAGAGAGAATATTCAGATTATGAATATTTTTGGATGGAAAAATAACTCATCTTATTAAAATAAGTTCCCCTGAAACAGAAATTCAAAAAGAATTTTCCAATGTGCAATTGGAATTAATTGGAAATAAGTATAAAGAACCTTAGTCTAAGGGTCTAGATTTTCAGGAATTTTTAGATTATGGTCCAATTAAGGTTCCTATGGGCCAATAGCATCAATCCATGTGTAGGGAGGAGATAAATCCTATTTGTAAAAGAAGATACCCAAAAATGAGTAAATGCTCACATAAGATGAAGAGTTGAAAATGTACAAGATTTATTAGTAAAAAAACTATGAGCAATATTAAAGATATGAGATATTTTGGGTATCCAAAAATGAGTAAATGCTCACATAAGATGAAGAGTTGAAAATGTACAAGGTTTATTAGTAAATAAACACATATGTAAGGAAGGGGAGTTCTTTAAAGGAGGTGCATATTTCACATAAGATGAAGAGTTGAAAATGTACAAGGTTTATTAGTAAAAAAACTATGACACATATGTAAGGAAGAGGAGTTCTTTAAAGGAGGTGCATATTTCACATAAGATGAAGAGTTGAAAATGTACAAGGTTTATTAGTAAAAAAACTATGAGCAATAAAATTTTGACACATATGTAAGGAAGGGGAATTCTTTAAAGGAGGTGCATATTTCACATGCTTGAATGAGTTTTAAACTCAAAAATAATGTGATATTTTTATCTCTCATCTCTCTTGAACCAAACCAAATCAAAATGGAACCAAACCGAATCAAAAAGTAACCAAACTAGGTCCAAATCTAGTCCAAATTCAACCAAACTGACTTGGAAAATTCTAGAATCAGTTTGTTTGGTTAGGAGCTCAAATTTTCCTATAAATAGAAGCCTCCCCTTGTTGAAAAAAAAATATAGTCTCTTATGCTTTGTTACTCTACTCCACCTAAGCCAAAATATATAGTCTCTTATGCTTTGTTACTCTACTCCACCTAAGCCAAATTAGATAGAGTCTTATGCTTTGTTACTCTACTCCACCTAAGCCAAAATATATAGTCTCTTATGCTTTGTTACTCTACTCCACCTAAGCCAAAATATATAGTCTCTTATGCTTTGTTACTCTACTCCACCTAAGCCAAATTAGATAGAGTCTTATGCCTTGTTACTCTACTCCATCTAAGCCAAAATATATAGTGTCTTATGCTTTGTCACTCTACTCCACCTAAGCCAAATTAGATAGAGTCTTATGCTTTGTTACTCTACCCCACCTAAGCCAAATTAGATGGAGTCTTATGCCTTGTTACTCTACTCCACCTAAGCCAAATTAGATAGAGTCTTATGCTTGTTACTCTACTCCACCTAAGCCAAAATATAGAGTGTCTTATGCATTGTTACTCTACTCTACCTAAGCCAAGAGTTGTGAATTCTTTAATAATTCACTAGTTTTGATACTTCTCTCTTTCTTCAATCCCCATTGGTGGCTCCATCAACATACTAAACCAATTGATTGGTTGGGGGCCTCTACCGTGAATAAAGAATCAAGCAAATTATAAGGTAAGTATATTGAATTTTGATCTTTCTATAATTTCTTAATGATTCTCTCTTCTCAACCCCTCTCAAGCTTGAGAAGTTTAATTGGTATGGTTTTTTAAATGCTATTGAAGTTAATTGGTGAATAGTAGTGAAGAGTTACATAATTTAATAAATGCTATAGAAGTTAATTTTCATTTATGTTTAAATTCTAATGATTTTTATGTAATTTCGCTCTCTCACTCAAGAAATGGTCATACTCATGAACCATTCTCAATCCAAATGAAGCTTTTCATAAAGCCTTTCCTTAATCCAAGATTAAGCTATGCTTGAGGCCAAATTAATGGCTTTTTGCTATGCTTTTAGTTTATGCACATTGATGATTCAATCCATTATGGATTGATGACCCAATTAGAGACCATTCTAATTGTTTTCTTAATGATCCAATTAGAGACCATTATGGATTGATGACCCAATTAGAGACCATTCTAATTGTTTTCTTAATGATCCAATTAGAGACCATTATGGATTGATGATCCAATTAGAGACCATTATGGATTAATGATCCAATTAGAGACCATTCTAATTATTTCTTTAATAACGAGCTTTATCCCTTAGAAAAAAATTGAGATTTATCAGTCATAGTAGCGGAGCTATGGCAAAATTTTTATAGAAATTACGCATAAAATAAATTCATTCAAAGTATAAAAAGAGGAATTCCTACCATATTCTAGGAACTATCATCCTAGATTAATTAAAAGAATTTTATTATGCATGGAGATGTGGATGTTGCATGTAGATGTAGATGTATGGATGTGAGTGTGAATGTGGAGGTGGATGTATGCATGGGACGTGGATGTATGCATGTAGAAATAGATGTGTAGATGAGGATGTAAATGGAGATGTGGATGGATGCATGTAGATGTAGAGGTATAGATGTAGATGTGAATGGAGATGTGGATGTATACATGTAGATGTAGATGTATAGATGTAGATGTGGATGTGGAGGTGGATGGATGCATGTAGATGTAGATGTATAGATGTAGATGGGAATGGAGATATGGATGTATGCATGTAGATGTAGTTGTGAATGGAGATGTATATGTATACATGTAGATGTAGATGTATAGATGTAGATGTGGATGTGGATGGGGATGTATGCATGTAGATGTAGGTGTATAGACGTAGATGTGGATGTAGAGGTGGATGTATGCATGTAGATGTAGATGTATAGATGTGGATGTGAATGTGGAGTGGATGTATGCATGTAGATGTAGATGTATGGAGGTGAATGTGAATGTGGATGTGGATGCAGTATGCATAGGGATGTAGATGTATGCATGTAGATGTGAATGTACGCATATAGTTGTGGATGTATGGATGTGAATATACGATTGTGATGTGAGGGAATCTGAAGTGATGAGATGGAAATGATGTGATGGGATGAGTATACATATAAATGGAATATGGAATAAGTAATGTAGATTGAGGAGGGATAATGTGGAAAAATGAAAGTTAAAATAGAAATTGTATTGTAAACTGTTTGTAAATGCTGTTTGTAAATGCTGTCTGTAAATGATTGTTTTATGTCAAGAATGCTGGGGGGAGCATTTTGACCGTCTTGTGATTAAGGTCGTGATGAGAAAGTTGCAACTGCTGACGGGGAGTCAATGAAGGACGTCTCGCGTAGCAAGGTCGGCCGAGGTCTTGACCAGCCTCGGTGCGATTAAAATGGTGAGCTTCCGGTACGGTGGATGAGGGGCCAAGGAAGCGGCCTATGCGTGAAGCGCTAGGTTACCTGCGAAGGATCCTAGAGGGTGCTGACCATACGGTGCTCGGGCTCTGGGTTGCCTAGGATACCCACGCGTGCGTCGAGGAAGATATTGGAACAGAGTTGGAGTTGTTTTCTGAAATCGAGCATGGATCTGGTTGATTGACCTTGCTGGTCTTCAATGGATGAGTCCATGGCTCCTTATATGGATCTGTTGGTTGATCTTGCTGATCTTCAACGAGAGTCCATCATGTTAAGTGATTATATTGCCAAGTATTATGGGCTAGGAACTATCGAAACGGCTCCTGAGCGTTCTAGTTGCCAATGATGCCATAGATACTCTGATGAAGGAATGATGGGAAATTAATAATCAATTGGATAAATTGGAAGATGGTGATCAATGATACTATGGTTTTATTAAAGGATTGTTTTAAACTGGTTGAATCTGGTTGAAAAAGGCAATTTCATATTGGGTGTGTGAGTGGTGTGACTAGTTTTATTTTGCATGAACATCCGGCTAGGGGGCCTTGGAACTCTTTTCCTTGGTACCCGGGACAAAACCTAACCAAATTTTTAATTGGATCCCATCACTACAGTGGTTGGGCGGTTGGCTAATCCATGGGATTGGATGGGGTTAGGCTGGACTGATGGATCCGTAAATCGAGACTCAAACTTTTGTTTTTACGATAGAAAAAAAAAATCCCGGACAGAAACTGTTCTATGGATAGGAATCAACGGCTGTGCCTCTTGAATGGGGAAAAAAGCGTTGATCCCAATGATCCAAGTGCAAGTTTCTTCCTTGAACTGACTAAGTATCTTATAGATGTAATCGGATCATCTCGATCAGAAATGATCTTGACTACGTTAGAGTAAAAAGTTATCCTGGTGGAATCGCCCGTGCTTTCCGGTAGAGGAAGTTTTTCTGGGTTCGGTTTTTGGAACAACCGACGGATTAGTCTCTTATCCGGATATCCGTGGGCGAGGCCCCGAGTGTGGGACCCCTGTCCCGCGCGAGAAGCGCTACTTCCGCTGCTAGTACCCTGAATCCGTTGCTCGGTGGGAACAGGGATCTTACAGTTGGTATCAGAGCATTTGGTTAATAAAGATCAACTGAGAAGACAAATATATCAAAAATTTATCAAGAGACACAAAAAGATTATAATTGTGTGAGATAATTCATACAATTTGATATTCAAACTGAAACTCGTAATTTGGTAATTGGGTCTTCAGATGGAAGTACCACAATTATATAGAATCCCTGACTTGCTTGAGGCCTAGACATGATAGTATTTACCTTATAATTCCAAGGGCCATGATTACCCGTATATACCGAGAGTATACTGCAGCTCTTTACTGACAGTATATACGAGTAAATCTAAGACTTGAAATTATAAGTGTTAATGCTATCTAGATGATGATTTCGAATGTGATTGATATGATTTTTAATTCTGTTTGAGAATGGATGAATTGATTTGGATTCTGATTGAAAATGCTGATTGAAAAATGTTGATTTTTAAAAAATTAGTTGAAATATAATGAAACCACAATGAGGGGGAATGGGACGAGTCCCTGTGATGATATTCATAACTAGAATGATGATAATGAATTCAGCAAATCACTATGAGGTTAGTGGGTTGTACTGTCAGATTGCTACTGTTAATACTTGACCGGTAGATCAAGTTAAGGGATGTCAAATTGAGAACTTGCTTGATTGAAATTTCCGTGGAGGAATGTTCCGAAGGAAACTTTTCGGTCTAATGGACCATTATCATGTTAAAGATATGAATGATATGATCTGAATGAATTGTTATTTAATGATGAGTTCTATATAAGGGATATTTATCCCAGTGTTCTGTTGGGTTGACCAGAATATAAGGAACCCCAGAATAAAATTGGATCTTAAGAAAAAGAGCTGTCCTTTACCTTGCGAGATGAGGACATCTCGCATTTTTTAAGTGGGGTAGAATGTAAGATTCCTCCCCAGCCTTTGAGGTATACAGGAGTAAGAATCTCCCTTTCTGATCTTATAATTATTCCCTCTCTAAAATAAAAGAAAGTTTCTGTTTAAAAAAGGAAGACCCTTTCCCTAGAATACTTTCTCAGGAGTCCCACCTGTTTTAAAGATTTAGAACAATGAGTTCAGAAGTGAGAATCGGTGTTTTGGATACCAAGGTTTTGGTTTTCATTCGAGTACGGCCCAAAAGAAGTTCTTTATCTCTTGGGGAGTATAAGAAGTTATCCCCCAGATATTGTGACCCTTATATCTGAATTCAATGAAAGTAGGTGACTTAGCTTACAAGCTTCTTTTATCTCCTCATCTCAAAATTCTTAATGCTTTCTATAGAAAAATGTGTCAAACACAAATCATGGAAAGACGGTAAAACTTCAGTGGCAAGTTACCGTTGGCTTCTAGGTTACGCTAGCTCCTTCCTTTATATAAGTCGTAACTTTTACTTGTCGCTCACAGTAATCTTACTCCCATCAATCTCCTTTCTTTCTTAATCTCCTTCATGGCTTGGCAACAGGAATTAGTTTTATCCCTGATGATTTCTCACCTTCAAGACGCAAGAGAGTCTGTGAAGAAAGACTTTATAGAACAGTATGAGCGCTCACTTTTTCCTCACCTAGGAACTTCTGTAGCGCAGACCAAATGGCGGACCTATCAAAACATAACTAGGGTAACACCCTGGGGTCAGCAGCACTTTCGTAACAATGTCCGCTTGGCCATGGTTATTGAAGCTTTGGGTTTGGGTCCCCGATACTACTGCGTCATGAGATCAAGACATCTTGGGTTTTCTGAGCGGGTCTTCTTACTGGCGTGTTTTCTTCCTCATGAGAAGATATGCCTTTACCCCGTTTTTGGCTTGCCTCTCAGAGGTCCTTTTGTTAGATCACCTCATACCACTGAGATAGGTGCGGCAATAACCAGCAGAATCATTCCCATAGATGAGTTACCCTATACTTGTGCAGCTTTGTGAGGACTGCTTTTGTGACCATATGATGGACGGGCTTATGGAAGTGTAAAGAGTTCTTTTATCTTTACTGTATAAGTTCCGAGAATGAATAAAGATTAAATCTTGTTCTTATTTTGAATCCTGCTCTCTTTAAGACTTTTCTTGGTGGTTAATCTTGATTAAAATTTTTCTCTAAGTCTCATATTCGTGCATCTTGCGAAATTATCCCAAGTTGCGAGATGAGGACATCTCGCGTTTTTTAAGTGGGGTAGAATGTAAGATTCCTCCCCCAACCCCTTTTTGATGTATAGTATCTTCTCCTGTAATCAATCCCTCTTCAAAAATATAAAGGCCTTGTTTCTAACTGTTTTAGCCTAGAGAGAGAAAAATATGCTAGAGAGAGAATATTCAGATTATGAATATTTTTGGATGGAAAAATAACTCATCTTATTAAAATAAGTTCCCCTGAAACAGAAATTCAAAAAGAATTTTCCAATGTGCAATTGGAATTAATTGGAAATAAGTATAAAGAACCTTAGTCTAAGGGTCTAGATTTTCAGGAATTTTTAGATTATGGTCCAATTAAGGTTCCTATGGGCCAATAGCATCAATCCATGTGTAGGGAGGAGATAAATCCTATTTGTAAAAGAAGATACCCAAAAATGAGTAAATGCTCACATAAGATGAAGAGTTGAAAATGTACAAGATTTATTAGTAAAAAAACTATGAGCAATATTAAAGATATGAGATATTTTGGGTATCCAAAAATGAGTAAATGCTCACATAAGATGAAGAGTTGAAAATGTACAAGGTTTATTAGTAAATAAACACATATGTAAGGAAGGGGAGTTCTTTAAAGGAGGTGCATATTTCACATAAGATGAAGAGTTGAAAATGTACAAGGTTTATTAGTAAAAAAACTATGACACATATGTAAGGAAGAGGAGTTCTTTAAAGGAGGTGCATATTTCACATAAGATGAAGAGTTGAAAATGTACAAGGTTTATTAGTAAAAAAACTATGAGCAATAAAATTTTGACACATATGTAAGGAAGGGGAATTCTTTAAAGGAGGTGCATATTTCACATGCTTGAATGAGTTTTAAACTCAAAAATAATGTGATATTTTTATCTCTCATCTCTCTTGAACCAAACCAAATCAAAATGGAACCAAACCGAATCAAAAAGTAACCAAACTAGGTCCAAATTTAGTCCAAATTCAACCAAACTGACTTGGAAAATTCTAGAATCAGTTTGTTTGGTTAGGAGCTCAAATTTTCCTATAAATAGAAGCCTCCCCTTGTTGAAAAAAAAATATAGTCTCTTATGCTTTGTTACTCTACTCCACCTAAGCCAAAATATATAGTCTCTTATGCTTTGTTACTCTACTCCACCTAAGCCAAATTAGATAGAGTCTTATGCTTTGTTACTCTACTCCACCTAAGCCAAAATATATAGTCTCTTATGCTTTGTTACTCTACTCCACCTAAGCCAAAATATATAGTCTCTTATGCTTTGTTACTCTACTCCACCTAAGCCAAATTAGATAGAGTCTTATGCCTTGTTACTCTACTCCATCTAAGCCAAAATATATAGTGTCTTATGCTTTGTCACTCTACTCCACCTAAGCCAAATTAGATAGAGTCTTATGCTTTGTTACTCTACCCCACCTAAGCCAAATTAGATGGAGTCTTATGCCTTGTTACTCTACTCCACCTAAGCCAAATTAGATAGAGTCTTATGCTTGTTACTCTACTCCACCTAAGCCAAAATATAGAGTGTCTTATGCATTGTTACTCTACTCTACCTAAGCCAAGAGTTGTGAATTCTTTAATAATTCACTAGTTTTGATACTTCTCTCTTTCTTCAATCCCCATTGGTGGCTCCATCAACATACTAAACCAATTGATTGGTTGGGGGCCTCTACCGTGAATAAAGAATCAAGCAAATTATAAGGTAAGTATATTGAATTTTGATCTTTCTATAATTTCTTAATGATTCTCTCTTCTCAACCCCTCTCAAGCTTGAGAAGTTTAATTGGTATGGTTTTTTAAATGCTATTGAAGTTAATTGGTGAATAGTAGTGAAGAGTTACATAATTTAATAAATGCTATAGAAGTTAATTTTCATTTATGTTTAAATTCTAATGATTTTTATGTAATTTCGCTCTCTCACTCAAGAAATGGTCATACTCATGAACCATTCTCAATCCAAATGAAGCTTTTCATAAAGCCTTTCCTTAATCCAAGATTAAGCTATGCTTGAGGCCAAATTAATGGCTTTTTGCTATGCTTTTAGTTTATGCACATTGATGATTCAATCCATTATGGATTGATGACCCAATTAGAGACCATTCTAATTGTTTTCTTAATGATCCAATTAGAGACCATTATGGATTGATGATCCAATTAGAGACCATTATGGATTAATGATCCAATTAGAGACCATTCTAATTATTTCTTTAATAACGAGCTTTATCCCTTAGAAAAAAATTGAGATTTATCAGTCATAGTAGCGGAGCTATGGCAAAATTTTTATAGAAATTACGCATAAAATAAATTCATTCAAAGTATAAAAAGAGGAATTCCTACCATATTCTAGGAACTATCATCCTAGATTAATTAAAAGAATTTTATTATGCATGGAGATGTGGATGTTGCATGTAGATGTAGATGTATGGATGTGAGTGTGAATGTGGAGGTGGATGTATGCATGGGACGTGGATGTATGCATGTAGAAATAGATGTGTAGATGAGGATGTAAATGGAGATGTGGATGGATGCATGTAGATGTAGAGGTATAGATGTAGATGTGAATGGAGATGTGGATGTATACATGTAGATGTAGATGTATAGATGTAGATGTGGATGTGGAGGTGGATGGATGCATGTAGATGTAGATGTATAGATGTAGATGGGAATGGAGATATGGATGTATGCATGTAGATGTAGTTGTGAATGGAGATGTATATGTATACATGTAGATGTAGATGTATAGATGTAGATGTGGATGTGGATGGGGATGTATGCATGTAGATGTAGGTGTATAGACGTAGATGTGGATGTAGAGGTGGATGTATGCATGTAGATGTAGATGTATAGATGTGGATGTGAATGTGGAGTGGATGTATGCATGTAGATGTAGATGTATGGAGGTGAATGTGAATGTGGATGTGGATGCAGTATGCATAGGGATGTAGATGTATGCATGTAGATGTGAATGTACGCATATAGTTGTGGATGTATGGATGTGAATATACGATTGTGATGTGAGGGAATCTGAAGTGATGAGATGGAAATGATGTGATGGGATGAGTATACATATAAATGGAATATGGAATAAGTAATGTAGATTGAGGAGGGATAATGTGGAAAAATGAAAGTTAAAATAGAAATTGTATTGTAAACTGTTTGTAAATGCTGTTTGTAAATGCTGTCTGTAAATGATTGTTTTATGTCAAGAATGCTGGGGGGAGCATTTTGACCGTCTTGTGATTAAGGTCGTGATGAGAAAGTTGCAACTGCTGACGGGGAGTCAATGAAGGACGTCTCGCGTAGCAAGGTCGGCCGAGGTCTTGACCAGCCTCGGTGCGATTAAAATGGTGAGCTTCCGGTACGGTGGATGAGGGGCCAAGGAAGCGGCCTATGCGTGAAGCGCTAGGTTACCTGCGAAGGATCCTAGAGGGTGCTGACCATACGGTGCTCGGGCTCTGGGTTGCCTAGGATACCCACGCGTGCGTCGAGGAAGATATTGGAACAGAGTTGGAGTTGTTTTCTGAAATCGAGCATGGATCTGGTTGATTGACCTTGCTGGTCTTCAATGGATGAGTCCATGGCTCCTTATATGGATCTGTTGGTTGATCTTGCTGATCTTCAACGAGAGTCCATCATGTTAAGTGATTATATTGCCAAGTATTATGGGCTAGGAACTATCGAAACGGCTCCTGAGCGTTCTAGTTGCCAATGATGCCATAGATACTCTGATGAAGGAATGATGGGAAATTAATAATCAATTGGATAAATTGGAAGATGGTGATCAATGATACTATGGTTTTATTAAAGGATTGTTTTAAACTGGTTGAATCTGGTTGAAAAAGGCAATTTCATATTGGGTGTGTGAGTGGTGTGACTAGTTTTATTTTGCATGAACATCCGGCTAGGGGGCCTTGGAACTCTTTTCCTTGGTACCCGGGACAAAACCTAACCAAATTTTTAATTGGATCCCATCACTACAGTGGTTGGGCGGTTGGCTAATCCATGGGATTGGATGGGGTTAGGCTGGACTGATGGATCCGTAAATCGAGACTCAAACTTTTGTTTTTACGATAGAAAAAAAAAATCCCGGACAGAAACTGTTCTATGGATAGGAATCAACGGCTGTGCCTCTTGAATGGGGAAAAAAGCATTGATCCCAATGATCCAAGTGCAAGTTTCTTCCTTGAACTGACTAAGTATCTTATAGATGTAATCGGATCATCTCGATCAGAAATGATCTTGACTACGTTAGAGTAAAAAGTTATCCTGGTGGAATCGCCCGTGCTTTCCGGTAGAGGAAGTTTTTCCGGGTTCGGTTTTTGGAACAACCGACGGATTAGTCTCTTATCCGGATATCCGTGGGCGAGGCCCCGAGTGTGGGACCCCTGTCCCGCGCGAGAAGCGCTACTTCCGCTGCTAGTACCCTGAATCCGTTGCTCGGTGGGAACAGGGATCTTACACGAAAGTGGACTGAAATGAGCAAGAAGCAGTATCTCATCTATTGTGTTGTATAACATAAAAGACGAGAACGAAGAATGGATTCCCCAAGTTTACAGGAAGTACTCTTGGGTCACTATGCAGCCAGGAAAACAAGGCCACTACCGAGTGAAGGGAAAGGCATCTGAAGACTTGGCCAAACATTGGAAAGGAAGGATCCTTGACTTTAAGATGGCACCAGGAGGGAAAACTGTCAAAGAAGTGTTGATCCAGCATGTATTCATGCAAAAAGAGATCAACGTGGGACCATTGGAAGGACTTCCAAGACACAGACCACATTGTAAGTGCTTGTGTTTTGTATTTCAATGTTGCAAATAAGGTGATTGATATACATTTTTCTGCCTTGCACAGATTTGTACCCATCCAATCTTCAGGAGTGGGAGCCTGCACAATGCTTGACGGGATTCTTGAATGTCGTACATGGTGAGGTGGGGGAACTTCAATATGAAGGTCGTGCACCAAGTGATCTCGCAAGAAGTAGAACATATTTCTATGACTCATTTTATACCTTGCCCACTCAATCGAGTCGACATGTTGGAACGTATTCCGTTGCCCGCACTTGATAGTCCTGAGTGGCCATTGCTTGACACAGAAGTGATAGAGTCATACAGGACCAAAATGTTTAATGATATTAAATGTGCTATGAAGCCTAGCATTGGTGCAAGAAATGTGCACTTAAGTTTGTTTGTTCCAATTGCATGCTTTGTTCATTTATTTTCTGATTGTAAACAATTGAGAAAAACTAGAACAACTTTTGTGTGCAAAGATGTAGATGAAGTCTGGCTTGATCATTTGTTTGACAAAGGTTGGAGAGTGAAATCATCAAAGGGAGATGATTTGATCGAATGTCGATTGAACACCTCCGACATTGCATTTCGGTGAGTGTTATAACATTATAATGTATTTTTGTGAAACAGTTACAACGCTTATTTGATTATACTCGGAAAATTATCCTAATGATATTTTGGAATCAGATACTATATTGCCAGGCAACATCTGTGCATGTCATTTACTTATAGAAGGTGGCGATGGATCAACAACAACTGGGAAAGCATGGACCAAGATACAAGAGATAGCAGCCACTCTTGCTTGATAGATATAGTTATGATTCGACAGGGTCACCCATCTTTGACATTGGAAGTGGAAGAGAATTGGACTCTCGAATATGTTAGGAAGGAATTAGAAGTAGCTATTCAGAATCCTCCAGATCAATTTTGCTTCAAGCTCGATGGTCGGAAGCTAAGTAAAAGAAGAGAGCATCAGATCATTTGTAAAGATGTTGCAGCCCCACATGAATTGGAGGCACTAGAAGATATATGATGTGACCATGTATACGGTGACAATGTATTTTTTATATGCAATAAATTTATCTATTCAGAACATTGCTTTTGTAATGCTTTATTGTTTAAAACAATGTAATGAAGGCAAGAATTCCCCAATTGAATTTTTATGTACACAAAAAAGGCTTAAAGTAAGAAAGCAAGCAGTGAAGGAACACAGTAGCAAATTTGATCCTCTGATTTTCAAATGAAAAGTGTATTTACAATTGATGTTCTCTCTCCAATACATGTATAGCTGCATATTTACAAATGTACATTTGTTGGAAGAAGGAAAAAACTATTTATTACTGGAACCCATAGGTATCGGCTTCAGGATGGAGCCATGGCTCTTCTCACAAGTATGGAGCCCATGTAAGAGGCTCAGGGGGGCCTATCCCCCCTCGTGGATTGGGCGGGATGAAGTCCACTGGCCCGTCTGGAGGCATAACTTCAGCGACCTCGATCAATTTCGCAATCGTTTCCTCCCTAAATGTTTGGACGTCTAGGTCCACGTAGCGAGACATTGATGGAAACTGCCATCACAATTCATCAAGGCATAAATAAGATCAACATGCCAATATATAAGAAGATAGACAAGAGCACGCATGCGTATGGAGCTGAAAATGCTTACATCCTCTGAAGGGAGCTGAAAAATGCTTCGTAGCAGCAACATTGCATTAAGTGCAACCCTCCACCCACAGCTGTAGCCATCTTCTTGTTTGGGGACACTAACCCTTCGGATGGTCGATCGATCCAGGGTGTCGATGTCCATGCTGAGGCTCTCGTAAGCTGCCATTAGTTTCCTGACTCCACTGTAAACAGAGACCAATCATTATCCTGATCAATCCGGACTCCTAACTCAAACAATAATATGTATCTTAATGATTTTTACTTACAGCAAAACATTTCCATGGACACCAGATGTCGAATTTGTAAGGTAAATGACATTTTCTTGCACGTCGACTAGTAGAAGACTCCAATGGGAACTGCACAATAGATTTCTATTAGTTTCAATCCAAAGGAAGCACTATATAACTCGTGTACGGTGATTCCTATAAACATCATGCAAGAGAGAGAGAGAGAGAGAGAGAGACAAACTCACTTTTCATGATATGCCAAAAAAAATACTCGGGCATCGTCCAACTGGACCTCCCGAAACCAGTTTCGCACATCGAGGTACAGAACTGACTCTACGAGCAACAGTGTTGAGACCAGTGAATCAATCTGGAACACTCGTTGCTGTACATCCTCGGGCAATAGCGAAATAACAAAACTTCACAAGGAAACATATCAAGAGTGAGGCATCAACTTTAAGAGCCAAGAATGAAAAATTGTGGGAGGACAGAGAAAAGAGTATACCTTAAAACACATCTGAGCACTTTGTCGTTGACTTCAGTTTTGGGATCAAACAAAATGTTGATTTCTTCAGCATGAATCGGGAAATAACATCTATGTCCTCTAATATTAAAGGGTACATAGAACTCCGGCAACAAAAATTGCAGCGCCTCCCGATTCATGGCGTGGAGTGCGCGAACATTTTTCCTTTTTGTTTGCAATGCAAGCATTGCAGCTTGATGTTCCCTTTGAGCGCTTGTCATTAAATTTGCCCGAGTCTGATGTTCATGATCTGGACCTCCCTCGGTCACCTCTTCAATTCTCACTTTTTGTACAGGACGGACATCCAAAATTTGTAACATTCGTTCATCAGTAAACGTAACTAGTCTAAGTAACTTATCGTATCTGAAACGAAGGGCTACTAGGCTGAAAAAATCTTTGTTCATTACTGTCACCCTGTTTGCGTGGGCAGCAAGGACGTAACTATCCAAAAAAAATTCGATCATCCAATCTTCTGTGGCCTCCTGCAAGCAAGACAAGGCCGATGCCTTCCACCTAAACAAAATTCCATTCTGCTCACAAATTCTCCTGGCAAGCCTCTGGAAAGGCAATCTGGGAATAGCAGCTGTCGGGTGCTTCATAAACTTTTTGATTTCTCGGAGGGCTACCGAATGCTCTGCGAAACGCCTTAGTCTAGGCTGCATTTTGGACAATCGGGAAGGACTGCTTGATTTCCTGGATCTTGAGGCTTTCAGAACGCCCATCTTCTTCCCAGTAGATGAGGGAGCTGCATTGTCAATGGGTCTAGCTGTATGCCTTACACGAGCCATCTGAAAACGCAAGAAAAAGCAGAAAACTTTGCTATTCAGTAGTACACGATTAACAATTCACCATAAAGCGAGAGAGGGTGGCCAAGAAAGCAATATGCACTTCCTCGCATTATGGTGAATCCATTCACCATAACGCGAGATGAAGGCCCACAGAAACACAATAATCCTTCTCGCATTATGGTGAATTCATTGACACCAATAAGAGGCGGATTATCGTGCATCCTTTGAGCTTCGATCTTGCGTTATAGTGATTTGATTCACTATAACGTGAGACTAAGAGCCAGTCAAAGCAAAACAATCCTCCTCGCGTTATAGTGAATCGATCTACTACAACGGGAGGAGGGTTCTCCCGAATCTCTTACCATTCCGTCTTGCATTTTGGTGATTCGATTCACCATAACACATAGAGCAGTATTGAGATTCTAATGACTCGTCGTCTGCTTTACGGTGAATCGAATCACCATGACAGAGGGCAAACAGTCGAAGAGAAAACAATGGCAGAGGGCAAACAGTCGAAGGAAAAACAAAACAATCAAGTATTATACAAGAAACTCACAAAACAATCAAGTAATACACTTTCATCACATTCTATGAGTGGGAATGGATGGAGACTATCGTGTAGGAGGTGAATTAATTGACACCAATAAGAGGTGGATTATCGTGAATCCTTTGCCCCTTGGTCTTGCGTTATGGTGAATCGATTCACCATAACGCGAGTCTAAGGGCCAGTCAAAGCAAAACAATCCTTCTCGCGTTATAGTGAATCGATTTTCTACAAGAGGAGGAGGATTATCGCGCGAATCTCTTACGTTTGCCTTCTGCCATGGTGATTCGATTCACCATAAGACATGGAGCTTATTGAGATTCTAATGGCCCGTCGTGTGCTTTAAGGTGAATCGAATCACCACGGCAGAAGACAAACAGTCGAAGAAAAAACAAAACAAACAAGCAATATACAAGAAACTTACAAAACAATCAAGTAGTATACAAAAACTTACATTTCTTGCGTGCGAATGGATGGAGACTGTCCTGCAGGAGGTGGAAAATCGGTTCAGTACTGTGGCGGTAGTCGGAAGTCACCTGGAGGCAAGCAGGAGGACGGGACAAGGCAAAATCGATAAGAGGACGAAAAGGTGGCGTGATTAACGGCTTTGATTAGTCTTTAGAGCGAACACACACGTGCTGGCGGGCTGCCAGGGTGACTAGGCGGCGCTGACGTATCGCATAGCATTAAAAAGGGCTTTGATTAAACTTTATAGCTTGTACACGTGCTAGGTACACGGCGGGCTGCCACGTGGCATTCATGGAATGGCGGGTGAAAACGCGGCGCTGACGTGTCGCGTAGCATTAAAAATGGATTTTCTAGGATACTCATCTCATTTATTGCCTCTCTTGGAGTTCGTATTCTTATTTATCTCCCCACCAACGGCCTTCATCTCCATCAACGACTGACTATCTCCTCCAACCCTCCATCAATCATCCTCCTGTATCCAACGTCAAAGACAAACCTCCAACCTCCTTCATCTCCATCTCCTGCGACGATTGTATACAATTCGTTTTCCTGGTATTTTATCTCTTTTGTGCTTCCTTCTTCTTTTGTTATTTCGTTGTTTTGGTTTCAGTCGTGGAGAACTTCTTGCTTTGTCTTTTCATCGCGTTAAGGTGAATTGAAAACCTATGACTCCTCGCCTTATGGTGAATTGACTGCGAAGAAGAGTATTTTAATTCGTTTGGCACCTCCTCTCTCAGTATGGGTACTGGAGAACTATCTTTATTTGTAATTCACCATAACGTAAGAGGCATTGCCAAAGGATGATAAAGTTATCATGTTGCGGTGAATCAATTCACCATAACGCGAGCGAAGGTCCCATAGGAAGCACAATATTCCTCCTCGCATTATGGTGAATCGATTCACCATAACGCGAGAAGAGGTCCTTGACTTAGCTGCAATTTTATTTGCGTTAGGGAAAATAGATTCACTACAACGCGAGGAGGAATACCTGGATTCCTCTGGCATCTCCTCTTGCGTTATGTTGAATCCATTCACACCACACAGAGATTTGTTGTTTAAGATCGACTGTCTCTTGATTCATTGCTTGAACTAATATTTTCCATGTCTTATCTACACCCTTGATTTCAGCCATGGCGCAAGTTCAAGTCGAGTTTGATGTGGACGAAGAGCTTAAAGAAACACCTGCAACTCTATTATATGACTTCCTCTACAAATGTCGACATCATGATTTACACCCTGCAATTTCGTTGATGTTCAATTGCGATTTTTCTCTGGAGGATACATTTTCTAGCCATCATGGATACTTCGAAGAGGCAAAGCAAGAGTTTGACGAGCTCACAAATGAAGAACCAATGATGATTGATGGGAAAAATCACATTCATTTTAATCTCAAGGTGTCGCCGGAGAAGAAGCAGAGGTTAAACAGGGATTGGCACAAGGTGCCATGTGATAAGAAGAGAGCTTTGCTATGCCCTTTTCACAAAAGAAAATGCCGCTTGATGGAATACTCTTATGCCTTCTTATGCTTCTTGCACATGAACGTGCAATTAACAGATGAAGAATGTACAGAGCCGCATGCAACAAATGAAAGTGAAGACACGATTTCTCGTCAGGCTAGTCCCACCGTTGAGGATGTTGCTGAAAAGGAGGACACTCCTCATGTGATTGAGGAGTTCAATGTTGAAGAAGAGAGGAAGCTCAGTTCGGCGGTTGATATTGAGGCAGTTAGAGAACAAAACAGTGATATAGGTCAGCTTGTGATTGAATCAGATGACTCCTCCCCCATTCCAACGCCATTACTCCCCTCCTACCAAGTAGGAGATTCAGAGTATATATTGCTGACAGACATACAACATGTATTTAACTTAAGGGAGGACCATTGCATAGATTTCATAGCTCAAAATCTGGAGGTCGATGACAATTTTGTAGATGATGATGGGATAGACAAGTACTTACTAGTGGATAGCCATGTGAAAGACACCGAGTTCCTATCTGCTGCAGCAACACTAAAGATGATCTATGCTGATGCCCTTAGATATGAAGGAAAAGATGCCACAGAGGAAGAGCTACAAGAAGCAAGGGACAGACTAAATATCACCAACATGGGAGGGTTTAGGGATGTGCCAAATAAGTCAGCGGAAACCGTTCCTAGTTCGAGCACTAATTTATGGCAAGATGCCTTGCTTGAAGCAGATGAGAACCAAGAGGTCAGTTTTTTTTTGTTGTGGATTTGGCTTTATCAACTTTGTCCTGAAATGTTTGGTGATGTTGTTTCTGGCTAATGCTCCTTTATTTTTTCAGTTGGAAATATATGAAGACTCATTCCTCAAACGTGCTTCAGGCAAGCGTATGGGGGGATTGGGCCACGATTCGACACTAGGAACATATATACATCGCCTAAAATTTCCTCAAATTGTGATATTTCACGCTAGCTTCTCCAAGGATAATGCCAGTTTTCCTCTGATAGCGATAAAGACTCTATCCAGGTATTTAGGTGGCTATCACTTAAGGCTGAATGCAAACAAGGCAATACTTCTGGAGCGGCAAGCAGCTGTTCGAATTTTTGGAGAGGGACCTGGAGTATATTCGTTAAGATGTAAATATTATTTAACATATGCTGCTTACGGGTTGGCATGTGGAATCACAGATCCTAATCTGTTGAGTGATTGCGGAAAGAAGCATCTTCTTAGAATAGCAAGGCCAAAGGTCCCTGTTGTGCCATTGATAGAGGATGAAGAAGATGATGCAGAAACGTCATCAAAAAAGGCTCGGCTGGGGGAAGTCTCTGCTCCACATTAACAAATTTAGATTGTTCCAGTTGCTAAGAAGTTTCGTCATATTTCTCAATACTCTTCTTGTTTACCATTACAAACTATGAAATGTATATATATTGGAAACATTTATATGGGACATAGATGAAAGCTCTTGTTCTTTTAAAATCTTTCCCAGTTACATCATTGTTTTACAATATATATTTCAATGATCAATTTTCTTCCACACTCTGCCCTGTCTTTGTCGTTGTCTTAGCCATTCAGCATGATTCTGCTTTCCCTGTGAGGAGACATATATTGAACGTTTCTGTTCAGCTTGAACCTTTCTTATTGCACATGACACAGCTGATTCAGCATGTTTGATCTTCACACGAGCCCTCACTTGAATCCGCCTATACCACCACTGACATAGTTGCTTCATGGGATTACTTTTCTTTATTCCTCCTCCATGTTGTGTGGCCCTTTGATAGGCACAACGTGCTTGCCAATGAGATCTTTCCATGCCTTGGGTAGACCAAATCCCAAGGCTTCCATACTCTTCCGCAAAAAAGGTTCCATGTGCATGCAAAATGTGCTACAAATGCTCAACAACAACAAGACATTTAGTATCGTACAATATTTTTTGAACAACAAAAAAAACTCAAAGCTGTAGGTTTTCAAGTAATAACCATGTATTGTGTCAAGTTTGTCGCACCCCATGCCTTTTCATAGCTAGTGTAGAACTCTGTCACAACTGCCTCAAATTTCTCAACATCCCCATCTTCAAACCTTGCTTTTTGCAACAAAGGTGCTAGGCGATCAAGTGCCAACCACGCTTTGGCCTTTGCCACCCTTGCTTGTCCTGAAGAGCCTCGATCAGGTACAGCTGCATGAAGCTTCCTCCACACCTCAAAATCTGTACCCAGATGACCTCTCTGGGTATGATTAGATAAGAACTTTCTGGCTTTTGCACCTCCAAAACATGGTTTGCTAGGAACATTTCCGGTCCTCCCTGATCTTCTCAAGTCCTTCTCAATCTTCACTTGACCACAATGTAAACCTGCATCTGAAAGCACTTGCTCTATTTTTTTAATAGTTCTTTCACTCTCTACTGTTGGTTTCATATTCCATGAAAATTCGATGTACATGTAGACTAGTTTCTCAATTATTCTAACCAGCGCATGCAAAACACAAATATGAACTCTGATCAAAGGGATAGGAAGAATTGGATCCCAATTAGGATCCACTCCTGGAGCATCATGATTTGGGGGTTCACGCCTATTACTGATTGCATTTAGGCATTTCCATTCTCTCTCTTTTCCTCCTTTGGAGACACCTCGTTCGGTCATACAATACAGGCAAGGATACTTGGCCATTGCTCCTTGGGAAATAGCAAACATGCATTTCAAGGTTTTAAGATCTGCAGCCAGGTGCCATTCAACCTCATATTCACCATATCCTTCTACATAAAGCTTTTCGCCATTGGATAGTGGAAGGAAGCTCAGTTTGGTTGAAGTACCACTTCAGAATTTCATGGGTCTCTGTTGGAACCTGTTAACAACAACTGTTAGATTGTCTACATCATAACAAGAGGATAGCAACATAATATTCTTTTTTTTAAAATGGATAGCACGTCACCTCAAATGCAGCCAGCCACCAAATCTCATTTTTGGATTGTACACTAAAGTGCTTCTCATCAGCATGACTGATACTTGCATCCAAAGCTCTATTCATTAAAGTAATGCTAACCCTTTCCAGCTTCTGTCCTTTGATCACCTCACTCTCATCAAGTTTCAAAACAAATTTCAGCCTTCCATTGCACTCATGTACACTGATGTCATAAAATTTCACCATAGCCATTTGTAATTTCTGAACATCCATGATGAAATTGTTGAACTATGTAAGCTCTATAATTTTCTGTTCCCCGCTCTTTTTAGTCACTGTCAATGTGCTAGACACGTGACAAGGCTCTCCAAGAAGTTCGACCATTCCCAAGTTGAGAATATTTCGAGCTTTGTTCACGTGAAATGGTTTTGGAATGGGAATTACTATTTTTTTTCCAAGCTTACAATTGAAACCCTCTTTAACTTTATTAAACAACATCCTATAAGACTTTGTGCTTATACCAGCCATGTCACATATACCTTGTGCATCTGCAGGCGTGAATGCTTCACTCACCTCCTGCAAGGATTGCTTTGCTATGTCTGATCGAAGTCTTGCAAACTTAGGATGCTGTATTGCTGACTCCACAATGTCTTTTGTCAGAACTTTGCCAAATATATCAGAACCTTGCTCTTTTGGACCCACAACATCTGTGACCATCCTGAAGCAACAACGATAGCTATTTCAGTCCACCATTCATCTAACTATACCACCCCCACACCCGATCCCCCATCTCCAAAAAAGAAACTAAAGATGAAAATGAAAGTGAGTGCTCAAAGAAATTTAAGCTCAAAGAAATGATAGATCCCAATACCTGCAAGCTTTTACACGACGCTTCCATTGGCCACCTCCAACATTGAGTTCTTCCAATGGTTTGATCTGTCTCTTGCGTAATCGAGCACCCAATGGCGTGTCTTTCAAATATTGCAATTTTCTGTTGAACTTTTCAAGTTGTTTTCGAAGGTGTGCATTCTCACTCTCCAATGTGAAATTGTTGATTTCTCGAACTGCCAAAATTTCATTCTTCTCCTTAATAGTGTCCTGCATCTTACAAATAGTCTGCTGCAAATGATCAAACTCTTTTTGTAACCCAGCACAAACTTTTGCTTTGTCCTCGTTTGAAGCTTGCAAAGCTGTTGTGATCGATGCCAAGTAAAAATTCGCGCCTTCAAGTATTTTTATCCTGGCATCTCTATCACTCAAATGTCTTTCAAAGATACTTTGACACTGGCCAAACAGTCTTTTGCAATACCCAAGCAATCCATTTTCACCCTCACACACAAACTTGAAGAAACTTGTCAACCCAAAGAATGATGGAGATTGAGAGGAGGTTGGATCTGGTGGGTAAATACTACCATCCAACCATAGATCCATATTTTTCTTTCCTTCATTTCGAAGCTCAGTAATGCGGGCTTCGCATGCTGGCCTAGACCAATTTCTCTTACAGCACGGAGCATAATCGGGTTCTACTTGGAAGTGGATGTCCACCTTTTTCCTCTTTTGTTGCACAGGTTCCATTGCATTGTTCTGTGCTTTAACAACACCAAAAAGCATCATGAACTCACACTTTAACCAAAAAAAACCAAAGATATTACACTTATCTCCCGTGAAGAAGATTGCTTCATTATAACCAAAAGACAACATCACTAAATAATACCTCCTTGTCCATCAAACAAACTTGGTGGTATCCTGGATGAACCAAAATGTACAGAGTACTTGTAAGCACAACCCTCACTTGAAAAAGGTAAGAAATGGGATTGTTATTCATGCACAAGCAGGTATGGCACATGAAGAACATATACTTTTCCATTCTTTTTCAAAACTTGCCGCCTTGAGAAGAAGAGAAAATCAAAAACCTCCCGCTCAAAAAAATTCGGATTTGGAGTAGTTGTGGTTGTGTAGTCGGGAAGACAATGAGGGAGACAATGCAAGATGATGGGTTGCAGGGACGAAGTTCGGTTCAAGTTTGGTTAGCAAAGTTGGCTTCGTTACATTCAAAAGTGTAATGAAGAAAGAGAGTGGTGTCTTTTTTCAATAAAATAAGGCACCATAGTGGGAATAAAAAACTATACTCAAGATGCATTGTTTTGAATTAAAAAACACCCTACATGTCAGTTAATGGAATAAAGAACTCAAAAATGACGCACGTAACCTCCAATATTATATGTGGATTTATTGGCTTGCTTTGTCCACATCACCATCCCAAGGGATCTCTTACAAGGCCCCTTTTTGAGTCCAAATTTTCCCTAATGTTTCTCGTCACTAATCATACATATATATATCTTCTATGACAAACACATGGGTGTCCTAAGCACCGTGAGCCCGTGCATCGCCTGGTCAGAACCCTCTCTAGGATCCTCCTTAGGTGTCCTGGCACTTCACTCAGGGACCGCTTCACCGGCCCTCGCCCATCGTACCGGAAGCACACCATTTTTCACCATACCCGAGCTGGTCAAGACTTGGGCAGGTTTTTGCTGCGTGAGCCGTCCTTTGAACACTCCCCACCAGTTGTTGCAACCAAACTTCCCTTAGAAAAACACATATACTAATGCTCCTTTCAGAAAACACGATTTCTATGCAAGTTTTCAGTTTTGATTTTCTTTGAAATACAATGAGTATATCCTAAATCCATATCCCAAGACTTTTTGATCATCACAGGTCTGAATTCCAAACAGAATTCCTTGATATACTTTAAGATATACAATGAGTATATCTTAAATCCATATCCCAAGACTTTTTGATCATCACAGGTCTGAATTCCAAACAGAATTCCTTGATTTTTGTAACCTTGATTCTCAGATTAAAATCAAAGGGTCTCAACTTAGTTTCAAATTCAGTGGGTGATTTGAGTGAATTTTTCTGAACTGGTCACATTGTCTTTTCTTGAAACTGACGAAGGAGTTATGTCTTGGTCATAGTCTGATTCACGGTTTGAGTCTGGAAAGGTTCTCATGAACTATCTTTCTCAAAGGGTAATATTTCAATTACTACTTTACTGAATTTCATTCATTGAGTATTTGCTTAACTGAATTCAAAACTAATCACCAATTCTTATGAGGAATAAATTAATCATTTATCTAAAATTCCGATTTCGATAGTTTTTTTGAGTTTTCTCATTACCATCCTAGAGAATATGAAATGGTAGAATTTTCTCTCACAGAGTACTTACTTATTCATTTACCAATATTCATGGGATTTAAACATAGGATTAAAGAGAACTCTTATTTTGATATAAAAATTCTATATGCATCTATTTATGCATAAAATCCAACTTCTATGGAAATAACACTTTTATATAAAAGAAAATCCTTTTATGCATCTATTTATGCATAAAAATCAATTTTGATGAAAGTAACACTTTTACAATAGTAAAAAAAATTCTTTTATGCATCTATTTAAAAATCAATTTTGATGAAAGTAACACTTTTATAATAATAAAAAAATTCCTTTTATGCATCTATTTATGCCTAAAAATCAATTTTGATGAAAGTAACACTTTTATAATTAAAAAAATTCTTTTATGCATCTATTTATGCATAGAAATCAATTTTGATGAAAGTAACACTTTTATAATAAAAAATTTCTTTTATGCATCTATTATGCATAAAAATCAATTTGATGAAAGTAACACTTTTATAATAATCAAAAATTCTTTTATGCATCATTTTATGCATAAAAATGAAATTTGATGAAAGTAACACTTTTATAATAATAAAAATTCTTTTATGCATCATTTTATGCATAAAAATCAATATTGGTGAAAGTAACACTTTTATAATTTAAAAATTCTTTTATGCATCATTTTATGCATAAGAATCAATATTGATGAAAGTAACACTTTTATATAAAAAAATATTTCCAATATGCATCTTTCTATGCATAGAATTTAATTCTAATGTAAATCAGACTTTTATAATAAAAAATTATCCAATATGCATCTTTTTATGCATAGAATTTAAATCTAATGAAAATCACTCTTTTATAATAAAAACATAACCAATATGCATCTCTTTTAAGGATTCAGAGGGATGAGCTTAGAAGTGAGAATAGGTGTTTTGGATGTTAGGGTTTTGGTCACCAGCTTAAAGAGACTGCCCGAGCCAACGCCTACCATGTCAAGAGGATAGGCAAGTCAATGACCCAGAGTGTAGAGACCAGCCCCTTTGTATCAGTCAAATCACTGTCTCGCCAAAATCACGGTAATCCCTGGAGGACTCCAGCTCACCATCTGCCTTTGTTCAGAGTAGTCTAAGAACTCCATCCCAGAACTAGGGTAACCAAAGAGAGATAGTTCCGTCGCCCCAATCCACAGCAGCAGAGCAGTTACAATAACAGAAGTAGTGGAAGAGGTAAGAGGTCATATTTATGGCGCATTTGAAAACCAAGGGCCCTCGGTCATTCATACTCCAGCTGAGTATAAGGGTAAGCCATTCAAGCTTTTGATTGATTCAAGCAGTACTCATTCATTTATTTCCCCAGGATGCTTGCATAAAAGCTAGTCTTAAAACAAAAATTTGGGAAACCTATGCAAGTTGAATTGGCCAATGGGAAGATTCTTTTCACTCACCATGAGATAGATCGTATTTAGTTTAATCTAGATGGGAATGTAACTGACTACGAGTTCAAAGTCTTACCTTTGGGAGTTTTCAACGGAATCCTTGGTGTAAGATCCCTGTTCCCACCGAGCAACGGATTCAGGGTACTGGCAGCGGAAGTAGCGCTTCTCGCGCGGGACAGGGGTCCCACACTCGGGGCCTCGCCCACGGATATCCAGATAAGAGACTAATCCGTCGGTTGTTCCAAAACCGAACCCGGAAAAACTTCCTCTACCGGAAAGCACGGGCGATTCCACCAGGATAACTTTTTACTCTAACGTAGTCAAGATCATTTCTGATCGAGATGATCCGATTACATCTATAAGATACTTAGTCAGTTCAAGGAAGAAACTTGCACTTGGATCATGGGGATCAACGCTTTTTTCCCCATTCAAGAGGCACAGCCGTTGATTCCTATCCATAGAACAGTTTCTGTCCGTGATTTATTTATTTTTTTTTCTATCGTAAAAAACAAAAGTTTGGGTCTCGATTTACGGATCCATCAGTCCAGCCTAACCCCATCCAATCCCATGGGTTAGCCAACCGCCCAACCACTGTAGTGATGGGATCCAATTAAAAATTTGGTTAGGTTTTGTCCCGGGTACCAAGGAAAAGAGTTCCAAGGCCCCCTAGCCGGATGTTCATGCAAAATAAAACTAGTCACACCACTCACACACCCAATATGAAATTGCCTTTTTCAACTAGATTCAACCAGTTTAAAACAATCCTTTAATAAAACCATAGTATCATTGATCACCATCTTCCAATTTATCCAATTGATTCTTAATTTCCCATCATTCCTTCATCAGAGTATCTATGGCATCATTGGCAACTAGAACGCTCAGGAGCCGTTTCGATAGTTCCTAGCCCATAATACTTGGCAATGTAATCACTTAACAAGATGGACTCTCGTTGAAGATCAGCAAGATCAACCAACAGATCCATATAAGGAGCCATGGACTCATCCATTGAAGACCAGCAAGGTCAATCAACCAGATCCATGCTCGATTTCAGAAAACAACTCCAACTCTATTCCAATATCTTCCTCGACGCACGCGTGGGTATCCTAGGCAACCCAGAGCCCGAGCACCGTATGGTCAGCACCCTCTAGGATCCTTCGCAGGTAACCTAGCGCTTCACGCATAGGCCGCTTCCTTGGCCCCTCATCCACCGTACCGGAAGCTCACCATTTTAATCGCACCGAGGCTGGTCAAGACCTCGGCCGACCTTGCTACGCGAGACGTCCTTCATTGACTCCCCGTCAGCAATTGCAACTTTCTCATCACGACCTTAATCACAAGACGGTCAAAATGCTCCCCCCAGCATTCTTGACATAAAACAATCTTTTACAAACAGCATTTACAAACAGCAATTACAAACAGTTTACAATACAATTTCTATTTTAACTTTCATTTTTCCACATTATCCCTCATCAATCTACATTACTTATTCCATATTCCATTTATATGTATACTCATCCCATCACCTCATTTCCATCTCATCACTTCAGATTCCCTCACATCACAATCGTATATTCACATCCATACATCCACAACTATATGCGTGCATTCACATCTACATGCATACATCTACATCCCTATGCATACATCCACATCCACATTCACATTCACCTCCATACATCTACATCTACATGCATACATCCACTCCACATCTATACATCTACATCTACATGCATACATCCACCTCTACATCCACATCTACGTCTATACACCTACATCTACATGCATACATCCACATCTCCATTCACATCTACATCTACGTATACATCCACATCTCCATTCCCATCTACATCTATACATCTACATCTACATGTATACATCCACATCTCTATTCACATCTACATCTATACATCTACATCTATATATATACATCCACATCTCCATTCTCATCTACATCTATACATCTACATCTTCATGCATCCACCCACCTCCACATCCACATCTACATCTATACATCTACATCTACATGTATACATTCACATCTCTATTCACATCTACATCTATACATCTACATCTACATGTATACATCCACATCTCCATTCTCACCTACACCTATACATCTACATCTACATGCATCCACCCACCTCCACATCTACATCTACATCTACATGCATACATCCACCTCCACATTCACACTCACATCCATACCTCTACATCTACATGCAAACATCCATATCTCCATGCATAATAATATTCTTTTAATTAATCTAGGATGATAGTTCCTAGGATATGGTAGGAAGTCCTCTTTTTATGCTTTGAATGAATTTATTTTATGCGTGATTTCTATAAAAATTTTGCCATAGCTCCGCTACTATGACTGATAAATCTCAATTTTTTTTTCTAAGGGATAAAGCTCATTATTAAAGAAATAATTAGAATGGTCTCTAATTGGATCATCAATCCATAATGGTCTCTAATTGGATCATTAAGAAAACAATTAGAATGGTCTCTAATTGGGTCATTAAGAAAACAATTAGAATGGTCTCTAATTCGGTCATCAATCCATAATGGATTGAATCATCAATGTGCATAAACTAAAAGCATAGCAAAAAGGCATTAATTTGGCCTCAAGCATAGCTTAATCTTGGATTAAGAAAAAGCTTTATGAAAAGCTTCATTTGGATTGAGAATGGGTCATGAGTATGACCATTTCTTGACCATTAGAATTTAAATATAAGTGAAAATTAACTTCTATAGCATTTATTAAATTATGTAACTCTTCACTACTATTCACCAATTAACTTCAATAGCATTTAAAAAAAACCATACCAATTAAACTTCTCAAGCTTGAGAGGGGTTGAGAAGAGAGAATCATTGAGAAATTATAGAAAGATCAAAATTCAATATACTTACCTTATAATTTGCTTGATTCTTTATTCACGGTAGAGGCCCCCAACCAATCAATTGGTTTAGTATGTTGATGGAGCCACCAATGGGGATTGAAGAAAGAGAGAAGTATCAAAACTAGTGAATTATTAAAGAATTCACAACTCTTGGCTTAGGTAGAGTAGAGTAACAATGCATAAGACACTCTATATTTTGGCTTAGGTGGAGTAGAGTAACAAGCATAAGACTCTATCTAATTTGGCTTAGGTGGAGTAGAGTAACAAGGCATAAGACTCTATCTAATTTGGCTTAGGTGGAGTAGAGTGACAAAGCATAAGACACTATCTAATTTGGCTTAGGTGGAGTAGAGTGACAAAGCATAAGACACTATATTTTTTTCAACAAGGGGAGGCTTCTATTTATAGGAAAATTTGAGCTCCTAACCAAACAAACTGATTCTAGAATTTTCCAAGTCAGTTTGGTTGAATTTGGACTAGATTTGGACCTAGTTTGGTTACTTTTTGATTCGATTTGGTTCCATTTCGATTTGGTTTGGTTCAAGAGAGATGAGAGATAAAAATATCACATTATTTTTGAGTTTAAAACTCATTCAAGCATGTGAAATATGCACCTCCTTTAAAGAATTCCCCTTCCTTACATATGTGTCAAAATTTTATTGCTCATAGTTTTTTACTAATAGACCTTGTACATTTTCAACTCTTCATCTTATGTGAAATATGCACCTCCTTTAAAGAACTCCTCTTCCTTACATATGTGTCATAGTTTTTTTACTAATAAACCTTGTACATTTTCAACTCTTCATCTTATGTGAAATATGCACCTCCTTTAAAGAACTCCCCTTCCTTACATATGTGTTTATTTACTAATAAACCTTGTACATTTTCAACTCTTCATCTTATGTGAAATATGCACCTCCTTTAAAGAACTCCCCTTCCTTACATATGTGTTTATTTACTAATAAACCTTGTACATTTTCAACTCTTCATCTTATGTGAGCATTTACTCATTTTTGGATACCTAAAATATCTCATATTTTTAATATTGCTCATAGTTTTTTTTTTTTTACTAATAAATCTTGTACATTTTCAACTCTTCATCTTATGTGAGCATTTACTCATTTTTCTGTATCTTCTTTTACAAATTGGATTTATCTCCTCCCTACACATGGATTGATGCTATTGGCCCATAGGAACCTTAATTGGACCATAATCTAAAAATTTCTAAAAATCTAGACCCTTAGACTAAGGTTCTTTATACTTATTTCCAATTAATTCCAATTGCACATTGGAAAATTCTTTTTTGAATTTCTATTTCAGGGGAACTTATTTTAATAAGATGAGTTAATTTTCTATCCAAAAATATTCATAATCTGAATATTCTCTCTCTAGCATATTTTTCTCTCTCTAGGCTAAAACAGTTAGAACAAGGCCTTTATATTTCTGAAGAGGGATTGATTACAGGGGAAGATACTAGACATCAAAAAGGGGTTGGGGGAGGAATCTTACATTCTACCCCACTTAAAAAACGCGAGATGTCCTCATCTCGCAACTTGGGATAATTTCGCAAGGTGAACGAATATGAGACTTAGAGGAAAATTTTAATCAAGATTAACCACCAAGAAAAGTCTTAAAGAGAGCAAGATTCAAAATAAGAACAAGATTTAAACTTTATTCATTCTCGGAACTTATACAGTAAAGATAGAAGAACTCTTTACACTTCCATAAGCCCGTCCATCATATGGTCACAAAAGCAGTCCTCACAAGCTGCACAAGTATAGGGTAACTCATCTATGGGAATGATTCTGCTGGTTATTGCCGCACCTATTTCAGTGGTATGAGGTGATCTAACAAAAGGACCTCTGAGAGGCAAGCCAAAAACGGGGTAAAGGCATATCTTCTCATGAGGAAGAAAACATGCCAGTAAGAAGACCCGCTCAGAAAACCCAAGATGTCTTGATCTCATGACGCAGTAGTATCGGGGACCCAAACCCAAAGCTTCAATAACCATGGCCAAGCGGGCATTGTTACGAAAGTGCTGCTGACCCCAGGGTATTACCCTAGTTATGTTTTGATAGGTCCGCCATTTGGTCTGCGCTACAGAAGTTCCTAGGTGAGGAAAAAGTGAACGCTCATACTGTTCTATAAAGTCTTTCTTCACAGACTCTCTTGCGTCTTGAAGGTGAGAAATCATCAGGGATAAAACTAATTCCTGTTGCCAAGCCATGAAGGAGATTAAGAAAGAAAGGAGATTGATGGGAGTAAGATTACTGTGAGCGACAAGTAAAAGTTACGACTTATATAAAGGAAGGAGCTAGCGTAACCTAGAAGCCAACGGTAACTTGCCACTGAAGTTTTACCGTCTTTCCATGATTTGTGTTTGACACAATTTTCTATAGAAGGCATTAAGAATTTTGAGATGAGGAGATAAAAGAAGCTTGTAAGCTAAGTCACCTACTTTCATTGAATTCAGATATAAGGGTCACAATATCTGGGGGATAACTTCTTATACTCCCCAAGAGATAAAGAACTTCTTTTGGGCCGTACTCGAATGAAAACCAAAACCTTGGTATCCAAAACACCGATTCTCACTTCTGAACTCATTGTTCTAAATCTTTAAAACAGGTGGGACTTCTGAGAAAGTATTCTAGGGAAAGGGTCTTCCTTTTTTAAACAAAAACTTTCTTTTATTTTAGAGAGGGAATAATTATAAGATCAGAAAGGGAGATTCTTACTCCTGTATACCTCAAAGGCTGGGGAGGAATCTTACATTCTACCCCACTTAAAAAATGCGAGATGTCCTCATCTCGCAAGGTAAAGGACAGCTCTTTTTCTTAAGATCCAATTTTATTCTGGGGTTCCTTATATTCTGGTCAACCCAACAGAACACTGGGATAAATATCCCTTATATAGAACTCATCATTAAATAACAATTCATTCAGATCATATCATTCATATCTTTAACATGATAATGGTCCATTAGACCGAAAAGTTTCCTTCGGAACATTCCTCCACGGAGATTTCAGTCAAGCAAGTTCTCAATTTGACATCCCTTAACTTGATCTACCGGTCAAGTATTAACAGTAGCAATCTGACAGTACAACCCACTAACCTCATAGTGATTTGCTGAATTCATTATCATCATTCTAGTTATGAATATCATCACAGGGACTCGTCCCATTCCCCCTCATTGTGGTTTCATTATATTTCAACTAATTTTTTAAAAATCAACATTTTTCAATCAGCATTTTCAATCAGAATCCAAATCAATTCATCCATTCTCAAACAGAATTAAAAATCATATCAATCACATTCGAAATCATCATCTAGATAGCATTAACACTTATAATTTCAAGTCTTAGATTTACTCGTATATACTGTCAGTAAAGAGCTGCAGTATACTCTCGGTATATACGGGTAGTCACGGCCCTTGGAATTATAAGGTAAATACTATCATGTCTAGGCCTCAAGCAAGTCAGGGATTCTATATAATTGCGGCACTTCCATCTGAAGACTCAATTACCAAATTACGAATTTCAGTTTGAATATCAAATTGTATGAATTATCTCACACAATTATAATCTTTTTGTGTCTCTTGATAAATTTTTGATATATTTGTCTTCTCAGTTGATCTTTATTAACCAAATGCTCTGATACCAACTGTAAGATCCCTGTTCCCACCGAGCAACGGATTCAGGGTACTGGCAGCGGAAGTAGCGCTTCTCGCGCGGGACAGGGGTCCCACACTCGGGGCCTCGCCCACGGATATCCAGATAAGAGACTAATCCGTCGGTTGTTCCAAAACCGAACCCGGAAAAACTTCCTCTACCGGAAAGCACGGGCGATTCCACCAGGATAACTTTTTACTCTAACGTAGTCAAGATCATTTCTGATCGAGATGATCCGATTACATCTATAAGATACTTAGTCAGTTCAAGGAAGAAACTTGCACTTGGATCATGGGGATCAACGCTTTTTTCCCCATTCAAGAGGCACAGCCGTTGATTCCTATCCATAGAACAGTTTCTGTCCGTGATTTATTTATTTTTTTTTCTATCGTAAAAACAAAAGTTTGGGTCTCGATTTACGGATCCATCAGTCCAGCCTAACCCCATCCAATCCCATGGGTTAGCCAACCGCCCAACCACTGTAGTGATGGGATCCAATTAAAAATTTGGTTAGGTTTTGTCCCGGGTACCAAGGAAAAGAGTTCCAAGGCCCCCTAGCCGGATGTTCATGCAAAATAAAACTAGTCACACCACTCACACACCCAATATGAAATTGCCTTTTTCAACTAGATTCAACCAGTTTAAAACAATCCTTTAATAAAACCATAGTATCATTGATCACCATCTTCCAATTTATCCAATTGATTCTTAATTTCCCATCATTCCTTCATCAGAGTATCTATGGCATCATTGGCAACTAGAACGCTCAGGAGCCGTTTCGATAGTTCCTAGCCCATAATACTTGGCAATGTAATCACTTAACAAGATGGACTCTCGTTGAAGATCAGCAAGATCAACCAACAGATCCATATAAGGAGCCATGGACTCATCCATTGAAGACCAGCAAGGTCAATCAACCAGATCCATGCTCGATTTCAGAAAACAACTCCAACTCTATTCCAATATCTTCCTCGACGCACGCGTGGGTATCCTAGGCAACCCAGAGCCCGAGCACCGTATGGTCAGCACCCTCTAGGATCCTTCGCAGGTAACCTAGCGCTTCACGCATAGGCCGCTTCCTTGGCCCCTCATCCACCGTACCGGAAGCTCACCATTTTAATCGCACCGAGGCTGGTCAAGACCTCGGCCGACCTTGCTACGCGAGACGTCCTTCATTGACTCCCCGTCAGCAATTGCAACTTTCTCATCACGACCTTAATCACAAGACGGTCAAAATGCTCCCCCCAGCATTCTTGACATAAAACAATCTTTTACAAACAGCATTTACAAACAGCAATTACAAACAGTTTACAATACAATTTCTATTTTAACTTTCATTTTTCCACATTATCCCTCATCAATCTACATTACTTATTCCATATTCCATTTATATGTATACTCATCCCATCACCTCATTTCCATCTCATCACTTCAGATTCCCTCACATCACAATCGTATATTCACATCCATACATCCACAACTATATGCGTGCATTCACATCTACATGCATACATCTACATCCCTATGCATACATCCACATCCACATTCACATTCACCTCCATACATCTACATCTACATGCATACATCCACTCCACATCTATACATCTACATCTACATGCATACATCCACCTCTACATCCACATCTACGTCTATACACCTACATCTACATGCATACATCCACATCTCCATTCACATCTACATCTACGTATACATCCACATCTCCATTCCCATCTACATCTATACATCTACATCTACATGTATACATCCACATCTCTATTCACATCTACATCTATACATCTACATCTATATATATACATCCACATCTCCATTCTCATCTACATCTATACATCTACATCTTCATGCATCCACCCACCTCCACATCCACATCTACATCTATACATCTACATCTACATGTATACATTCACATCTCTATTCACATCTACATCTATACATCTACATCTACATGTATACATCCACATCTCCATTCTCACCTACACCTATACATCTACATCTACATGCATCCACCCACCTCCACATCTACATCTACATCTACATGCATACATCCACCTCCACATTCACACTCACATCCATACCTCTACATCTACATGCAAACATCCATATCTCCATGCATAATAATATTCTTTTAATTAATCTAGGATGATAGTTCCTAGGATATGGTAGGAAGTCCTCTTTTTATGCTTTGAATGAATTTATTTTATGCGTGATTTCTATAAAAATTTTGCCATAGCTCCGCTACTATGACTGATAGATCTCAATTTTTTTTTCTAAGGGATAAAGCTCATTATTAAAGAAATAATTAGAATGGTCTCTAATTGGATCATCAATCCATAATGGTCTCTAATTGGATCATTAAGAAAACAATTAGAATGGTCTCTAATTGGGTCATTAAGAAAACAATTAGAATGGTCTCTAATTCGGTCATCAATCCATAATGGATTGAATCATCAATGTGCATAAACTAAAAGCATAGCAAAAAGGCATTAATTTGGCCTCAAGCATAGCTTAATCTTGGATTAAGAAAAAGCTTTATGAAAAGCTTCATTTGGATTGAGAATGGGTCATGAGTATGACCATTTCTTGACCATTAGAATTTAAATATAAGTGAAAATTAACTTCTATAGCATTTATTAAATTATGTAACTCTTCACTACTATTCACCAATTAACTTCAATAGCATTTAAAAAAAACCATACCAATTAAACTTCTCAAGCTTGAGAGGGGTTGAGAAGAGAGAATCATTGAGAAATTATAGAAAGATCAAAATTCAATATACTTACCTTATAATTTGCTTGATTCTTTATTCACGGTAGAGGCCCCCAACCAATCAATTGGTTTAGTATGTTGATGGAGCCACCAATGGGGATTGAAGAAAGAGAGAAGTATCAAAACTAGTGAATTATTAAAGAATTCACAACTCTTGGCTTAGGTAGAGTAGAGTAACAATGCATAAGACACTCTATATTTTGGCTTAGGTGGAGTAGAGTAACAAGCATAAGACTCTATCTAATTTGGCTTAGGTGGAGTAGAGTAACAAGGCATAAGACTCTATCTAATTTGGCTTAGGTGGAGTAGAGTGACAAAGCATAAGACACTATCTAATTTGGCTTAGGTGGAGTAGAGTGACAAAGCATAAGACACTATATTTTTTTCAACAAGGGGAGGCTTCTATTTATAGGAAAATTTGAGCTCCTAACCAAACAAACTGATTCTAGAATTTTCCAAGTCAGTTTGGTTGAATTTGGACTAGATTTGGACCTAGTTTGGTTACTTTTTGATTCGATTTGGTTCCATTTCGATTTGGTTTGGTTCAAGAGAGATGAGAGATAAAAATATCACATTATTTTTGAGTTTAAAACTCATTCAAGCATGTGAAATATGCACCTCCTTTAAAGAATTCCCCTTCCTTACATATGTGTCAAAATTTTATTGCTCATAGTTTTTTACTAATAGACCTTGTACATTTTCAACTCTTCATCTTATGTGAAATATGCACCTCCTTTAAAGAACTCCTCTTCCTTACATATGTGTCATAGTTTTTTTACTAATAAACCTTGTACATTTTCAACTCTTCATCTTATGTGAAATATGCACCTCCTTTAAAGAACTCCCCTTCCTTACATATGTGTTTATTTACTAATAAACCTTGTACATTTTCAACTCTTCATCTTATGTGAAATATGCACCTCCTTTAAAGAACTCCCCTTCCTTACATATGTGTTTATTTACTAATAAACCTTGTACATTTTCAACTCTTCATCTTATGTGAGCATTTACTCATTTTTGGATACCTAAAATATCTCATATTTTTAATATTGCTCATAGTTTTTTTTTTTTACTAATAAATCTTGTACATTTTCAACTCTTCATCTTATGTGAGCATTTACTCATTTTTCTGTATCTTCTTTTACAAATTGGATTTATCTCCTCCCTACACATGGATTGATGCTATTGGCCCATAGGAACCTTAATTGGACCATAATCTAAAAATTTCTAAAAATCTAGACCCTTAGACTAAGGTTCTTTATACTTATTTCCAATTAATTCCAATTGCACATTGGAAAATTCTTTTTTGAATTTCTATTTCAGGGGAACTTATTTTAATAAGATGAGTTAATTTTCTATCCAAAAATATTCATAATCTGAATATTCTCTCTCTAGCATATTTTTCTCTCTCTAGGCTAAAACAGTTAGAACAAGGCCTTTATATTTCTGAAGAGGGATTGATTACAGGGGAAGATACTAGACATCAAAAAGGGGTTGGGGGAGGAATCTTACACTTGGAATGGATTGGCTCCACAAAAATCAAGCTGACATTCACTGTCACAATGGAACCATTTCCTTTCGTGACCTTCACGGGAACAAAGTTCAAGGAACTGGAATTTATGGATCCCTAGATCTACAATTAGTAAAAGCTTCTAGGTTACTGAAAGGACGTAGAAAGAAGCAACTCATTTATATTGTCAAAATGAATCCGGTAGACACAAAGTTAAAGGTTAAAGAATCAGAATGGTTAAGTGAGTATGATGATGTATTCCCAACAGAGATAACTGAGATGCCTCCGATTCGGAAAGTAGATCATGAGATAGAATTGACCCCTGGAGCTCAGCCCCAATACCCCAACGCACATTCAAAATGCCAGTCCCTGAAGCCATCAAACTCAAGGAACAGCTTAGGCAGCTGTTAGAACAAGGGTTTGTAAGACCCAGTGTTTCACCTTGGGGAGCACTAGTTCTCTTTCAGAAAAAGAAGGATGGAACGTTAAGACTTTGTGTGGATTACAGAGGTCTCAATCAGCTGACAGTTAAGAATAAGTATCCTATCCCCAGAATTGATGAGCTTCTGGACACGCTAAATAAAGCCCGGATCTTCACAAAGAAAGATCTAAAATCAGGGTATTACCAAATCAGGATTAATGATCAAGATATCCCGAAGACAGTCATCAATACTCTCTATGGGCACTATGAATTTATTATCATGCCATTTGGATTGACAGATGCCCCAGCTACATTCAATCGCCTAATGCAAGACATTCTCAGAGAATACTTAGATGATTTTGTTCTTGTTTTCTTTGATTCACTTAAGGAATGCAGCTGACCATGAAACTCACGTCCGTAAAGTTCTTGAGATTCTAAGGAAGCACCAACTCTTTGGAAAAAAGAGTAAATTCACTTTCTCTGTCAACCATGTTGAATACCTGGGCTTTCTAGTATCCAAAGACGAAATTTCTCCAGATTTCGTAAAAGACCAAGCAGTCATAGATTGGCCTGAACCAAAGATAGTGAAAGAAGTCAGAGGATTCTTGGGATTAACTGGTTGGTATAGAATTTTTATACCTAAGTATGCTCTCATAGCTTCCCCCTTGACTAATCTTCTCAAGAAGAATACCCTCTTTCAATCGTCTATGTCGCTAAGGTCTTTTGTACACATTATAATTTATTTCTAATGCACCTTAGGAATTTTTTTTAAACTTCTGTTTCGAGGGAACTTATTTTAATAAGAAGGGATATTTTTCCATCCAAAGATATCTAAAAACTGAATTACCTCTCTCTAGAATATTTTCTCTCTCGGGTAGAAACAACAAGATATTTTATTATTCTCAAAAGGGAATTGATTATAGAGGAAGAAATTGGACATCTTGAGGGGCTGGGGAGGAATCTTACATTATCTCCCACTTGAAAAATGCGAGAGGTCCTTATCTTGCAAACTGGGGGTAATCATGCATCAGTTTGGCTTCTTTCTCCCAGGTGGCGTCTTCAAAAGGAGAGAACTTCCATTTGACTAATAATTCTCTCATAATTTTATTCCTGAGAATCTTCTCTCAAACATCAAGGATTTCTTCAAGTTGGAGTTCCATTCGCCCTTGGGTTGAACAAGTTAAGAGTTCATCTCATTAAGCATATGATTCGGCTCGGTACATACTGACAGGCTGACATGAAATACATTATGTACTTTCAGATGAGGAGGCACAAGAAGTTCATAGGCTAAGACACCTACTTTCTTTGTAATCAGATATGGTCCACAGTATCTGGGGGGGGATAACTTCTTCTACTTCCTAAGAGATAGAGAACTTCTTTTGGGGCATAATCGAATGAAGACCATATCTGCTTCTTTGAATTTTTTGTTTGACCTCTTCTTATCTGCATACTGCTTCTGAAGAATACATAAAGACATATGACAAAGGCACCAAGATCGCACAACGGAACAAGTACTAATCATAGAAGATTTAATACGTGAAGCTTTGCAGCTTTCACCACCAGTCAAGATACTTGCACACACCTTTGACAAGATGCCCCTCAATGCCATGTTGAAGAAGAGCTCCTACAACTCTAATGAAGCTTAATACAAAAATATAAAAGGGATGTAGCCACAGAAAAGGCATGCAGGGCAATGTCATTAATCATGCAACAGCTAAAGCCAATGGACAGGTATAATAGGGTGCCATTGAACGGAATCGCAAACGTTTATGAAGAAAAGGAGGAGGACTGGGCATATTATATACACAGGGAGATGGAGAACTACCTTAAGGCCCATCAATAAAAAATATGCAACCCATACCTGATGACACACGTACTGAACCATGTGGCTAGGAGGCCTCTTTTAGAACCATGTGGCTAGGAGGCCTCTTTCAGAACCATGTGGCTAGGAGGCCTCTTTCAGAACTAGAACTAGCTAAGAAAATGTAATTAGCACTCCTCACAGAGTAACTAATGCTAACTGCTATAGAAATGCAAGAGGGACAAGAGGTCCTCATGGAAACTAAGGCAATAATGAAGGAAATCAAGAGAGGAAGAAAAAAGGAGATAGAAAGGAAGATGAGAGGTGTCATACAAGATGAGAGGTGTCATACAAGATGTGGCTGAGAAAACACAAAGAATTAAGGTTGAGCTCACACAACAGATCAAGTCGTATACCAGTAAGTACTAGAGCAGCAAGAAGCCACTGTCAGCAATGAGGCTACACCAGAAGAAGCACACCAAATGACTCCTCCTCAAAGCCCAACTTAGCTAATCTTCAAAAGTCTATCTCCACTCAAGAATTATACTATGTTAGACACACCTATGCAGGGATGTAGTCAGAGATTGAAGTAGAAGCAGTGCCAATGGAAGAACCCCAGGAACTTGAAGAAGCAACGTTGCTCCAAGTGCAAGTCACAACAACGCCATTGAATATAGATAAAAGGCCAAGTGCTGAAGATACACCTCTAGTCCAAGCAAAAGGAGGCGTCTGGAGGATGAAGATATGATACCAGATCCGTCATTCCTACATAATCTAGACTATGAAAAATTCCTTCAGGAAATGGTGGAAGGACTAGATGAGTTACTAAACCTGCCACATGCAAGATTGAAAGGAGCAGTGGCCACAAGTGCATCATTGTGGGGGCAAGAGAAATGAGTATGGCGGTGCCATCTCCTCACAACACATATGCGTCATGATCATAATGCCACACTCTGGAAGCAAGTTCAAGAGTCCAACAACCAAGTATAGACCTTACAAGAACACCTAACAAATGATGGAGGCTGCACACAGGGATGTGATCATGAAGAGTTTAAAGGCAACTAAGGAGCCAGAGACCAGGTACCAAGCACGCCGAAAAATAATAATTTGGTTCTCAGCCAAACTATTATGCAAAGAATTAAAGAGAATATGGATTTCAAAGCATAGCTGGAGCAGGCTAAAGAGCAACTTCAAAAGGAAGTTACCCATAACCAAGAGCTAGCAGCCATCCATGCCTAGCAAGTACAGGAGCTCCAGCACATTTCCCTAGCTAAAGAAGAAGAACTACAAGGTTAGATCAAGACGCTATCTGTAAGATTCCTCCTCTTCAGTATCTAGAAAGTTAAGAAATCACTGTACACTTTCCCTTGACTTTAATCTTTAAAATAGTTCATTTTCTCTTAGATTGACTCTTAGAGAGAGAAAATGTTCAAGAAAGAGGTATTACAGTTTTGAGATAATTTTGGATACAAAGTTACCCTTTAATTTTAAGATAAATTCCCCTGAAACAAAAGTTTAAAAAGAGTTTTCGAATGTAAATTAGAAATTAATTGATTATGTGCATTGGACACTTTAACCTAGGGTATTTTAAAAAAAAATTGGATTAAGGTTCAAAGAGTGTTCTTATGGGCCTATGGGATTAATACAAGTGTTTGAATAAGAAAAAATTCAAGAAGAAAAGAAATTCCACCAAAAATGAGTAAATTTTCACATAAGATGAAGAGTTGACTAGTACTGGAACTTAGTATTAAAAAAATGTGAATTCTGACACCTATATGGAGAGATAATCCCACTTCAAGGAGGCGCCTAGAAATCACATCAAAGGGGTCATTTTTTATTCTAAACATACATGAGGTGGCTAGATATTTCATTTCTCATTTCTCCTCTTCCAAACTAGATCAAAAAAGTGGGCATAACTAGTCTAAAACTTATCCAAATTGGCCCAAACTTAAGCTGGAAGCCTCTAGATCCTACTTGGGCTAGGTTGGAGGCCTCCCTCACCTATAAACAGAATCCCATTCCTTTGTATTTTTTTCTTAGAGTATTTCCATGCTAGTGTAATTTTCATTTTAGTGTAATTCATTCATCCCTCTTCCTTGCCTCTCCATTGTGAAGCTTTGGTGCTTCACTAAACCTCTTCTTCTCTTGAAGGCTACCCTCTTCTCTTGGTGGCCAAGCCTCTTCCTTGAGGGCTACACATCTCCTTGCAAGATAAAGAATCAATCCAAAATCAAGGATAAGCCTAAACAATGATGTTTATACTATCTTTTTCTCCTCTACATGCTTGGGAAGCATCCTATCTCATGGTTTCTCCTTAAAAACATGCCCTTCTTGATTTATGTTGTTGTTTAAATGAAGTAATGTTAATCTCCTATGCTTAACACTAGTTTGGTACCAAAAAAGGACACTAGTAATGTTAATCTCCTATGCTTAACACTAGTTTGGTACCAAAAAAGGACACTTAAGTGTCCTTTTTCGGACAATGCAAATAAAATGCTACTTGCGCTAGGAAAGACATATTCAAAATCCCTCTTGAGGATTTTGAATATGTGACCTAGTGTGCCTTTAAAAAATGTAACCTTGCAATTTGGATGCTCGCACAATAAGGAATTACACCCATGAATAGGGCTTGCATGAGACTGCAACTCAGGTTTGAGAAAACCGCCTTATAAGCTTAGAGAAAAAAATCACTAAACCTTAATTTTAATCTCATTTTTTAACCCTAAACACTAAGCTTATCAAGCTAGAGATGAAGGTTAAACATTTTTATGTTTATTAACCTACTTAGAGCAAGGTTAATTCATTTATGCTTGTTTTTATGTGATAAGAAATTTTATATTTATTCATTTTATGATGAAAGAGAGCTTATGATAACGTTTATATATCTATTTTCATATGGAAGTTATATTTGAATACTTTTATTAAATAAACAAGATGTTTAGATGCATTTATATTTATGTTTATGCTTAGGTTTATGCATAAATAAATTTTTATATTAAAAGTGAAATTCTGAGCATTCTCATTTCATAGAAAAGCAGAGTTTTGAGCATTATTCATTTGCCAGAAAAATAAAGAAGGTTATGCACAAATTTTTCTAGATTTATTCAATTTATGGGAATTATGGAAAGATTCACATAAATTTTTCCTTTCATCAAAAGTGGACTTTTGAGTATATTATATTTTAGAAATTACGAGAATGTTATGTACAATTCTTCTCTAATTTTCAAATGAGGATTACGAATATAATTCATTTAGATAAAAATGAATTAGTATGTGTGCATAAATATTTTATGATGAAAGAGGAATTTTGGGTATAATTGATTTTTGTAATTCCCATAAGAATGTATGCATAAATCTTTTATTCAAAAAGAGGAATATTGAGAATATTCTATATTGGGAAAATTGAGAAAAGAATGTGAAAATATTCATAGGAATGCATAGTGAAAACATGGATAAATTTTTAATCATAGAAAGAGGAATTACGAACATATTTAACTTTTGGAATTATGAAGTATACGTCTAGATTCTCGAAAAATAGAATCTTAAGTATGTTTTGAATGGAAAAAAGGTGAGCGGAAACCCTTACTAGAATTATTGGTTAAATCAAGAATTTTGCCATAATCAGATTTAATGATTTATGGACAAGGGAATTACATAAAGGCTTTCTCGATGATTAAAGAATTGGTTGAGACTGACTGAAATAACCGGATAAAGATTCTAATCCAACTCGTATTCCATCTCTTGGTTAGGTTTTTGACAGGAAAAGGATTTTCCAAAAAAAGACCAGAAACATGCTTAGTTGGATGAATGTAAATACTTGAGATTAACTTATTCCAAGATTCCCTGGGAAAGGATTTTGAAATTCTTGAAAGGATAAGGATCCAAAAGTGAACTGAAATTCAAACTTAAATGAATTAAGACTAGAAAATAGTTGTCTTTAACGAAGCCCACGAGACTTCGAAAGTTCTGTGAGTATGAAAAGTAGAGTAACTGTACTCTTAACCTGGTTGATTGTGGAACAAAAATTCTGATAACTAGATCTAGGAAAGTTGATAATCAAACCTGATTCGCTCAAAGTGAAAAGAGACCATCTTGTTTGTGGAAATCCGAATAAAATGTGGAATGATGTGAAATAATTTGGAATGATGTTGAATGATGTGAAATAATGTGGAATGATATGGAATGATGTTAAATAATGTGGAATGATCTTGAATTATGTGAAATAATGTGAAATGACATGGAATGACGAGGAATGATGTGAAATGATGAGAAATGACATGGAATGACGAGGAATGATGTGAAATGATGAGCAATGATGTGTAAAGATGGGAATCTTACTTGAAAATGTATTTGCATGTTGAAACCTGTTTTTAAAGATTGTTTTATGTCAAGAATGCTAGAGGAAGCATTTTGACTATCTTCTGGAAAGAGATCGCGGACCTGGGTTAAGAATGTTGCAATAGCCAGACAGAGAGTCAAAGAAGGACGTCTCGCGTGGCAAGGTCGGCCGAGGTCTTGACCAGCCTCGATTTGGTTAAAATGGTGAGCTTCCGCAGTGCGGTGGATGAGGGGCCAAGGAAGTGGCCCATGAGTGAAGTGCTAGGTCACCTGTGAAGGATCCTAGAGGGTGCTTACCATATGGTGCTTAGGCTCTAGGTCACTTAAGATACCCACACATGCATTGAGGAAGAAAATGGAATATTGAGTTGAAGTTGTTTTCTGAACACGAGCCTGGATCGGGTTGGTTGACCTTGCTAGTCTTCAAGAGATAAGTTCATGGCTCCTTTTTGGTAAACTGAGTCTCGTTGGTTGATCCAGCTGATCTTCAATGGAGAGTCCATATGGATTTTATGGATAGAAATTGAAACATTTGGAACTTGGACCGTGGAACTGGAATACTGAGGATATGATGGAAACATTGTGGTTTTATTGTAATTCTATCTTGAAAATAGTTTAATGAGAAAAGGCAATTTCATATTGGCGTAAGTGGTGTGTCTATTTAATATTTATGCATGAGTGCTGGCTAGGGGGCCTCGAAACTCTTTTCCCTGGTACTTGAGACAAAACACAACCAAATTTTTATAAACAGGGATCCCACCAATACAGTTGTTGGGTGGTTGGCTATAACCCATGGGCCGGTTGGGGTGGATTGGTGGATTCCTACAATAAAGCTCAATTCTGTTCAAGTTACGATAGTTTAAGTAAATCACGGGATAATTTTGTTCAAGTTCAATTCTGTTCAAGTTACGATCGTTTAAGTAAATCACAGGATAATTCTTATTCTATGGGCAAGAATCCACGACTGTGCCTCACTTGAGGGGAAAGAGACGTTGATCTCTATGAACCAAGCCTTGATTCTTCCATGTGACCCGCAAGTTTGGTTGGAATACAAAGGATAGTTAAGGCTCTTGACCCCGTTAGATAAATTTTTGTTAGAAGATTTTCCTAGAGAAATCGCCTATGCTTTCTGAGTGAGGAAAGTTTTTTCTAGGTTTGGTTTTGGAAGAGCTGCTGTACTAGTCCCTTGCCTGGACATTCATGGGAGGGGCCCCGAGTAAGTTTCTCTACCCTGCATAGTCGTTATTCTGCTACACCTGTTTTTAGACTACAGGGAAGGGGTCTTACACTATCCTTAAATTTAAAGGAAGTAGAAAGCAGAGTAACAATAAGAAAGAGAACAAAACAACAAGGAAAATGTGGAGAAAGTTAGAGCTCTTAATGATACCATTAGCACCAATCAAGCTAAGAGGCAGAGAATGGTGATTGCACACTAAGAGGCAATGGTGCAAGTCACCCAATAGCTATGAGACAGTCAAAGATTGCCTGCCAAAAGACTTCAAAGAATCACAAAAGCTCAAGGAAGGGAGGCTAGTGCGCCAGACGTGCGCAAGAAGAAGTAACAAGGCACTTCGAGCAGTTGGACGCTCCCACCAGGATGGTCAGAGAAACTGCTATATCAAACCTCCTTAGTGCCAAGGACTCTTGTATCCAAAGATTAGAGTGTCAACTGGCCATACAATACTGAAGTCAAAGACAAGAACCTACAAATGAAATGCACCTACTCCTTGAGTGAGCCTCGGACATAGGCTAGTAACTCCTCAGGCCCCTCCTCAAACTCTGACTCTTTTTTTATCTACTCTAACCCTCTCATTGCTTCAATATGATATAAATCATTTTGAGGACCTAAGCCTAGGAGAACTAACGCTCATTAAGCAAAATACTGAATGTGATGCTGATCCCACTATAATTATGGGAATTTTTCGAGGGGATGTAGTATTAACTAATCCTTATGATATCTACTTTTATCCCTTTCACCCAGTTGTGCTAAACCTTCGTAGTTGGTGTTGGGTGCTCCAAAACTCTAAAATCATGGACAACGTCGTCGAAAAATTAGACCTGTTTGTTCCAGATGATATTCTCGACACACCGGCCAACTACGAGGTTGTAGCGGCCCAGAGCTATCAATGGGTTTATAAGTCATGGGTGGCTAGAAGTATACAACACTCATCACCAGCACTTAAACTTATGTGAATGTTCTTTATATCATCCTCTTGGTATTCTAAAACTCTATCATAACATCTACAAGCATCTAGAGGCAATGTTAACAAATGTCCTTTACACTTTTGATAAAACACATTGAATATCCTAACATAAGTGTCGAGGATATCTCTGAGCTTTAATATTCTATGAAATCCCAAAAACCTAGCTACCCACCCCCTATCTCAAGCCATGGTCAAGAAGAGACACCAACTTCATCATCTAACCCTACTTATACTATATATTCCAATGTAGCTAGTAAACTACTTAATTCATATCCTAATGCACTGCCTACTAATAAGTCTCAACAAGATTGCATTTTTTGTACTCTCCCTTCTCAACATATAGAATTTCCCACTAACACTCTTGCCCCTGAGGAGGTACGGACACCTGACCCATCTCCCCATGGCAAACTCAAGAGGTAAGTCATACTCTCCACAGGACACAATTGAGTCTTTTACTGATGATACTACTCAGGAGTCCTTGTCTGGTGCAGAATATGAAGGATTTATAAGAGCTAGCAATCCACTGCTAAAGCCAAAATTGATGTTCAAGGTGTTAATGAAAATAACACCATTTGAACCAACTCGGAGGGTTTTACCAGAGGCCTAGTCGAATGTCACACCAACAAAGTAATATTATTTGCCATACCCCTCGCCTGGAATTAGAAGAACTGCTACCTTTGGCTGGAGAGGGCACTAAGTAAGCCAATCCACAATTGGCTAACCTATGGAAATGAGAATGGTAACATTTATGATCAGTTATTGCTTTCGCAGGTGGAGGAAGACTCACCCAGTCCAGAGGGGGGTATACAACAATTATCACAGATGATCCACACCCTAGGCTCAAAGATTTTGGCGAACAGCCAGACTGGAGAAAGGCATTCCTCACAATTCCAGAATACAGCCATGAATATATGTGTGCGCCACCAACTCAATGAGTTGATCCCTTGTACATGCCACTAAAGAGGAGATAGACACCTCTAGAATTTCAAGAGGCCAAGCAGCGAGATTCACATGTTTGTTATAACTTTCTAATCTTCATGCCAGCTACATTTACAAACATAAGAGAATAAAGAAAGTAGATGCAAAATTGGATACAGGCATGGTAATGTATCCCGGAGACCCAGCAATAGTGGCTAGTGTTAGATTCTTAAAATTGCTCATGGTCCTCATCGCTCGACCCAAGGGAATGCTATGATGGGTATGATGCTGAGCAGCTATTGTTTGACATGAATTAAGCACCCTTAGAGGAATGATGTTGTACTATCATCGCCTAAGGTGTCTTCCTATCTACATGCATGTCACATTCGAAGACATGGTCGACACCAGGTTCTCGAGATCACATCAACATTTAGAAAAACCCTAAAAAATATTCAATCATGTCATAATTTCTACCGTCATCATGAGTTCAGCGACCAGGTCTTTCGACCTCAGTAATAGGTTATGAGGACAAAACCTACATCAACACCATATTGGGGAATATGGGAATTTCCTAGTAGTTTGGGACACGTGGTCAAATCTTTGGATTAATGATAACTTGAACACCGTTGCTCCAAATTGAGCGCTCTATAGCTCACTAGATTCCATTTTCCAAGCGCTTTCCAACAATAGGTCACATGATATGGTTTTGAGAAACTTATAGGCATGTTATCTAGGTCCCACCTTTTTAGTATTCAAAAAATGGGAGTTGGAAAATTCCCAAACTCACGAATATAGTGTTCATCAATTAGGGGGGATGTTAATCCCATTTTGGATTAATAAGTACGCTCTTCCAATTGAGGAAATTAATAAGTGTCATGCTGCAAAGGCACTATAAAAGTTATACATTATGAGATATTGGCCACCCTAGGACTTAGTTAAGTAAGTTTTGGGCACCCAAGGGTGAATAAGGGTCAATTGTATATAAGGCATTTTCTCATATGAAAGGACACAATCCCCCTTTGTGTTATTGAGATCTCTTCTTTGTGTCTTGAGAGAGATTGAGAGAGAGCATTCTAGCACTTGTGCCTCTTCTATGCTTGTATGTTGCATGCTTGTGTTGGACAGTGAGAGAGAGTGATTGCTTTATGATATGGTGCGAGCAAAGTCCTCTATGGTGGTAGCGCATGGAGGTGGAGCTTGGAGGATTGGAGCTTAATAAGTGAGCTTGGATGCCTCAAGGGACTCAAGTTTGAAGTATTGATAAGTGCCCTATGACAATTGTGTTCCATTGCTCTTCCCTTAGGTGAATGCATTGAGTTCCCTCTTGGAGGTGTGGTAGCCCATAACAGACACCAAGATCCTAGCTCCAAGGAAACCTATCAAACCTGCTCCTATCTTCAGTCCATCAGCTGACACCTTTGGAAACCTATTCACACTCCAAACTCTTCAATTTTACCTAACTGACCTCTCAAGCTATCCTCCCAGGTTAGCACTAACCTCCGACACCTCTAATCTTCCACTTATATAGCCCTATTGACCTTAGCTAATAGCTAACTAGAAACCTCTCCAACTAACACACAGCTTGTCAGATTCTGATTGTAACTTGATTCGAAAGCTTGCTTTTGATATATGTCCGCCTAACTCCTAGAATGTCCTCCAACTATCAACAAACCTCAATACCTTGCTTCAAAACCTCTCTGGACCCAACAACACTCATTTCTTGACTTGAATACACTTTAGTTGTCTCACAACTATCTAAAATTTGACTCAAAATGTTGACACTTGTCCCTAGTTAGATAAATGTCTTCGAGGTCCTGAAACCTTCCTCCAACATCAACTAGTTTTAAGCTCACAATCAAAACAACAGAAGTAAGGCACCATGGCACAAAATCTCATCAATTGACACAGAACTCAAGCTCCACTCACTATATTCTTCATTGAAACAAAACCATACAATCTCAACATCCGTGAGACTTGGGGCTCAAAGACAAAAGAAGAAACCACAAAAACTTTTGAGTTCCTTCATTGATAGACCTCAACAAACAGCTCTTCACAACAACATCTTCATCCACCACAGAAAACTAGCATCCTGATGTTATGCAACAATAGCTACTATAGTTGAGTAGGCATAGTCTATACCAAGTATCTAACACAATTGCTGCATAGAAATCCTAGGGGACACCTCCTAGAGCTGACTCTGGTCTCTAGCTCTCCCTCTACTTTAATCCAATCAAACCTTGTCACACTGCATTGTTCTCCATGACCTTTGATGTCTACAAGATCTCCATCCTGTTGACCTCAGCCAAGAAAATGAAATTGCAAGAGACACACTCCATTGCAGTCTCTCTCTTACTCTCCTCTATGGTAGTCTCTAGCCACCACTCTACATATATCCAAAAAAATAAATTGTCCTTCTTGAACCCCGTCGCGCAGCCTCACTTTCTTCAAAAACAATTGCCGCCCAGCTTCCTCATTCTCCCGTATGCTTTTTATTTTTGTTGCACATTCTTACACCATTCTACTTAGCCACACCATTTTTTTTGCCACCTTGGATTCATCTCATACTGTCATATGTACATTGCATTTACCTATACATCATGATTTCAGTGGGCTCAGGATTTGAGTAACGTGTATGGTTGCATATGTGCTTGTGTTGGTGGCTGCACATATCATTGTGCATGTGCCCGTGTGTATAGCTACAACTATGGCCATGCATACACATGTACTAAAAAAAACAAAGAGCTCTCCTTGAGGATGCCCCATGATTTGAGTGGGCTCAGGATTTTCCTAACGTGTATGGTTGCATATGTGCTTGTGAGGATGCCCCATGATTTGAGTGGGCTCAAGATTTTCCTAACGTGTATGGTTGCATATGTGCTTGTGTTGGTGGCTGCACATATCATTGTGCATGTGCCCGTGTGTATAGCTACAACTATAGCCATGCATACACATGTATTAAAAAAAAGAAAGAGCTCTCCTTGTGAGGATGCCCCATGTAGCCTACAAGAAGAGATCTTTGGTGTTTTTAATGCATGTCTTGGTATGCACAAATTTTTCTTGATGGAGTGCCCAACATAGGCATATCCATCTCGATGGCTAGTCTCCGAAAAACATGCAACATAACTAAAGTAGAGACATACTTGCAAATAAAAAAGACACTTGAAACAAAATCATGTGTATTTATGAAACTATTTAGTTCAAAAATTCATGGTCTATATAAAATATACATGGAAAAATTTAAAGGGACTGATGGGCCCAGACTAGGTCATTCTCCTCATCATCCCCACATTGCTCTTCCTCATCTTCTAGATCTTCTTGGTCTCCCTACACATCCGTGCACAAAAAATGAATACACACCCTACATCAATGTAAATACAATTCACTAATATCATTTAGTTACTCACCTCTTCGTTGGCAAAGGATCCTATTACTTGAGTCCACTCATTGTGAAAACCCTATGCCGATATCCAAAAAATGATTCCAAGCATCTATATCACAATGTTCTCTATGGTAAATTGACACCTACTTTATGTGCTTGATGACCCACAATTTCCTCCAATATATAAGAGAGAAGATAAATTTAGCCATAAAATTTAGATAAAAGATATGAGTTTTGTAGTTAAGTGCACGTACAAATCTATCTTTCATGCATCTAACCCCCAACGTACTACTCCCTACTATTGGAGTTGTACTTGGAGTTGCACTTGATGCATTGTGGCATGTTAGGGGAATATAATCCTAGCACTCACTTCTTGCAATGCATGGAGTCACTGCCTTTCATGTACTGCCTTGAAGGGCCATGATTTTTGGCTAGTGCCCTTGCATTATTACAAATTTGAGACCTATTGTTGTTGAGAAATCTTATGTAATGGCTTCGGACCCAATCGCGTGAGAAATGATGGTTCTATGGATTGGGGAAGCGCTCATGTAGAGTCTAGATGTAGTCGAGGTCCCTCTACCTCTGGTTTTCAAAGTTGATGAAGAAGCTTTTGTATATAATATTATGTAACAATTTCAACTGGGTATCCATAAGAGTATCTTTTGTATCTGTAATTGACCCCCCTATGTACTGTGAGACATGATAGTAAAGGCCCTCCTCATTGGCCTTGACATTGGACTCTAGCTCACGAGCATGGCCAAAGCATGGGAGGTAACAACTCTTCCACACCCCTATGAGACTCACTGCCACTATGTCAAGGACATCGAGAGTCCCTCGATCTTGTAGATCCTCAACTATGTCAATGGCATCTAGCGGAGGTTGACTCACATGTGTGATGTGAAGATTAAAAACTGTTTGGAGGATTGGATGACTGTGTAGAGTGTGCACTATTGTCTTTGGTGCCATGGGCGGCACACTCGTAAACTGTGGTGAGGGATAGTAAGACATAGCTGGGGTGTAAATACCCAAATGGGCCATATCCTCAAGAGTGTTCCTTATGACTGTGTAGAGTGTGCACTATTGTCTTTGGTGCCATGGGCGGCACACTCGTAAACTGTGGTGAGGGATAGTAAGACATAGCTGGGGTGTAAATACCCAAATGGGCCATATCCTCAAGAGTGTTCCTTATGGTCAATGTCTTACATGAGGTGGGCCATCTCCTCCTATATCTGATACAATCATAGCACCAGGGGGGGTCTATAGGAATAGGGATTTGTGAAGAGGAGGGTACTTGTTGGGATTGTATGAGAAAGGAAAATGAGTGGATTGTCATGGAAAATTAAAAAAAGCAAGACAAATAGTAAAGTATATAGATGTAAGAGAGGAGCTTAACATACTGTAAAGAAGTCCATATAGCTATTTGGGGTTGGGGTGTCGGCACCACTAGAGCCTAGTGGGGTGTAAGATGACTCTAGAATCTAGTTTCCATATAGAGGTGGGGGCGATGAACTGTCCATTTCTCTCTCCAATTGTTGTGGAATTTACCTCTTTACAAAATATCCCCATAGTGATAGTCATCATTAAAAGAAAAATTATTTTATTAGGTAGCATGTAGAAGTTACAATGAAAAATCTAGTTGCTTGTCTTGTTTTTCAATACAAATAATAAATCAAATTTTGTATAAAAGAAATTATCATCAGAATGCAATGCCACCAAAGGGAGAGGTCGGGCTAATGTTTTTAATTACAAAAATCAAGAATTACCGCTAACGTCTCTGTCATCTAATATCTAAAACTTTTAAAAAAAATAATTGGTAGTGGTGGATACACACATTGTGGTTCATAAACACCAAAAACTCACAAGTACACAAAGTACATATGATTGCATGCCAAGAATGCATGGCTCTGATGCTTGCCTATAATGAAAGTCATTGCACGTCTTGAATGTCTTGCAACACAATGGACATATCATATGCCTTGCAATCAACATATCATATGTCTCACTCCTCTTAGTTTAGAGACAGATTTCTTAATTATAAGAAAAAAACATGTTCATTCTTCTTAACCACAATCTATGAGAATGAAGCAAAATAGAACTAGATAGGGTAGTGGTGGGAGCATACCTTTTTAGAGTGCCCATATGGGATAAGGGAAGCTCACAATGCATGTGTCCAAGACGATCCAATAATACTTACTATACAAAAAGAAGAATAAGAAAAGGCATAAATACAAAGTTAGTGGTCTACCCAAACCGGATATGCATTGAGAAGCATGAAGTCAAGGCTGTGGAGGTAAGCCATATTCCTATTTCTATTGATACATGTTGCAATCTTGTGAACCAAATGAATCTACTTGTAGCCCTCCCCACCACTGAGACAAAGCATGGCCAAATGGTTGAACGAGAGAACTTTTTACCCTTGTTCCAGGTGCAAGAGACAAGTCATGCATGCTCAACAAATCACACAATAACACATGGGTGAATAGGAAGAATGGGATGCCCCACAATCAGACTCTTTGGCCAATGGAGATGATTTAGATGAGGAGGAAGTTCATCAAATAGCCATTGAGTCGATGCCACATCACAAAATGGTTGGTGGGTGTAATAGGGGAATTTCTAGGCTTCACACCAAGAGCAACTTGGGGTGCATATTGCTCCACCATGAGCAGAAAGAGAGCAAACGAGGGCTATGCATTGATTCCATTCATGTACCATGTTGATGTGGAGGAACACAACATGGAGGATATGATTGATGTCCTCTTTGAGGATCATGAGCCTGATATGAGGAAGCTTTCTAAATCAAGGCACACATAGCCCACTGTATGAAGGGTGCACATAGCCCATTGTATGATAGCTGCACATCTTCCATCCTTCAAGCATCTTTGGAGCTACTCAACCCACAAACCTTATATGGTTGGAGAAATGTGGAGGTTGACAACCTCTTCTAATAAGTGTACTTCAAGCTTCCAATGTGTTACTATTATTGCTTCCACTATCATGCCTGTCGCCATTGCTACCTTCATCTTTATCTTCAGAATCCTAGGGCCCATGGGCTTTGAAAAAATCTTTTGCTTCCACAGTGTTTTCAAGCGTGAATTCCATGGGGAAAGCCATGTGCCAATTGATGAACTAGCAAATGCCTGTGGCCTCCATGACCTCCATGACTTTTACCCCACTACTAGTCCATGGGCTCGTAGCGACGACAGAAGCGACACAAAAGCGTCGCCGCTTAAGTGACGTGTCGAGCCGTCGCTATACAAGCGTCGCTACTATGATACGTTGCTTAAGCGACTATAGTAGCGACTCTTGTAGCCATGCATTTACGTCGCATAAGCGATGAAATTTTTAAAAAGTTATTTAACGTCGCTTAAGCGAGCATTGATCACTTAAGCGACGATGGTTGTCGCTTAGCGATGACGCGCAAGGGAAAAAAATGGACAGATACAGAATTTATATATTGGTTGATTCATTTACATTAAACATAATGTTGTCTATATTTTTCTCATGATCTACCTACTGTTGCTCTCTTTGTCGCTTGCCATCTTGCAATTGTGATTGCACTCCGTGTTGTCGTTGTTTTTGCAGAGATTGGTCAGACACCGGTGCATAAACGAACATGAATTCTGGTAAACAACGCTATCTAGCTCTCTTTTATTGTTAATTTTTGAAATTGAAACACTCTAACTTTAACTATTTTCAAGCCTTACTTTATCTTTATAATACATATACATATACATATACATATACATACACATATACAGTGTGCATGCACATACATAGTACATACACACATAGTAGTACATACATATGTTTAATGTTATGCATACATAATGCAAGCATGCATGCATTATATATGTATGTATGTAAGACATTATGTATATATGTATGTATATCACATGTATATATGTATCTACATTGTATGAATCCATGCATGTGTGTATGTATATACATGCATCTATGTATGTATGTACATTGTATGTATGATGCATGCATGCATGTATGTATGTATGTAAGCATTCCTGATGACAAACGGGAGCGTGGAAGGGGATACCATCTCGGGGATGGAACAAAGATCGACAGTTCAAAAAACTTTATTTAACTTCAACTATTTTCAAGCTTTACTTTATCTATATAATACATGTACATAAACATATACATATATAATACATGTAAGATCCCTCTTCCCACCGAGCAACGGATTCGGGGTACTAGCAGTGGAAGTAGCACATCATGCGTGGGTAGGGGTCTCACACTCGGGGCCTCACCCACGGATATCCGGACAAGAGACTAATCCGTTGGTTTGTCCAAAACCAAAACCGAAAAAACTTCCTTTACCCGGAAAGCATGGGCGATTCCACCAGGATAACTCTTTACTCTAACGTAGTCAAGATCATTACGGATCAACTGATCTGACTGCACCTTTAACGGTACTTGGTCAAATCAAGGAAGAAACTTGCACTTGGATCATTGGGATCAACGCTTTTTTCCCCATCAAGAGGCACAGCCGTTGATTCCTATCCATAGAACAATTTCTATCCGGGATTTACTTCATCTATCGTAATAATAGAAATTAAATCTTGATTTACGGATCCATCAGTCCAGCCTAACCCCATCCGATCCCATGGGTTAGCCAACCGCCCAACCACTGTAGTGATGGGATCCAATTTGGAATTTGGTTAGGTTTTGTCCCGGGTACCAAGGAAAAGAGTTCCAAGGCCCCCTAGCCGGAAGTTCATGCAAACATAAAACTAGCCACACCACTTACACACCCAATATGAAATTGCCTTTTGGGTATCCAAAAATGAGTAAATGCTCACATAAGATGAAGAGTTGAAAATGTACAAGGTTTATTAGTAAAAAAAAAACTATGAGCAATATTAAAATGATTCCATTATGACACATATGTAAGGAAGGGGAGTTCTTTAAAGGAGGTGCATATTTCACATGCTTGAATGAGTTTTAAACTCATAAAAATTGAGATATTTCATCTCTCCTCTCTCCTCATTCAAGTCTAGTTCCAAAAAGTTAGCTTAACTGACCTAAAAATGGTCAAATATTGACCAAACTGATTTAGAAAATTCTAGAATCAGTTTGTTTGGTTAGGAGCTCAATTTTTCCTATAAATAGAAGCCTCCCCCTTGTTGAAAAAGAGATAGTGTTTACGCATCGTTACTCTACTCCACCTAAGCCAAGAACTGTGAATTCATTTAATAATTCACTAGTTTTTGGAGCTTCCCTCTTTCTTCAATCCCCATTAGTGGCTCCATCAACATACTTAACCAATTGATTGGTTGGGGGCCTCTACCGTGAACAAAGAATCAAGCAATTTGTAAGGTAATTAGTGAATATTGATCTTTCTATAATTTCTCAATGTTTCTCTCTTCTCAACCCCTCTCAAGCTTGAGAAGTTTAATTGGTATGGTTTTTTTTTAAATGCTAATGAAGTTTGAATAGTAGTGAAGAGTTACATAATGCTATTGAAGTTAATTTTCATTTATGTTTAAATTCTAATGATTTTTATGTAAATTCCCTCTCTCACTCAAGAAATGGTCATTCTCATGACCCATTCTCAATCCAAATCAAGCTTTTCATAAAGCTTTTCCTTAACCCAAGATTAAGCTATGCTTGAGGCCAAATTATTGGCTTTTTTCTATGCTTTTAGTTTATGTATATTAATGATTCAATCCATTATGGATTAATAATCCAATTAGAGATTATTTTAATTATTTCTTAATGATAAGCATTATCCCTTAGAAAAATTGAGATTTATCAGTCATAGCAGCGGAGCTATGGCAAAATTTTTATAAAAATTATGCATAAAATAATCTCATTCAAAGCATAAAAAGAGGACTTCCTACCATATTCTAGGAATTATCATCCTAGATTAATTGAAAGAATTTCATTACAATCATGGAGAAATTGAATTTTAATATCATGCATAAAGGATAAGTTTTTATATCAAAAGTGTTATTTTTACCATTTTTATTTCATGCATAGAAGTATGCATAATGGATAAATTTTTATATCAAAAGTGTTATTTTTATCATTTTTAATTTTCATGCATAGAAGTATGCATAAAGGAAAAATTTTTATGTCAAAAGTGTTACTTTTATCATTTTTAATTTTCATGCTGTAAGATTCCTCCAGCAAACCCCTTTTTGATGTCTAGTATCTTCTTCTATAATCAATCCCTCTTCAAAAATATAAAAGACTTGTTTCTAACTGTTTTAACCTAGAGAGAGAAAATATTCTAGAGAGAGAATATTTAGATTTTTAATATTTTTAGATAGAAAATTATCTCATCTTATTAAAATAAGTTCCCCTGAAACAGAAATTCAAAAAAGAACTTTCCAATGTGCAATTGGAATTAATTAGAAATGTGTATAAAGGACCTTAGTCTAAGAGTCTAGATTTTCAGAAATTTTTGGATTATGGTCCAATTAAGGTTCCTATGGGCCAATAGCATCAATCCATGTGTAGGGAGGAGATAAATCCAATTTGAAAAAGAAGATACCCAAAAATGAGTAAATGCTCACATAAGATGAAGAGTTGAAAATGTACAAGGTTTATTAGTAAAAAATTATGAGCAATATTAAAAGTATGACATATGTAAGGAAGAGGAGTTCTTTAAAGGAGGTGCATATTTCACATAAGATGAAGAGTTGAAAATGTACAAGGTTTATTAGTAAAAAATTATGAGCAATATTAAAAGTATGACATATGTAAGGAAGAGGAGTTCTTTAAAGGAGGTGCATATTTCACATAAGATGAAGAGTTGAAAATGTACAAGGTTTATTAGTAAAAAATTATGAGCAATATTAAAAGTATGACATATGTAAGGAAGGGGAGTTCTTTAAAGGAGGTGCATATTTCACATAAGATGAAGAGTTGAAAATGTACAAGGTTTATTAGTAAAAAACTATGAGCAATATTAAAAATATGACATAATGTAAGGAAGGGGAGTTCTTTAAAGGAGGTGCATATTTCACATGCTTGAATGAGTTTTAAACTCATAAAAATTGAGATATTTCATCTCTCCTCTCTCCTCATTTAAGTCTAGTTCCAAAAAGTTAGTTTAACTGACCTAAAAATGGTCAAATATTGACCAAACTGATTTAGAAAATTCTAGAATCAGTTTGTTTGGTTAGGAGCTCAATTTTTCCTATAAATAGAAGCCTCCCCCTTGTTGAAAAATATATAGTGTTTATGCATCGTTACTCTACTCCACCTAAGCCAGAAACTGTGAATTCATTTAATAATTCTCTAGTTTTTGGAGCTTCCCTCTTTCTTCAATCCCCATTAGTGGCTCCATCAACATACTTAACCAATTGATTGGTTGGGGGCCTCTACCGTGAACAAAGAATCAAGCAAGTTGTAAGGTAATTAGTGAATATTGATCTTTCTATAATTTCTCAATGTTTCTCTCTTCTCAACCCCTCTCAAGCTTGAGAAGTTTAATTGGTATGGTTTTTTTTTTAATGCTATTGAAGTTTGAATAGTAGTGAAGAGTTACATAATGCTATTGAAGTTAATTTTCATTTATGTTTAAATTCTAATGATTTTTATGTAAATTCTCTCTCTCACTCAAGAAATAGTTATACTCATGACCCGTTCTCAATCCAAATCAAGCTTTCATAAAGCTTTTCCTTAACCCAAGATTAAGCTATGCTTGAGGCCAAATTAATGGCTTTTTTCTATACTTTTAGTTTATGTATATTGATGATTCAATCCATTATGGATTAATAATCCAATTAGAGATCATTTTAATTATTTCCTTAATGATAAGTATTATCCCTTAGAAAAATTGAGATTTATCAGTCATAGCAGCGGAGCTATGGCAAAATTTTTATAAAAATTATGCATAAAATAATCTCATTCAAAGCATAAAAAGAGGACTTCCTACCATATTCTAGGAATTATCATCCTAGATTAATTGAAAGAATTTCATTACAATCATGGAGAAATTGAATTTTAATATTAGGCATAATGGATAAAATTTTATATCAAAAGTGTTATTTTTACCATTTTTATTTCATGCATAGAAGTATGCATAATGGATAAATTTTTATATCAAAAGTGTTATTTTTACCATTTTTATTTCATGCATAGAAGTATGCATAATGGAAAAATTTTTATATCAAAAGTGTTACTTTTATCATATTGGATTTCATGTATAGAGGTATGCATAAAAGTTGATTATTTTATTATAAAAGTGTGACTTTTATCATAATTGAATTTCATGCATATAGGTATGCATAAAAGATATTCTTTTTATACTAAAAGTGTGATTTTCCTCATAAATGGATTTTATGCTTAACTTAGATGCATAAGAGAAATTTTTTTTATTCTAAAAGTGTAATTCCTACCAAATTGAATTTATGCATAAGAAGATGCATAAAAGATTGATTTTTTAATTCAAAAGTGTCATTCTCATCTAAATTGAATTTATGTATAGAAAAATGCATAAAAGATTAAAATTTAATTCAAAAGTGTCATTTTCATTAAAAATGAATTTATGCATAGGAAGATGCATAAAAGATTGATTTTTACTTTGAAAGTATTAATCTCCTTAAATAGAATTTATTCATAAATAAATGTGTAAAGAAATCTTATATCAAATGTAAGAATTCTCTTGTATTCTATAAATAGATAAGAGATGTGATAGGATGTGATAAGAGATGTGATAAGATGCTTATGAAATAAGTTAGGAGGTGATAAGAGATGTGATAAGAGGTGTGATAAGAGGTGATAAGATGCTTATGAAATAAGTTAGGAGGTGATAAGATGAATTAAGATGTGTATGGGGGGATGAGGTAAGAAGTGTATGTGATAGGATAAGATGTATATGGGTTGTGATAGGGCGAGAATGGATGTGATGTAAAAGATTAGATGTGAAGGTATATGGGGTTATATAAATGGGAATGTGAAAATGGATGTATGTATGTGGATGTGTGGATATGGAGATGGGAGTGTGGATGTATGAACATGAAAATGGATATATGCATGAAGATGTATATGCATAGATGTAAATGTGGATGTAGATGTGGATGTATAGATGTGAATGGATGTGGATGTATAGATGTGAATGGAAATGTGGATGTGGATGTATGTGAATGTGGATGTAGATGTGGATGTATAGATGTGAATGTGGAATGTGGATGTGGATGTATGTATGTATGTGGATGTAGATGTGGATGTATAGATGTGAATGGGAATGGGGATGTGGATGTATGTGAATGTGAATGTAGATGTGGATGTATGTGAATGTGAATGTAGATGTGAATGTGGAATGTGGATGTATGGGAATGTGGATGTGGATGTATGTGAATGTGAATGTAGATGTGGATGTATAGATGTGAATGTGGAATGTGGATGTGGATGTATGTATGTATGTGGATGTAGATGTGGATGTATGGATGTGTATGTATGAATGTGGATATGGGATGTGGATGTATAAATGAGGATGTGAAAATGGAGGTAAGCATGGAGATGTGGATGCATGGATGTGAATGTGGATGTGGATGTGGATGTGGATATGGATGTGTATGTATGAATGTGGATATGGGATGTGGATGTATAAATGAGGATGTGAAAATGGAGATAAGCATGTAGATGTGGATGTATGGATGTGAATGTGGATGTGGATGTGGATGTATGGATGTGGATATGGATGTGAATATATGATATGTGATGTGAAGGAATCTGAAGTGAAGAGATGGAAAAAGGAGGTGATTGGATGAGTACACATATACATGGAATGTGGAATAAGTAATGTGGATTAATGAGGGACAATGTGAAAAAATGAGAGTTAATATAGAAACTGTATTTGTAAACTGTTTGTAAATGCTGTTTGTAAATGGCTGTTTTATGTCAAGAATGCTGGGGAAGCATTTTGACCGTCTTGTGATTAAGGTCGTGGAGACCTAACTGATAAAGTTGCAACTGCTGACGGAGAGTCAATGGAGGACGTCTCGCGTAGCAAGGTCGACCGAGGTCTTGACCAGCCTCGGTTCGATTAAAATGGTGAGCTTCCGGTACGGTGGATGAGGGACCAAGGAAGCGGCCTATGAGTGAAGCGCTAGGTCACCTGCGAAGGATCCTAGAGGGTGCTGACCATACGGTGCTCGGGCTCTGGGTCGCCTAGGATACCCACGCGTGCGTCGAGGAAGATATTGGAACAAGGAGTAAGAGTTGTTTTGTGAAACCGGGCATGGATCTGGTTGACTGACCTTGCTGGTCCTCAACGGATGAGTCCATGGCTCTTTTATATGGATCTGTTGGTTGATCTTGCTGATCTTCAACGAGAGTCCATCTTGATAAGTGATTATATTGCCGAGTATTATGGGCTAGGAACTATAGAAACGGCCCCTGTGAGTGGTCAGGTGGTGAGCGTTCTAGTTGCCAATGATGCCATAAATACTCTGATGAAGGAATGATGGGAAATTTGAGAATCAACCGGATAATTTGGAAGACTGTGATCAGTGGTACTATGGTTTCATTAAAGGATTGTTTTAAAGTTAGCTGATGCTAAGAAAAAGGCAATTTCATATTGGGTGTGTAAGTGGTGTGCCTAATTTTATGTTTGCATGAACTTCCGGCTAGGGGGCCTTGGAACTCTTTTCCTTGGTACCCGGGACAAAACCTAACCAAATTCCAAATTGGATCCCATCACTACAGTGGTTGGGCGGTTGGCTAACCCATGGGATCGGATGGGGTTAGGCTGGACTGATGGATCCGTAAACCGAGACTCAATTTCTGTTATTACGATAGATGAAGTAAATCCCGGATAGTAATTGTTCTATGGATAGGAATCAACGGCTGTGCCTCTTGATGGGGAAAAAAGCGTTGATCCCAATGATCCAAGTGCAAGTTTCTTCCTTGATCCGACCGAGTATCTTTATAGGTGCAGTTGGATCAGCGTGATCAGTAATGATCTTGACTACGTTAGAGTAAAAAATTATCCTGGTGGAATCACCCGTGCTTTCCGGGTAAGGGAAGTTTTTTCCGGGTTCGGTTTTGGAAAAACCGACGGATTAGTCTCTTGTCCGGATATCCGTGGACGAGGCCCCGAATGTGGGACCCCTGTCCCGTGCGAGAAGTGCTACTTCCGCTGCTAGTACCCGAATCCGTTGCTCGGTGGGAACAGGGGGACCTCACAGTTGGTATCAGAGCATTTGGCTAATAAAGATCAACTGAGAAACCAAATATGTCAAAAATTTATCAAGAAGCACAAAAAAAGGTTGTAATTGTGTGATATAATTCATACAATTTGATATTCAAACTGAAATTCGTAAATTGGTAATTGGGTCTTCAGATGGAAGTACCGCAATTATATAGAATCCCTGACTTGCTTGAGGCCTAGACATGATGGTATTTACCTTATAATTCCAAGGGCCGTGACTACCGTATATACCGAGAGTATAACTGCAGCTCTTTACTGACAGTATATACGAGTAAATCTAAGACTTGAAATTATAAGCGTTAATGCTATCCAGATGATGATTTTGAATGTGGTTGATATGATTTTTAGTTCTGTTTGGAAACCGATGAATTGATTTGGATTCTGATTGAAAAATGATGATCCCTGAAAATGGATTGAAATGTAATAAGCTGAGCGAAACCACAAGGTGGATGATTGGGACGAGTCCCTGTAATGATAAATGATGAAAATGATTCAGCAAATCACTATGAGATTAGTGGATTGTGCTGTCAAATTGCTACTGTTAACACTTGACCGTTAGATCAAGTTAAGGGATGACAAATTGAGAACTTACTTGACTGAAATTCCCGTGGAGGAATGCTCAGAAGGAAATTTTTCGGTCTAATGAACCTTTATCATGTTAAAGATATGAATGATATGATCTGAATGAATTGTTATTTAATGATGAGTTCTAAGGGATATTTATCCCAGTATTCTGTTGGGTTGACCAGAATATAAGGAACCCCAGAATAAAATTGGATCTTAAGAAAAAGAGTTGTCCTCTACTTTATGAGATGAGGACATCTCGCACTTTTTAAGTGGGGTAGAATGTAAGATTCTCCCCCAGCCTTCGAGGCATACAGGAGTAAGAATCTCCCTTTTTGATCTTAAAATTATTCCCTCTCAAAAATAAAAGAAAGATTCTGTTTAAAAAAAAAGGAAGACCCTTTCCCTAGAATACTTCTCAAGAGTCACGCTGTTTTAAGGATTCAGAACAATGAGTTCAGAAGTGAAAATCGGTGTTTTGGATACCAAGGTTTTGGTCTTCATTTGAGTACGGCACAAAAGAAGTTCTTTATCTATTGGGGAGTTTAAGAAGTTATCCCCCAGATATTGTGAGCCTTATCTGACTTCAAAGAAAGTAAGTGACTTAGCTTACGAGCTTCTTTTATCTCCTCATCTCAAAGTTCTTAATGCCTTCTATAGAAAATTGTGCCAAACCCAAATCATGGAAAGACCGTAAAACTTCAGTGGCAAGCTACCGTTGGCTTCTAAGTTACGCTAGCTCCTTCCTTTATATAAGTCGTAACTTTTACTTGTCGCTCACAGTAATCTTACTCCCATCGATTTCTTTTCTTCCTAATCTCCTTCATGGCTTGGCAACAAGAATTAGTTTTATCCATAATGATTCCTCACCTTCAAGATGCAAGTGAGTCTGTGAAGAAGGATTTTATAGAACAGTATGAGCGCTCACTTTTCCCTCACTTGGGAACTTCTGTAGCGCAGACCAAATGGCGGACCTATCAAGACATAACTAGGGTAACACCCTGGGGTCAGCAGCACTTTCGCAACAATGTCCGCTTGGCCATGGTTATTGAAGCCTTGGGTTTGGGTCCCCGATACTACTGCGTCATGAGATCAAGGCATCCTGGGTTTTCTGAGCGGGTCTTCTTATTGGCGTGTTTTCTTCCTCATGAGAAGATATGCCTTTACCCCGTTTTTGGCTTGCCTCTCAGAGGTCCTTTTGTTAGAACACCTCATACCACTGAGATAGGCGCAGCAATAACCCACAGAATCATTCCCATAGATGAGTTACCTTATACTTGTGCAGCTTGTGAGGACTGCTTTTGTGACCATATGATGGACGGGCTTATGGAAGTGTAAAGAGTTCCTCTATCTTTACTGTATAAGTTCCGAGAATGAATAAAGTTTAAATCTTGTTCTTATCTTGAATCTTGCTCTCTTTGAGACTTTTTCTTGGTGGTTAATCTTGATTAAAATTTTTCTCTAAGTCTCATATTCGTGAATCTTGCGAAATTATCACAAGTTGCGAGATGAGGACATCTCGCGTTTTTTTTAAGTGGGGTAGAATGTAAGATTCCTCCAGCAAACCCCTTTTTGATGTCTAGTATCTTCTTCTATAATCAATCCCTCTTCAGAAATATAAAAGACTTGTTTCTAACTGTTTTAACCTAGAGAGAGAAAATATTCTAGAGAGAGAATATTTAGATTTTTAATATTTTTAGATAGAAAATTATCTCATCTTATTAAAATAAGTTCCCCTGAAACAGAAATTCAAAAAAGAACTTTCCAATGTGCAATTGGAATTAATTAGAAATGTGTATAAAGGACCTTAGTCTAAGAGTCTAGATTTTCAGAAATTTTTGGATTATGGTCCAATTAAGGTTCCTATGGGCCAATAGCATCAATCCATGTGTAGGGAGGAGATAAATCCAATTTGAAAAAGAAGATACCCAAAAATGAGTAAATGCTCACATAAGATGAAGAGTTGAAAATGTACAAGGTTTATTAGTAAAAAATTATGAGCAATATTAAAAGTATGACATATGTAAGGAAGAGGAGTTCTTTAAAGGAGGTGCATATTTCACATAAGATGAAGAGTTGAAAATGTACAAGGTTTATTAGTAAAAAATTATGAGCAATATTAAAAGTATGACATATGTAAGGAAGAGGAGTTCTTTAAAGGAGGTGCATATTTCACATAAGATGAAGAGTTGAAAATGTACAAGGTTTATTAGTAAAAAATTATGAGCAATATTAAAAGTATGACATATGTAAGGAAGGGGAGTTCTTTAAAGGAGGTGCATATTTCACATAAGATGAAGAGTTGAAAATGTACAAGGTTTATTAGTAAAAAACTATGAGCAATATTAAAAATATGACATAATGTAAGGAAGGGGAGTTCTTTAAAGGAGGTGCATATTTCACATGCTTGAATGAGTTTTAAACTCATAAAAATTGAGATATTTCATCTCTCCTCTCTCCTCATTTAAGTCTAGTTCCAAAAAGTTAGTTTAACTGACCTAAAAATGGTCAAATATTGACCAAACTGATTTAGAAAATTCTAGAATCAGTTTGTTTGGTTAGGAGCTCAATTTTTCCTATAAATAGAAGCCTCCCCCTTGTTGAAAAATATATAGTGTTTATGCATCGTTACTCTACTCCACCTAAGCCAGAAACTGTGAATTCATTTAATAATTCTCTAGTTTTTGGAGCTTCCCTCTTTCTTCAATCCCCATTAGTGGCTCCATCAACATACTTAACCAATTGATTGGTTGGGGGCCTCTACCGTGAACAAAGAATCAAGCAAGTTGTAAGGTAATTAGTGAATATTGATCTTTCTATAATTTCTCAATGTTTCTCTCTTCTCAACCCCTCTCAAGCTTGAGAAGTTTAATTGGTATGGTTTTTTTTTTAATGCTATTGAAGTTTGAATAGTAGTGAAGAGTTACATAATGCTATTGAAGTTAATTTTCATTTATGTTTAAATTCTAATGATTTTTATGTAAATTCTCTCTCTCACTCAAGAAATAGTTATACTCATGACCCGTTCTCAATCCAAATCAAGCTTTCATAAAGCTTTTCCTTAACCCAAGATTAAGCTATGCTTGAGGCCAAATTAATGGCTTTTTTCTATACTTTTAGTTTATGTATATTGATGATTCAATCCATTATGGATTAATAATCCAATTAGAGATCATTTTAATTATTTCCTTAATGATAAGTATTATCCCTTAGAAAAATTGAGATTTATCAGTCATAGCAGCGGAGCTATGGCAAAATTTTTATAAAAATTATGCATAAAATAATCTCATTCAAAGCATAAAAAGAGGACTTCCTACCATATTCTAGGAATTATCATCCTAGATTAATTGAAAGAATTTCATTACAATCATGGAGAAATTGAATTTTAATATTAGGCATAATGGATAAAATTTTATATCAAAAGTGTTATTTTTACCATTTTTATTTCATGCATAGAAGTATGCATAATGGATAAATTTTTATATCAAAAGTGTTATTTTTACCATTTTTATTTCATGCATAGAAGTATGCATAATGGAAAAATTTTTATATCAAAAGTGTTACTTTTATCATATTGGATTTCATGTATAGAGGTATGCATAAAAGTTGATTATTTTATTATAAAAGTGTGACTTTTATCATAATTGAATTTCATGCATATAGGTATGCATAAAAGATATTCTTTTTATACTAAAAGTGTGATTTTCCTCATAAATGGATTTTATGCTTAACTTAGATGCATAAGAGAAATTTTTTTTATTCTAAAAGTGTAATTCCTACCAAATTGAATTTATGCATAAGAAGATGCATAAAAGATTGATTTTTTAATTCAAAAGTGTCATTCTCATCTAAATTGAATTTATGTATAGAAAAATGCATAAAAGATTAAAATTTAATTCAAAAGTGTCATTTTCATTAAAAATGAATTTATGCATAGGAAGATGCATAAAAGATTGATTTTTACTTTGAAAGTATTAATCTCCTTAAATAGAATTTATTCATAAATAAATGTGTAAAGAAATCTTATATCAAATGTAAGAATTCTCTTGTATTCTATAAATAGATAAGAGATGTGATAGGATGTGATAAGAGATGTGATAAGATGCTTATGAAATAAGTTAGGAGGTGATAAGAGATGTGATAAGAGGTGTGATAAGAGGTGATAAGATGCTTATGAAATAAGTTAGGAGGTGATAAGATGAATTAAGATGTGTATGGGGGGATGAGGTAAGAAGTGTATGTGATAGGATAAGATGTATATGGGTTGTGATAGGGCGAGAATGGATGTGATGTAAAAGATTAGATGTGAAGGTATATGGGGTTATATAAATGGGAATGTGAAAATGGATGTATGTATGTGGATGTGTGGATATGGAGATGGGAGTGTGGATGTATGAACATGAAAATGGATATATGCATGAAGATGTATATGCATAGATGTAAATGTGGATGTAGATGTGGATGTATAGATGTGAATGGATGTGGATGTATAGATGTGAATGGAAATGTGGATGTGGATGTATGTGAATGTGGATGTAGATGTGGATGTATAGATGTGAATGTGGAATGTGGATGTGGATGTATGTATGTATGTGGATGTAGATGTGGATGTATAGATGTGAATGGGAATGGGGATGTGGATGTATGTGAATGTGAATGTAGATGTGGATGTATGTGAATGTGAATGTAGATGTGAATGTGGAATGTGGATGTATGGGAATGTGGATGTGGATGTATGTGAATGTGAATGTAGATGTGGATGTATAGATGTGAATGTGGAATGTGGATGTGGATGTATGTATGTATGTGGATGTAGATGTGGATGTATGGATGTGTATGTATGAATGTGGATATGGGATGTGGATGTATAAATGAGGATGTGAAAATGGAGGTAAGCATGGAGATGTGGATGCATGGATGTGAATGTGGATGTGGATGTGGATGTGGATATGGATGTGTATGTATGAATGTGGATATGGGATGTGGATGTATAAATGAGGATGTGAAAATGGAGATAAGCATGTAGATGTGGATGTATGGATGTGAATGTGGATGTGGATGTGGATGTATGGATGTGGATATGGATGTGAATATATGATATGTGATGTGAAGGAATCTGAAGTGAAGAGATGGAAAAAGGAGGTGATTGGATGAGTACACATATACATGGAATGTGGAATAAGTAATGTGGATTAATGAGGGACAATGTGGAAAAATGAGAGTTAATATAGAAACTGTATTTGTAAACTGTTTGTAAATGCTGTTTGTAAATGGCTGTTTTATGTCAAGAATGCTGGGGAAGCATTTTGACCGTCTTGTGATTAAGGTCGTGGAGACCTAACTGATAAAGTTGCAACTGCTGACGGAGAGTCAATGGAGGACGTCTCGCGTAGCAAGGTCGACCGAGGTCTTGACCAGCCTCGGTTCGATTAAAATGGTGAGCTTCCGGTACGGTGGATGAGGGACCAAGGAAGCGGCCTATGAGTGAAGCGCTAGGTCACCTGCGAAGGATCCTAGAGGGTGCTGACCATACGGTGCTCGGGCTCTGGGTCGCCTAGGATACCCACGCGTGCGTCGAGGAAGATATTGGAACAAGGAGTAAGAGTTGTTTTGTGAAACCGGGCATGGATCTGGTTGACTGACCTTGCTGGTCCTCAACGGATGAGTCCATGGCTCTTTTATATGGATCTGTTGGTTGATCTTGCTGATCTTCAACGAGAGTCCATCTTGATAAGTGATTATATTGCCGAGTATTATGGGCTAGGAACTATAGAAACGGCCCCTGTGAGTGGTCAGGTGGTGAGCGTTCTAGTTGCCAATGATGCCATAAATACTCTGATGAAGGAATGATGGGAAATTTGAGAATCAACCGGATAATTTGGAAGACTGTGATCAGTGGTACTATGGTTTCATTAAAGGATTGTTTTAAAGTTAGCTGATGCTAAGAAAAAGGCAATTTCATATTGGGTGTGTAAGTGGTGTGCCTAATTTTATGTTTGCATGAACTTCCGGCTAGGGGGCCTTGGAACTCTTTTCCTTGGTACCCGGGACAAAACCTAACCAAATTCCAAATTGGATCCCATCACTACAGTGGTTGGGCGGTTGGCTAACCCATGGGATCGAATGGGGTTAGGCTGGACTGATGGATCCGTAAACCGAGACTCAATTTCTGTTATTACGATAGATGAAGTAAATCCCGGATAGTAATTGTTCTATGGATAGGAATCAACGGCTGTGCCTCTTGATGGGGAAAAAAGCGTTGATCCCAATGATCCAAGTGCAAGTTTCTTCCTTGATCCGACCGAGTATCTTTATAGGTGCAGTTGGATCAGCGTGATCAGTAATGATCTTGACTACGTTAGAGTAAAAAATTATCCTGGTGGAATCACCCGTGCTTTCCGGGTAAGGGAAGTTTTTTCCGGGTTCGGTTTTGGAAAAACCGACGGATTAGTCTCTTGTCCGGATATCCGTGGACGAGGCCCCGAATGTGGGACCCCTGTCCCGTGCGAGAAGTGCTACTTCCGCTGCTAGTACCCGAATCCGTTGCTCGGTGGGAACAGGGGGACCTCACACATGCATAGAAGTATGCATAAAGGAAAATTTTTTTATATCAAAAGTGTTACTTTTATCATTTTTAATTTTCATGCATAGAAGTATGCATAAAGGAAAAATTTTTATATCAAAAGTGTTACTTTTATCATATTGGATTTCATGCATATAGGTATGCATAAAAGATATTCTTTTTATACTAAAAGTGTGATTTTCCTCATAAATGGATTTTATGCTTAACTTAGTTGCATAAGAGAAATTCTTTTATTCTAAAAGTGTAATTTCCTACCAAACTGAATTTATGCATAAGAAGATGCATAAAAGATTGATTTTAATTTCGAAAGTGTTAGTCTCCTTAAATGGAATTTTTGTATAAATAAATGTGTAGAGAAATCTTATATTAAATATAAGAATTCTCTTTTTAAAAAAAAAGATATGAAATGTGATAAGATGTGATAAGAGGTGTATGAGATGTGATAAGAATTGATAAAATGCGTATGGAAAGTGATAGGATGTGATAAGATGTGTATGGGATGAGGTAAGAAGTGTATGTGATAGAATAGGATGTATATGGTTGTGATAGGGTGAGAATGGATGTGATGTAAAAGATTAGATGTGAAGACATATGGGGTTACATGAATGGGAATGTGGAAATGGATGTATGTATGTGGATGTGTGGATGTGGAGATGGGAGTATGGATGTATGAATGTGAAAGTGGATATATGAATGTGAAAATGGATGTATGCATGAAGATGTATATGCATAGATGTGAATGTGGATGTAGATGTGGATGTATAAATGTGAATGGGAATGTGGATGTGGATGTATGTATGTGGATGTGTGGATGTGGAGATGGGAGTATGGATGTATGAATGTGAAAGTGGATGTATGAATGTGAAAATGGATGTATGCATGAAGATGTATATGCATAGATGTGAATGTGGATGTAGATGTGGATGTATAGATGTGAATGGGAATGTGGATGTGGATGTATGTATGTGGATGTGTGGATGTGGAGATGGGAGTATGGATGTATGAATGTGAAAGTGGATGTATGAATGTGAAAATGGATGTATGCATGAAGATATATATGCATAGATGTGAATGTGGATGTAGATGTGGATGTATAGATGTGAATGGGAATGTGGATGTGGATGTATATGAATGTGGATGTAGATGTGGATGTATAGATGTGAATGGGAATGTGGATGTGGATGTATGTATGTATGTGGATGTGGATGTATGAATGAGGATGTGATAATGGATGTATGCATGTAGATGTGGATATATGGATGTGAATATGAATGTGGATGTGGATGTGGATGTATGGATGTGGATATGGATGTGTATGTATGAATGTAGATAAGGGATGTGGATGTATAAATGAGGATGTGAAAATGGAGGTATGCATGTAGATGTGGATGTATGGATGTGAATATGGATGTGGATGTGGATGTATAAATGAGGATGTGAAAATGGATGTATCCATGTAAATGTGGATGTATGAATGTGAATGTGAATTAATGTGTCGTCGATATGAGGAAATGGATGAGAATGAGTACACATTGAATGGAATGTGGAATAAGTAATGTGGACTAAGGAGGGATAATGTGGAAAGACGAGAGTTTGATTTAGAAACTGTATTTTGTGACTGTTTGTAAATGACTGTTTTATGTCAAGAATGCTGGGGAAGCATTTTGACCATCTTGTGGATTAAGGTCATGAAGACCTAACTGTTAAAGTTGCAACTGCTGACGGAGAGTCAATGGAGGACGTCTCGCGTAGCAAGGTCGACCGAGGTCTTGACCAGCCTCGGTTCGATTTAAATGGTGAGCTTCCGGTACGGTGGATGAGGGACCAAGGAAGCGGCCTATGAGTGAAGCGCTAGGTCACCTGCGAAGGATCCTAGAGGGTGCTGACCATACGGTGCTCGGGCTCTGGGTCGCCCAGGATACCCACGCGTGCGTCGAGGAAGATATTGGAACAAGGAGTAAGAGTTGTTTTGTGAAACCGGGCATGGATCTGGTTGACTGACCTTGTTGGTCCTCAACGGATGAGTCCATGGCTCTTTTATATGGATCTGTTGGTTGATCTTGCTGATCTTCAACGAGAGTCCATCTTGATAAGTGATTATATTGCCGAGTATTATGGGCTAGGAACTATGGAAACGGCCTCTGTGTGGACAGGTGGTGAGCGTTCTAGTTGCCAATGATGCCATAGATACTCTGATGAAGGAATGATGGGAAATTATGAATCAACTGGATAAATTGGGAGATTGTGATCAGTGGTACTATGGTTTCATTAAAGGATTGTTTTAAAGTTAGCTGATGCTAAGAAAAAGGCAATTTTCATATTGGGTGTGTAAGTGGTGTGGCTAGTTTTATGTTTGCATGAAATTCCGGCTAGGGGGCCTTGGAACTCTTTTCCTTGGTACCCGGGACAAAACCTAACCAAATTCCAAATTGGATCCCATCACTACAGTGGTTGGGCGGTTGGCTAACCCATGGGATCGGATGGGGTTAGGCTGGACTGATGGATCTGTAAACCGAGACTCAATTTCTGTTATTACGATAGATGAAGTAAGTCCCGGATAGTAATTGTTCTATGGATAGGAATCAACGGCTGTGCCTCTTGATGGGGAAAAAAGCGTTGATCCCAATGATCCAAGTGCAAGTTTCTTCCTTGATCCGACCAAGTATCTTTATAGGTGCAGTTGGATCAGCGTGATCAGTAATGATCTTGACTACGTTAGAGTAAAAAAAACTTCCCTTACCCGGAAAGCACGGGTGGAATCGCCCGTGCTTTCCGGGTAAGGGATAATTTTTTTTACTCTAACGTAGTCAAGATCATTACTGATCACGCTGATCCAACTGCACCTATAAAGATACTTGGTCGGATCAAGGAAGAAACTTGCACTTGGATCATTGGGATCAACGCTTTTTTCCCCATCAAGAGGCACAGCCGTTGATTCCTATCCATAGAACAATTACTATCCGGGACTTACTTCATCTATCGTAATAACAGAAATTGAGTCTCGGTTTACAGATCCATCAGTCCAGCCTAACCCCATCCGATCCCATGGGTTAGCCAACCGCCCAACCACTGTAGTGATGGGATCCAATTTGGAATTTGGTTAGGTTTTGTCCCGGGTACCAAGGAAAAGAGTTCCAAGGCCCCCTAGCCGGAATTTCATGCAAACATAAAACTAGCCACACCACTTACACACCCAATATGAAAATTGCCTTTTTCTTAGCATCAGCTAACTTTAAAACAATCCTTTAATGAAACCATAGTACCACTGATCACAATCTCCCAATTTATCCAGTTGATTCATAATTTCCCATCATTCCTTCATCAGAGTATCTATGGCATCATTGGCAACTAGAACGCTCACCACCTGTCCACACAGAGGCCGTTTCCATAGTTCCTAGCCCATAATACTCGGCAATATAATCACTTATCAAGATGGACTCTCGTTGAAGATCAGCAAGATCAACCAACAGATCCATATAAAAGAGCCATGGACTCATCCGTTGAGGACCAGCAAGGTCAATCAACCAGATCCATGCCCGGTTTCACAAAACAACTCTTCCTCCTTGTTCCAATATCTTCCTCGACGCACGCGTGGGTATCCTGGGCGACCCAGAGCCCAAGCACCGTATGGTCAGCACCCTCTAGGATCCTTCGCAGGTGACCTAGCGCTTCACTCATAGGCCGCTTCCTTGGTCCCTCATCCACCGTACCGGAAGCTCACCATTTAAATCGAACCGAGGCTGGTCAAGACCTCGGTCGACCTTGCTACGCGAGACGTCCTCCATTGACTCTCCGTCAGCAGTTGCAACTTTAACAGTTAGGTCTTCATGACCTTAATCCACAAGATGGTCAAAATGCTTCCCCAGCATTCTTGACATAAAATAGTCATTTACAAACAGTCACAAAATACAGTTTCTAAATCAAACTCTCGTCTTTCCACATTATCCCTCCTTAGTCCACATTACTTATTCCACATTCCATTCAATGTGTACTCATTCTCATCCATTTCCTCATATCGACGACACATTAATTCACATTCACATTCATACATCCACATTTACATGGATACATCCATTTTCACATCCTCATTTATACATCCACATCCCATATCCACATTCATACATACACATCCATATCCACATCCATACATCCACATTCACATCCACATTCACATTCACATCCACATTCACATCCTCATTTATACATCCACATCCACATCCATATTTACATCCATACATCCACATCTACATGCATACCTCCATTTTCACATCCTCATTTATACATCCACATCCCTTATCTACATTCATACATACACATCCATATCCACATCCATACATCCACATCCACATCCACATTCATATTCACATCCATATATCCACATCTACATGCATACATCCATTATCATATCCTCATTCATACATCCACATCCACATACATACATACATCCACATCCACATACATACATACATCCACATCCACATTCCCATTCACATCTATACATCCACATCTACATCCACATACATACATACATCCACATCCACATTCCCATTCACATCTATACATCCACATCTACATCCACATTCATATACATCCACATCCACATTCCCATTCACATCTATACATCCACATCTACATCCACATTCACATCTATGCATATACATCTTCATGCATACATCCATTTTCACATTCATACATCCACTTTCACATTCATACATCCATTCTCCCATCTCCACATCCACACATCCACATACATACATCCACATCCACATTCCCATTCACATCTATACATCCACATCTACATCCACATTCACATCTATGCATATACATCTTCATGCATACATCCATATTCACATTCATACATCCACTTTCACATTCATACATCCATACTCCCATCTCCACATCCACACATCCACATACATACATCCACATCCACATTCCCATTCACATTTATACATCCACATCTACATCCACATTCACATCTATGCATATACATCTTCATGCATACATCCATTTTCACATTCATACATCCACTTTCACATTCATACATCCATACTCCCATCTCCACATCCACACATCCACATACATACATCCATTTCCACATTCCCATTCATGTAACCCCATATGTCTTCACATCTAATCTTTTACATCACATCCATTCTCACCCTATCACAACCATATACATCCTATTCTATCACATACACTTCTTACCTCATCCCATACACATCTTATCACATCCTATCACTTTCCATACGCATCTTATCAATTCTTATCACATCTCATACACCTCTTATCACATCTTATCACATTTCATATCTTTTTTTTTTTAAAAGAGAATTCTTATATTTAATATAAGATTTCTCTACACATTTATTTATGCAAAAATTCCATTTAAGGAGACTAACACTTTCGAAATTAAAATCAATCTTTTATGCATAAATTCAGTTTGGTAGGAAATTACACTTTTAGAATAAAAGAATTTCTCTTATGCAACTAAGTTAAGCATAAAATCCATTTATGAGGAAAATCACACTTTTAGTATAAAAAGAATATCTTTTATGCATACCTATATGCATGAAATCCAATATGATAAAAGTAACACTTTTGATAAAATTTTTTTTCCTTTATGCATACTTCTATGCATGAAAATTAAAAATGATAAAAATAACACTTTTGATATAAAAATTTATCCATTATGCATACTTCTATGCATGAAATAAAAATGGTAAAAATAACACTTTTGATATAAAAACTTATCCTTTATGCATGATATTAAAATTTAATTTCTCCATGATTGTAATGAAATTCTTTCAATTAATCTAGGATGATAATTCCTAGAATATGGTAGGAAGTCCTCTTTTTATGCTTTGAATGAGATTATTTTATGCATAATTTTTATAAAAATTTTGCCATAGCTCCGCTGCTATGACTGATAAATCTCAATTTTTCTAAGGGATAATGCTTATCATTAAGGAATAATTAAAATAATCTCTAATTGGATTATTAATCCATAATGGATTGGATCATTAATATACATAAACTAAAAGCATAGAAAAAAGCCAATAATTTGGCCTCAAGCATAGCTTAATCTTGGGTTAAGGAAAAGCTTTATGAAAAGCTTGATTTGGATTGAGAATGGGTCATGAGTATGACCATTTCTTGAGTGAGAGAGGGAATTTACATAAAAATCATTAGAATTTAAACATAAATGAAAATTAAATTCAATAGCATTATGTAACTCTTCACTACTATTCAAACTTCATTAGCATTTAAAAAAAACCATACCAATTAAACTTCTCAAGCTTGAGAGGGGTTGAGAAGAGAGAAACATTGAGAAATTATAGAAAGATCAATATTCACTAATTACCTTACAAATTGCTTGATTCTTTGTTCACGGTAGAGGCCCCCAACCAATCAATTGGTTAAGTATGTTGATGGAGCCACTAATGGGGATTGAAGAAAGAGGGAAGCTCCAAAAACTAGTGAATTATTAAATGAATTCACAGTTCTTGGCTTAGGTGGAGTAGAGTAACGATGCGTAAACACTATCTCTTTTTCAACAAGGGGGAGGCTTCTATTTATAGGAAAAATTGAGCTCCTAACCAAACAAACTGATTCTAGAATTTTCTAAATCAGTTTGGTCAATATTTGACCATTTTTAGGTCAGTTAAGCTAACTTTTTGGAACTAGACTTGAATGAGGAGAGAGGAGAGATGAAATATCTCAATTTTTATGAGTTTAAAACTCATTCAAGCATGTGAAATATGCACCTCCTTTAAAGAACTCCCCTTCCTTACATATGTGTCATAATGGAATCATTTTAATATTGCTCATAGTTTTTTTACTAATAAACCTTGTACATTTTCAACTCTTCATCCTATGTGAAATATGCACCTCCTTTAAAGAATTCCCCTTCCTTACATATGTGTCATAATGGAATCATTTTAATATTGCTCACAGTTTTTTACTAATAAACCTTGTACATTTTCAACTCTTCATCTTATGTGAGCATTTACTCATTTTTGGATACCCAAAATGTCTCATATTTTTAATATTGCTCATAGTTTTTTACTAATAAACCTTGTACATTTTCAACTCTTCACCTTATGTGAGCATTTACTCATTTTTTGGGTATCTTCTTTTTACAAATTTGGATTTATCTCTTCCCTACACATGGATTGATGCTAATGGCCCATAGGAACCTTAATTGGACCATAGTCTAAAGATTTCTGAAAATCTAAACCCTTAGACTAAGGTTCTTTATACCTATTTCCAATTAATTCCAATTGCACATTGGAAAATTCTTTTTGAATTTCTGTTTCAGGGGAACTCATCTGAATTATAAGAGATATTTTTCTATCCAAAAATATTCAAAATCTGAATATTCTCTTTCTAGAATAATTTTTCTCTCTCTAGGCTAAAATAGTTAGCAACAGGATCTTTATATTTATGAAGAGGGTTGATTACAGGGGAAGATACTAGACATCAAAAAGGGGTTGGGGGAGGAATCTTACAGCGCACCACCATAGGTGGCAAGACCCTACTACCAGGACAGGGTCCCCTACCTACTCGGGAGGAACTTGATACATAGGTACCACAGCAACATAGGAGGAGGAGGATTCAGACTATGAGAGAGATCAAGGGGAGGTTACTGCAAGTGTGCGTAAGCACAGAAATGTCAAGCTCTTAAAGCCAAGGAAGTCCCAACTTTGCCAACGCACCAACACAACACAGAGAGCTCCAAGGAGAAGGATGCACCAAGGGCATATGGAATGAAGGGATGTAATGCATGAAAATATGAGTAATCACCATGTAAACATGATGCCTAAGTGTGTTTAGTCTCTCACACCAAGAGAATGGAAATAGCCTTCAACAAGCCAAGAGAGAAGCCATGAGCTCCAAGAAACATAAGTTTCCATTTCTAAAAAATGATCATCAAAAGTTACAACCATGGTCCAAGTCCCCTCTTTTATACATGGACTTGTCCCATTATTAACCCTATTGAATAAAGTTCCTACTTTATTACAAACCATCCCTTCCCAAAGATTTTGTCCTCAAAATCAATAACATGTACAATCTCAAAGTATGAGACTCTAATGTAATCAATGGGAAGTGGTTAAGAGTTCTCAAGTACATCCAAAGCACATATACAATGAAAATCCGGATGTATACAAGTCCACAAAGCTTCAAGCCCAAAGTGTATGAGTGGGACTGTTATGACAGCCCTTCTAGTCGATGAAGACCCTTGAAAATCCTTCATTTAGACTCCATATATTGGGCTGAAAATGATATGTACACTTAGCCATATGTAGCCCACATCATAATCTTTCATTAGGATACGCCATGAAGCTTGTTGGAGTAGAAAAATAGGCCCCACAGTAGACCTTCCCAAAGCTGTCCAGAAATTACAGCATGTATACTTCTTTGTGTTGAGTTTGAGAGAGTTGATGGATGTAGAGTTGATGAAGCTATGAGTGCTCCCGGAATCCACAAGAATATGTGCAACCCTCCCATTGATGGTCCCCACCAACCTTAGTGTGCTTGGGTTCTTGCAACCCACCAACAACTCTTGTGAGATAGAGCATATGCAAGCTGAAATTTCTGCATTTGTAGGCATGTCTCCGTCCACAAGGCTTTCCTTAACTCCACCTCCCGGATCAAACGGAAACTCACCATCCTCCGTGATGAAAGAATGGTCTTCAAGTGACTCCTCATGTGCTTCTTCATTGCAATCCTCCCATTCCTCAATGTCATGAGAGTCATCCTTATTCTCTTCCTCATCCATGAGGATCATAGTGGCCACAATCTTCTTTGATTTGCACACATGCCTGGGTGACCACCTCTCTTTGCACTTGAAACATAGCCCTTTGCTTCTCAACTCCTCAATCTTTGGATCATCCATTCTTTGAGTCTTCTTGAAGGGTTGAAAGGGCTTCTTCTTCATGAAGTCACTACTCTTTTTGGCATCAAATTGATGTATCCCATTCTTTGGCTGTCCACCCCCAAATGATGTAGGAGTTCTTGGATTAGAGGATGGTAATGTAGAGGTAGGACCTTTCCCAAAATTGTAAGAAGTAGTGGTTGGTTTGAGTGTGTCTTTGGTGAAGGTCATGGGCTGAGACCTCTTGTACTTTGGCTCATAGAGTTCGGCTAACCTCATAGCTTCTTTGAGAGAGCTAGGCCTTTGAGCCGACACATCCGCCTTGATGAAGTGTTCAAGCCCATGCACAAACTTTTTCATCTTCATGTCTTCACTCAAGCCTTCCACGTACATTGAAAGCTTCAAAAATCTCTTGATGTAACCTCTCACCATCATCCCCTTTTGAGAAAGCTCATACCATTCTTCATGGTATCGATCGAGCACTAAGGGTGAAATGAAGGCCAAGTTCATCTCCCGCTTCAATCCTTCCCAAGTTGATGGCGTGTTCCCTTGTTTGACCAAGTGCCTCCACCATTGATGAGCATAATCTTCAAGATGTAAGGAGGAAAATTGTACCATATCACGCTCACTTTTTGGGTAAAGTTGGAAATAGGTGTCAAGCTTGGTAGCCCACTCCTCCAACTCATGCGGAGATGACCCGTCACCTTTGAACTTTGATAGTGAGATTTTGTCTTTGACATCCTTGGAAGATATGTGGGATGGGTTATCATGTTGGGTAGAGGGCTTGAATCTTTGCATCTTCGAGTATGACTCCATAAATTGTGCAAAGTCTTTGTAATCCCTCTTGATGATATTCGACAATTCCATCCACTTCTCGTGAGCATCCCTTTGTCTTTGGGCAAAGGACATTTGATTCCAATCGAGTGCAATCCCCTCATCATTCACAAACACCTCATCCTCTTCCCTTGAATGCATTGCCCTAGAAAAGGTAGGACCCTTTGATGCATTGAGGTGAGACAAACCCGAATGAAAAGTAGGATGAAACATGTCCTTGACAAGAGGTCTCCGTGCATACGCCATGAATCCCCGAGTGGATGCTCCCAATAAATTCTAGTCAGGCGGACATATATCTAACTAGGATCAAAAGCAAGCTTTCGAATTAGGTTACAATCAGAATCGGACCAGCTGTGTGTTAGTTGGAGAGGTTTCTAGTTAGCTATTAGCTAAGGTCACTTGGGCTATATACGTGGAAGATTAAAGGTGTTAGAGGTTAGCGCTAACCTGGGAGGACAGCTTGAGAGGTTAGCTAGGTCAAATTGGAGAGTTTGGAGTGTGAATAGGTGTCCAAAGGTGTCAACTGATGGACTGAGGATAGGAGCAGGTTTGATAGATTCCCTTGGAGCTAGGATCTTGGTGTCTGTTATGGGCTACCACACGTCTAAGAGGGAACTCAATGAATTCACTTAAGGGAAGAGCAATGGAACACAATTGTCGTAGGGCACTTACCAATACTTCAAACTTGAGTCCCTTGAGGCCTCCAGCTCAATGCATTCACCTAAGGGAAGAGCAATGGAACACAATTGTCATAGGGCACTTACCAATACTTCAAACTTGAGTCCCTTGAGGCCTCAAGCTCACTTATTAATCTCCAATCCTCCAAGCTCCACCTCCACGCTACCACCATAGAGTCACTCGCACCATATCATAAAGCAATCACTCTCTCTCACTCTCCAACACAAGCATGCAACATACAAGCATAGAAGAGGCACAAGTGCTAGAATGCTGTCTCTCAATCTCTCTCAAGACACAAAGAAGAGATCTCAATAACACAAAGAAGGATTGTGTTCTTTCATTATTACGAGAAAATTCCTTATATACAATTGACCCTTATTCACCCTTGGGTGCCCAAAAATTACTTAAGTCCTAGGGTGGCCAATATCTCATAATGTATAACTTTTATAGTTCCTTTGTAGCATGACACTTATTAATTTCCTCAATTGGAAGAGCATACTTATTAATCCAAAATGGGATTAACATCCCCCCTAATGGGAAGAGACCATGGTGGTAAGAAAAGAGAAAAAAAGAAAAGAAAAGCTTGTTACCAACAGAGGAGTGGAGAGGAGAGAAAGTTCAGGGTTTTCAGTGTAGCAATGGAAAGCTTAAAAGAGGGTTAGGGCTCGAGAATAGGCTTCCTAAACCTAGAGTAGACTAAAGAGGGATAGAGTTTCTGCAGCAATGGAGAGGGAGGGAGCTTGAGAGGGAGAGAGAGGGAGCTTGAGAGGGAGGGAGCCTGAGAAGGAGGGAGAGCTTGAGAAGGAGGCAGAGCTTGAGAGAGATGGAGTTTCTACAGCAATGGAGAGCTTAGAAGAGGAAGAAAGAGGGAGAGGGAGCTTGAGAGGGAGGGAGCTTAAGAAGGAGGGAGAGTTTGAGAGGTATGGAGTTTCTATAGCAATGGAGAGCATATTTGTATTGCGCGTAGGCATCAGCGGCGGCATAGTACCACACCACCAGTGTCCCCATCACCAGTGCCCCCACCAGTGCCCCCACCAGTGTCCCCATCACCAGTGCCCCCACCAGTGTCCCCATCACCAGTGCCGATGCGCACGTGCACTGGGACTTTAGGTGTCACATGCGACATCACACCTGACGGGGGTATCCTTCAAGTCAGAACCGGCATCACCTTTAGATGACAGATGAGAGATCTTTGCATGTCATATCTATAGTGAGTTCATATACCATGGCAGTAAGTATTATTTAACATAAAGAATATGAAGTACAGGTTTTTATTTGAATCACTAACTGAATTTATTTTGCAATGCAGTGATCAACTCGAGGATGATAAGAAATATGTCATCAACACACTGGAGACGGAGTTTGGGGCAGGATGGAGTCGGAAGTGGTTGCTGAAACAAATGTATAAACTCGTGAGTCATCGACGCGACAATGCATGGTAAGTAGAGACAGAGAGATGAAACAAAATGAAATGCTATATTTACGTCTTCAAAAGGCCAAGATGACCTATGAGACCAAAAAGTTACCACCAGAGAGCTCTAATACCAATGGGCAGCATGGGGTGTGTTGCGGTTAAGGGTACTGCGGGTAGTCACTGAGAGTGCTGTTGGAACTACTGCCACGAAATGCTAGAAGACTGCTGGCTTCGATGGTCTACTGCTAGGCCAAGTCGATCTAGGGAACCTTGCTTGATTGCGGGTACTGAATGTTGAGATGCTGATACTAGGGTTGAAACACGAGATAGAAGCCTGTACACAACTAGAGTAAGAAAAATGAGTCTGAGGGGAATCAAACCCCGACACTAGCCATATGAGGTTATCACCACAAGACTCCCCACCACCCACCCTTGTTATTAAGTTTAAAAAAAAAACAAGACTTCACAATGAATGATTTTGAGATTAAATCTTACCGAACATAGGCTGATCCGTGAGTTGATAGGTAAGACTACTGGTCCTCCTCGATCGTTAAATTTGTGTTCACGTTCATTTCCTCCGTAGGCTCGACATCCATTGTTTCCTCCTCTTCGGTGTCTGTAGTGTCAGAGTTTGGATCAATGTCGTTCTCATCACCTACAATGTCATCATGTTCGATGGATAGAAGAATTCTACACCTCTCTAAGGTCGATGTGTCTAGATTTGAGGATGTAATCAAATCATCTTGATCCGCTGTCTCAGAGTAACGCTATCAAACAAGTGTCGACCTCTAGGTTGGACTTGCACAACTTGCCACCATGGATGAGCATCTATATTCTTGTAAAAGAATGCTTGTTCAACATGAGTCGGCAGAATGTAAGGCTCTTTTGTTGCATGCAATAACTTCGAGGAGTCGACGGACCAAAATCCGGACGGTTCTCTTTTCATTGTGGCATTATTGCCTTTATACCCCGCACGGAACCAATCCACCTTCAAAACCACCTGTCAAAATACACAAATCAAAACTTTAGAATTATGTTTAGCTTTAAGAAATCTACATGTTATTGTTGCATGAAGAGAGATCTCATTTACCTGCTTGAAGATACGATATGATACTTTAAAAATGCCGACTATGGTTCCCATGTAACCAAGTTCACTGTCGATAAGATTTGTGTCTCTTGAACTTGCACGTGATAATTGCTTAAAAGAGGCAACAACGCAAGAATCATGAGTTAGAGGGAAGTCATCAATAGATTTTATCCGAAGATGTTGTCCATAAGCCCACATGTTGGTATACATTCGTCGAGCCTACACCAAAACATAAATTATTAAAAAAAATTTGAGATTCATTTGTTTAGTTCAGAGTTTTCAAAACCAAACAAGTTACCTGTTTTTCACACCCGATCATAAACTCTCTTTGTTCCGTAGAGATTGGCTCATGATCACTAACCGCACGTTGCATACGGGTGTATAACCAATCCATGAAAGTAGGTACGTCCCCATCGTTATTTACATTGGTTTGACGTTTGGATCTCCTCTTTTTACGTCTACCAACTCGTTTACTTGCAAGATCCTCCTCATACTCATCAACGAATTGTTGCATGCATTTGCTATTATAGACAATGAAAGTAGAAATATCAAATTTATCTTGGATCTTAAGTCAAAAAGGGACTCCCTTACTGGACAATACCTCGTCATACATGGTAAAAGACGGCTTGTTTGTCCATATGCATGGTAAAAGACGACTCGTTTGTCCATATGCATGGAGCTTTAGAATCGGTTTTCTCAAGGTATTCACAAACGTAATACATGCATTCTTCAAGCATCCATCCCTTTGCCATAGAACCCTCTGGTCTTGCTTTTTGACGTACATAACCTTTCAATACTCCCATAAACCTCTAAACCCAAAACATCCATCGAATGCTGACAATACCAGCGAGCTCTATCTCGTCTACTAGATGCATTAGAAGATGAACCTGGATATCAAAAAAGGAGGATGGAAATTCCTTTTCCATTAAACAAAGAAGATCTATACATTCACGCTTCTTGTGTGGAATTGACCCTTTGGCAATCTCTTTAGATGTAATCCATCTATCAGTAAAAGAAAGAAGATATTTGAGATGTCATTGAATAAAGAAGATATGAAATAAAATTTTATACTAAAAATTAATGAATACCTTGCAAGCGATCCAAGGCGATATATCACATCTCGGACTCCTCTTGTAGTACATCCATCAATAACAAGGGGTAGAACATGCTACATACATGATTAATCCGATCAACAAACATACAAGAAAATAAATACTTTCAAAGATCTTAATAGATTTACCTTCACAAAATTGTGCCAATCATGTGTTTTTAAACCAGACAAGCTCTTGTCATCTAGAGTGAACATGTTTCGACAAGATGCTCCATATCTTGTAGGCGTACAAATCGACTGAATCTTCCTGTTGATAGTCTCCAGCTCTTCTGTCTCTTGAGCACCCATGGGGCAGGCTCGTAGGTTGTCTCACGTCGAGTTTCATCATAAAGTGGCCATAGATTGGGCTTTGAGTTTTGATCCTTTAAGTCATTTCTTGCAGCCGCCGGTGTGTCTTTCAAGCCTAACGAGGTGTTGCCATAAGGTTTGACCAATGTTCTTGAATATGTGCATGGGATCAAGAAGATGACATATCCTCAAATCCTTCCAATATTCCAAAGTATACCATATCGAAGGACTTTGAGCTACAGTACGTTTTCCTCTCACTCGCTGCTTTACAACGTCATCATCATCGCCGCTTATGATCTCTGACTCCGGATCGATAGCGGGTCCAAAGTCCACTTTAGATACCAATCCTTTGGTGTCATTGATATTGGACATCTCCCTTCTTCTACCTTTCCATTAAAATGTATGGCTTGCCTTCTGTCTTGTAGATAATGATCCTCAGATAAAAATCGTCTATGTTAAAGATATATATTTTTCTTGAGGTTTTTGCTATAAGTCGATCTCAACCAATCACCACAAATTGGACAAGCTTTATAACCCTTGGTACATATCCCTGCATGGAAAACATAACAAAGATGATTAGCGTAATGAACATCATACAAACTTATGAAAGAATATATATATTTAAACCATTTACCTGAGCAAAAACCATATCTTGAAAAGTCGTGGATAGTCCATGCTAAAATTCCATGAACAATGAACTGTCTTTGATCGATGCTTCTGGACATATCCATGACATCAATCCCTCTCCACAAATCTTGAAGATCGTCGATGAGAGGGGCCAAATAAACATTCAAATCTTTAACTTGTCGTTTTCCCAGAATTAAGAGTGAGAGCATTAAATGCTCTTTCTTAATGCTAAGATACGGGGGTAGATTATAGTTAATAACTACCACTGGCCATGTAGACCATTTACTTGATCTCATTGAAAATGGATTCATGCCATCCAATGCTACACCCATCTTGAAATGGCGTGGTTCTTTTGCAAAATCTAGCCATCGCAGATCAATATGCTCAAATGCAAGACAATCTGATGGAATTCGCATCACTCCATCTTTGCTCTTGTGCTCTGCTCCCCATGTCATAAGATTAGCTAATTCGGGACTTTGGAACATATGTTTTATACGCGGAGCCAGGGGAAAATGTCTCAATACCTTTCGAGGGACCTTACCTTTCTCCTCTTTATAACGAGGAGTTTGACATTTTGGACATGTCACACCGTCCTCATCTTGACCTCTATATAAAATACAATCGTTGGGACATGCATGTATAGAAGAATAGTCAAGTCCAAGACTACTTATCATCTTCTTCACCTCATCATGTGATGTAGGAAGGGAATTGCTTGTCGGCAAGAACTTCCGAGAGAGTAGCATGCAAAGTCCATTAAAAATATGATCAATAAGAACAAAACATATTGTGATTACTCCTAAAATATTTAGATTAAAAAAATGGATCCTTGAGAGTAAGGTCTTCCATCAACATAGAGTCTTTGTCCTTCTGCATGTGTGATCCCTCTATCAGAAAGAGGGGCTGCATTGAGACATAATCCATAAGTACTAATGCTCGGAATGTAGCGAGTAAGCTGATGCCATGGACCCCATCTATATATAGGTCCACAAAAAGACATAAGGGTGACCTCTGAACGAGGGGGCACATGTAAATCTTGTGCAATAAAGACGCCTCGTCCTGCTCCACTAATGGTAGATGGAGCAATTATGTAGCGACTACCCCAGAAGCTGAAAACCACTCCATCTAAAGGAAGTGATCCTCTCTGCCATCCTCCGTATCGTCTGCGATCATACATTTGTACTAGAGAATACAAACGAGTAGGCAACGGATGATCTCCACGTGTCAATTACTATGGACTATGTACCAATTATCATGTACCATGTACCAATTACTATGGACCATGTACCAATTATCATGTACCAATTACTATGGACCATGTACCAATTATCATGTACTAATTACTATGGACCATGTACCAATTATCATGTACCATGTACCAATTACTATATGGACCATGTACCAATTATCATGTACCAAGTACCATGTACCAATTATCATGTACCATGTACCAATTACCAAGTACAGTGCAGCAAGTACCATGTACCAAGTAGCTTGAAAATAGTTATTATTAAAAAGCTTTTTAATTGCCGTTTTTTGTCCATCCCCGTTTCCGTTCGCCGGGATTGCTTACATACATACATACATACATACATACATACATACATACATACATACATATATACATACATGCATGCATGCATACAATGTGCATGCATACATACATGCATGTATATACATACATACATATGACATACATACTGTTAGGACCCTTTTTGATATAGACATGTATATACAAAATTTTGGCATAAAGACTTAATTTTTGGTTGTGTATATTACTAACATGTCTGGGGCATAATAGAAGTACGCCACCATTTGCTTCTAGTCTTCATTTTGAAGGAAAATACGATCCAAAAGGAGCCGGAATATCTATATGAACCGGAATGTAGACCGGAATGGAGATCCGAAAGGCAGAGAGATGGGTACAGAGGAGATCCGGAAGAGTGCGGGACAGGAACCTTCTGCATACACTACGGAAGAATGCGGACGGAAACCTTCCGCAAGCCGTACAGAAAACCAGTTAGATTCTATAGGGAAATAAAAGAGTATGGGATACCGGATGAGTGCAGATGCCGGATGAGATACATACATACATAATGTCTTACATACATACATATATGTATACATATACAATGCATGCATGCATGCATTATGTATGCATAACATATGTATGTACTACTATGTGTGTATGTACTATGTACGTACATACATTATGTATACATATACAATGCATGTATGCATGTATATATGTATGTACTACTATGTGTGTATGTACTATGTATGTACATGCACATTGTATATGTGTATGTATATGTATATTTATATGTATATGTATATGTATTATATAGATATATATTATATGACATATGTACTACATATGACATACATCCGTGCATATATATATACATATATAATGCATGCATGCATGCATTATGTATGCAAAACATACGTATGTACTATTAGATGTGTATGTACTATGTATGTACATGCACATTGTATATGTGTATGTATACGTATATGTATATGTATTATATATGTATATGTTTATGTACATGTATTATATAGATAAAGTAAAGCTTGAAAATAGTTGAAGTTAAATAAAGTTTTTTGAACTGTCAATCTTTGTCCCATCCCCGAGATGGTATCCCCTTCCACTCTCCCGTTTGTCATCAGGAATGCTTACATACATACATACATGCATGCATGCATCATACATACATAGATGCATGTATATACATACACACATGCATGGATTCATACAATGTAGATACATATATACATGTGATATACATACATATATACATAATGTCTTACATACATATATATATAATGCATGCATGCTTGCATTATGTATGCATAACATTAAACATATGTATGTACTACTATGTGTGTATGTACTATGTATGCATAACATTAAACATATGTATGTACTACTATGTGTGTATGTACTATGTATGTGCATGCACATTGTATATGTGTATGTATATGTATGTGTATATGTATTATAAAGATAAAGTAAGGCTTGAAAATAGTTAAAGTTAGAGTGTTTCAATTTCAAAAATTAACAATAAAAGAGAGCTAGATAGCGTTGTTTACCAGAATTCATGTTCATTTATGCACAGGTGTCTGACCAATCTCCGCAAAAACAACGACAGCACGGAGTGCAATCACAATTGCAAGATGGCAAGCGACAAAGAGAGCAACAGTAGGTAGATCATGAGAAAAATATAGACAACATTATGTTTAATGTAAATGAATCAACCAGTATATAAATTCTGTATCTGTCCATTTTTTTCCCTTGCGCGTCATCGCTTAAGCGACAACCATCGTCGCTTAAGTGATTAATGCTCGCTTAAGCGACGTTAAATAACTTTTTAAAAATTTCATCGCTTATGCGACGTAAATGCATCGCTACAAGAGTCGCTACTATAGTCACTTAAGCGACGTATCATAGTAGCGACGCTTGTATAGCGACGGCTGGACACGTCACTTAAGCGACGCTTTTGTGTCGCTTCTGTCGTCGCTACGAGCCCATGGACTAGTAGTGGGGTAAAAGTCATGGAGGTCATGGAGGCCAGAGGCATTTGCTAGTTCGTCAATTGGCACATGGCTTTCCCCATGGAATTCACGCTTGAAAACGCTGTGGAAGCAAAAGATTTTTTCAAAGCCCATGGGCCCTAGGATTCTGAAGATAAAGATGAAAGTAGCAATGGCGACAGGCATGATAGTGGAAGCAATAATAGTAACACATTGGAAGCTTGAAGTACACTTATTAGAAGAGGTTGACAACCTCCACATTTCTCCAACCATATAAGGTTTATGGGTTGAGTAGCTCCAAAGATGCTTTAAGGATGGAAGATGTGCAGCTATCATACAATGGGCTATGTGCACCCTTCATACAGTGGGCTATCTGTGCCTTGATTTAGAAAGCTTCCTCATATCAGAGGCTCATGATCCTCAAAGAGGACATCAATCATATCCTCCATGTTGTGTTCCTCCACATCAACATGGTACATGAATGGAATCAATGCATAGCCCTTGTTTGCTCTCTTTCTGCTCATGGTGGAGCAATATGCACCCCAAGTTGCTCTTGGTGTGAAGCCTAGAAATTCCCCTATTACACCCACCAACCATTTTGTGATGTGGCATCGACTCAATGGCTATTTGATGAACTTCCTCCTCATCTAAATCATCTCCATTGGCCAAAGAGTCTGATTGTGGGGCATCCCATTCTTCCTATTCACCCATGTGTTATCGTGTGATTTGTTGAGCATGCATGACTTGTCTCTTGCACCTGGAACAAGGGTAAAAAGTTCTCTCGTTCAACCATTTGGCCATGCTTTGTCTCAGTGGTGGGGAGGGCTACAAGTAGATTCATTTGGTTCAGAAGATTGCAACATGTATCAATAGAAATAGGAATATGGCTTACCTCCACAGCCTTGACTTCATGCTTCTCAATGCATATCCGGTTTGGGTAGACCACTAACTTTGTATTTATGCCTTTTCTTATTCTTCTTTTTGTATAGTAAGTATTATTGGATCGTCTTGGACACATGCATTGTGAGCTTCCCTTATCCCATATGGGCACTCTAAAAAGGTATGCTCCCACCACTACCCTATCTAGTTCTATTTTGCTTCATTCTCATAGATTGTGGTTAAGAAGAATGAACATGTTTTTTTCTTATAATTAAGAAATCTGTCTCTAAACTAATAGGAGTGAGACATATGATATGTTGATTGCAAGGCATATGATATGTCCATTGTGTTGCAAGACATTCAAGACATGCAATGACTTTCATTATAGGCAAGCATCAGAGCCATGCATTCTTGGCATGCAATCATATGTACTTTGTGTACTTGTGAGTTTTTGGTGTTTATGGACCACAATGTGTGTATCCACCACTAGCAATGATTTTTTTTAAAAGTTTTAGATATTAGATGACAGAGACGTTAGCGGTAATTCTTGATTTTTGTAATTAAAAACATTAGCCATGACCTCTCCCTTTGGTGGCATTGCATTCTGATGATAATTTCTTTTATACAAAATTTGATTTATTATTTGTATTGAAAAACAAGACAAGCAACTAGATTTTTCATTGTAACTTCTACATGCTACCTAATAAAATAATTTTTCTTTTAATGATGACTATCACTATGGGGATATTTTGTAAAGAGGTAAATTCCACAACAATTGTAGAGAGAAATGGACAGTTCATCGCCCCCACCTCTATATGGAAACTAGATTCTAGAGTCATCTTACACCCCACTAGGCTCTAGTGGTGCCGACACCCCAACCCCAAATAGCTATATGGACTTCTTTACAGTATGTTAAGCTCCTCTCTTACATCTATATACTTTACTATTTGTCTTGCTTTTTTTAATTTTCCATGCCAATCCACTCATTTTTCTTTCTCATACAATCCCAACAAGTACCCTCCTCTTCACAAATCCCTATTCCTATAGACCCCCCCTGGTGCTATGATTGTATCAGATATAGGAGGAGATGGCCCACCTCATGTAAGACATTGACCATAAGGAACACTCTTGAGGATATGGCCCATTTGGGTATTTACACCCCAGCTATGTCTTACTATCCCTCACCACAGTTTACGAGTGTGCCGCCCATGGCACCAAAGACAATAGTGCACACTCTACACAGTCATCCAATCCTCCAAACAGTTTTTAATCTTCACATCACAAATGTGAGTCAACCTCCGCTAGATGCCATTGACATAGTTGAGGATCTACAAGATCGAGGGACTCTCGATGTCCTTGACATAGTGGCAGTGAGTCTCGTAGGGGTGTGGAAGAGTTGTTACCTCCCATGCTTTGGCCATGCTCGTGAGCCAGAGTCCAATGTCAAGGCCAATGAGGAGGGCCTTTACTATCATGTCTCACAGTACATAGGGGGTCAATTACATATACAAAAGATACTCTTATGGATACCCAGTTGAAATTGTTACATAATATTATATACAAAAGCTTCTTCATCAACTTTGAAAACCAGAGGTAGAGGGACCTCGACTACATCTAGACTCTACATGAGCGCTTCCCCAATCCATGGAACCATCATTTCTCACGCGATTGGGTCCGAAGCCATTACATAAGATTTCTCAACAACAATAGGTCTCAAAATTTGTAATAATGCAAGGGCACTAGCCAAAAATCATGGCCCTTCAAGGCAGTACATGAAAGGCAGTGACTCCATGCATTGCAAGAAGTGAGTGCTAGGATTATATTCCCCTAACATGCCACAATGCATCAAGTGCAACTCCAAGTACAACTCCAATAGTAGGGAGTAGTACATTGGGGGTTAGATGCATGAAAGAAAGATTTGTACATGCACTTAACTACAAAACTCATATCTTTTATCTAAATTTTATGGCTAAATTTATCTTCTCTCTTATATATTGGAGGAAATTGTGGGTCATCAAGCACATAAAGTAGGTGTCAATTTACCATAGAGAACAATGTGATATAGATGCTTGGAATCATTTTTTGGATATCGGCACAGGGTCATCACAATGAGTGGACTCAAGTAATAGGAGCCTTTGCCAACGAAGAGGTGAGTAACTAAATGATAATAGTGAATTGTATTTACATTGATGTAGGGTGTGTATTCATTTTCTGTGCACGGATGTGTAGGGAGACCAAGAAGATCTAGAAGATGAAGAAGAGCAATGTGGGGATGATGAGGAGAATGACCTAGTCTGGGCCCATCAGTCCCTTTAAATTTTTCCATGTATATTTTATATATACCATGAATTTTTGAACTAAATATTTTCATAAATACACATGATTTTGTTTCAAGTGTCTTTTTTATTTGCAAGTATGTCTCTACTTTAGTTATGTTGCATGTTTTTCGGAGACTAGCCATCGAGATGGATATGCCTATGTTGGGCACTCCATCATGAAAAATTTGTGCATACCAAGACATGCATTAAAAAAACCAAAGATCTCTCCTTGTAGGCTACATGGGGCATCCTCAAGGAGAGCTCTTTGTTTTTTTTAGTACATGTGTATGCATGGCCATAGTTGTAGCTATACACACGCGCACATGCACAATGATATGTGTAGCCACCAACACAAGCACATATGCAACCATACACGTTAGGAAAATCTTGAGCCCACTCAAATCATGGGGCATCCTCACAAGCACATATGCAACCATACACGTTGGGAAAATCCTGAGCCCACTCAAATCATGGGGCATCCTCAAGGAGAGCTCTTTGTTTTTTTTAGTACATGTGTATGCATGGCCATAGTTGTAGCTATACACACGGGCACATGCACAATGATATGTGCAGCCACCAACACAAGCACATATGCAACCATACACGTTACTCAAATCCTGAGCCCACTCAAATCATGATGTATAGGTAAATGCAATGTACATATGACAGTATGAGATGAATCCAAGGTGGCAAAAAAAATGGTGTGGCTAAGTAGAATGGTGTAAGAATGTGAAACAAAAATAAAAAGCATACGGGAGAATGAGGAAGCTGGGTGGCAATTGTTCTAGAAGAAAGTGAGGCTGCGCGACGGGGTTCAAGAAGGACAATTTATTTTTTTGGATATATGTAGAGTGGTGGCTAGAGACTACCATAGAGGAGAGTAAGAGAGAGACTGCAATGGAGTGTGTCTCTTGCAATTTCATTTTCTTGGCTGAGGTCAATAGGATGGAGATCTTGTAGACATCAAAGGTCATGGAGAACAATGCAGTGTGACAAGGTTTGATTGGATTAAAGTAGAGGGAGAGCTAGAGACTAGAGTCAGCTCTAGGAGGTGTCCCCTAGGATTTCTATGCAGCACTTGTGTTAGATACTTGGTATAGACTATGCCTGCTCAACTATAGTAGCTGTTGTTGCATAACGTCAGGATGCTAGTTTTCTGTGGTGGATGAAGATGTTGTGAAGAGCTGTTGTTGAGGTCTATCAATGAAGGAACTCAAAAGTTTTTGTGGTTTCTTCTTTTGTCTTTGAGCCCCAAGTCTCACGGATGTTGAGACTGTATGGTTTTGTTTCAATGAAGAATATAGTGAGTGGAGCTTGAGTTCTGTGTCAATTGATGAGATTTTGTGCCATGGTGCCTTACTTCTGTTGTTTTGATTGTGAGCTTAAAACTAGTTGATGTTGGAGGAAGGTTTCAGGACCTCGAAGACATTTATCTAACTAGGGACAAAATGACTAGGGACAAGTGTCAACATTTTGAGTCAAATTTTAGATAGTTGTGAGACAACTAAAGTGTATTCAAGTCAAGAAATGAGTGTTGTTGGGTCCAGAGAGGTTTTGAAGCAAGGTATTGAGGTTTGTTGATAGTTGGAGGACATTCTAGGAGTTAGGCGGACATATATCTAACTGGGATCAAAAGCAAGATTTCGAATCAGGTTACAATCAGAATCTGACAAGCTATGTGTTAGTTGGAGAGGTTTCTAGTTAGCTATTAGCTAAGGTCAATAGGGCTATAAAAGTGGAAGATTAGAGGTGTCGGAGGTTAGTGCTAACCTGGGAGGACAGCTTGAGAGGTCAGTTAGGTAAAATTGAAGAGTTTGGAGTGTGAATAGGTTTCCAAAGGTGTCAGCTGATGGACTGAGGATAGGAGCAGGTTTGATAGGTTTCCTTGGAGCTAGGATCTTGGTGTCTGTTATGGGCTACCACACCTCCAAGAGGGAACTCAATGCATTCACCTAAGGGAAGAGCAATGGAACACAATTGTCATAGGGCACTTATCAATACTTCAAACTTGAGTCCCTTGAGGCATCCAAGCTCACTTATTAAGCTCCAATCCTCCAAGCTCCACCTCCATGCGCTACCACCATAGAGTCGCTCGCACCATATCATAAAGCAATCACTCTCTCTCACTGTCCAACACAAGCATGCAACATACAAGCATAGAAGAGGCACAAGTGCTAGAATGCTCTCTCTCAATCTCTCTCAAGACACAAAGAAGAGATCTCAATAACACAAAGGGGGATTGTGTCCTTTCATATGAGAAAATGCCTTATATACAATTGACCCTTATTGGGTGCCCAAAACTTACTTAACTAAGTCCTAGGGTGGCCAATATCTCATAATGTATAACTTTTATAGTGCCTTTGCGGCATGACACTTATTAATTTCCTCAATTGGAAGAGCATACTTATTAATCCAAAATGGGATTAACATCCCCCCTAATTGATGAACACTATATTCATGAGTTTGGGAATTTTCCAACTCCCATTTTTTGAATACTAAAAAGGTGGGACCTGGATAACATGCCTATAAGTTTCTCAAAACCATATCATGTGACCTATTGTTGGAAAGCGCTTGGAAAATGGAATCTAGTGAGCTATAGAGTGCTCAATTTGGAGTAATGGTGTTCAAGTTATCATTAATCCAAAGATTTGACCACGTGTCCCAAACTACTAGGAAATTCCCATATTCCCCAATATGGTGTTGATGTAGGTTTTGTCCTCATAACCTATTACTGAGCTCGAAAGACCTGGTCGCTGAACTCATGATGACGGTAGAAGTTACGACATGATTGAATATTTTTTAGGGTTTTTCTAAATGTTGATGTGATCTCGAGAACCTGGTGTCGACCATGTCTTCGAATGTGACATGCATGTAGATAGGAAGACACCTTAGGCGATGATAGTACAACATCATTCCTCTATCTGAGGGTGCTTAATTCATGTCAAACAATAGCTGCTCAGCATCATACCCATCATAGCATTCCCTTGGGTCGAGCGATGAGGACCATGAGCAATTTTAAGAATCTAATACTAGCCACTATTGCTGGGTCTCCGGGATACATCGCCATGCCTGTATCCAATATTTTGCATCTACTTTCTTTATTCCCTTATGTTTGTAAATGTAGCTGGCATGAAGATTAGAAAGTTATAACAAACATGTGAATCTCGCTGCTTGGCCTCTTGAAATTCTAGAGGTGTCTATCTCCTCTTTAGTGGCATGTACAAGGGATCAACTCATTGAGTTGGTGGCGCACACATATATTCATGGCTGTATTCTGGAATTGTGAGGAATGCCTTTCTCTAGTCTGGCTGTTCGCCAAAATCTTTGAGCCTAGGGTGTGGATCATCTGTGATAATTGTTGTATACCCCCCTCTGCTGGTATGGACTCGGTGAGTCTTCCTCCACCTGCGAAAGCAATAACTGATCATAAATGTTACCATTCTCATTTCCATAGGTTAGCCAATTGGTGGATTGGCTTACTTGGTGCCCTCTCCAGCCAAAGGTAGCAGTTCTTCTAATTCCAGGCGAGGGGTATGGCAAATAATATTACTTTGTTGGTGTGACATTCGACTAGGCCTCTGGTAAAACCCTCTGCCGAGTTGGTTCAAATGGTGTTATTTTCATTAACACCTTGAACATCAATTTTGGCTTTAGCAGTGGATTGCTAGCTCTTATAAATCCTTCATATTCTGCACACCAGACAAGGACTCCTGAGTAGTATCATCAGTAAAAGACTCAATTGTGTCCTGTGTGGGAGAGTATGACTTACCTCTTGTTGAGTTTGCCATGGGGAGATGGGTCAGGTGTCCGTACCTCCTCAGGGGCAAGAGTGTTAGTGGGAAATTCTATATGTTGAGAAGGGAGAGTACAAAAAATGCAATCTTGTTGAGACTTATTAGTAGGCAGTGCATTAGGATATGAATTAAGTAGTTTACTAGCTACATTGGAATACATAGTATAAGTAGGGTTAGATGATGAAGTTGGTGTCTCTTCTTGACCATGGCTTGAGATAGGGGGTGGGTAGCCAGGTTTGTGGGATTTCATAGAATATTAAAGCTCAGAGATATCCTCGACACTTATGTTAGGATATTCAATGTGTTTTATCAAAAGTGTAAAGGACATTTGTTAACATTGCCTCTAGATGCTTGTAGATGTTATGATAGAGTTTTGGAATACCAAGAGGATGATATAAAGAACATTCACATAAGTTTAAGTGCTGGTGATGAGTGTTGTATACTTCTAGCCACCCATGACTTATAAACCCATTGATAGCTTTGGGCCGCTACAACCTCGTAGTTGGCCGGTGTGTCGAGAATATCATCTGGAACAAACAGGTCTAATTTTTCGACGACGTTGTCCATGATTTCAGAGTTTTGGAGCACCCAACACCAACTACGAAGGTTTAGCACAACTGGGTGAAAGGGATAAAAGTAGATATCATAAGGATTAGTTAATACTACATCCCCCCAAAAAATTCCCATAATTATAGTGGGATCAGCATCACATTTAGTATTTTGCTTAATGAGCGTTAGTTCTCCTAGGCTTAGGTCCTCAAAATGATTTATATCATATTGAAGCAATGAGAGGGTTAGAGTAGATATTCCAAAAGTTAAATATGTTCGTAATTCCTCTTTCTGTGATTAAAAATTTATCCATGTTTTCACTATGCATTCCTATGAATATTTTCACATTCTTTTCTCAATTTTCCCAATATAGAATATTCTCAATATTCCTCTTTTTGAATAAAAGATTTATGCATACATCCTTATGGGATTTACAAAAATCAATTATACCCAGAATTCCTCTTTCATCATAAAATATTTATGCACACATACTAATTCATTTTTATCTAAATGAATTATATTCATAATCCTCATTTGAAAATTAGAGAAGAATTGTACATAACATTCTCGTATTTTCTAAAATATAATATACTCAAAAGTCCACTTTTGATGAAAGGAAAAATTTATGTAAATCTTTCCATAATTCCCATAAATTGAATAAATCTAGAAAAAATTGTGCATAACCTTCTTTATTTTTCTGGCAAATGAATAATGCTCAAAACTCCGCTTTTCTATGAAATGAGAATGCTCAGAATTCCACTTTTAATATAAAAATTTATTTATGCATAAACCTAAGCATAAACATAAATATAAATGCATCTAAACATCTTGTTTATTTAATAAAAGTATTCAAATATAACTTCCATATGAAAATAGATATATAAACGTTATCATAAGATCTCTTTCATCATAAAATGAATAAATATAAAATTTCTTATCACATAAAAACAAGCATAAATGAATTAACCTTGCTCTAAGTAGGTTAATAAACAAAAAAATGTTTAACCTTCATCTCTAGCTTGATAAGCTTAGTGTTTAGGGTTAAAAAATGAGATTAAAATTAAGGTTCAACCTTGCAAGAAGGATTTAGCCATAAGAAGTGAGTATTCCTTCATAAGAGTGAATATAAATCATAAACAGAACACTTAACACTAGTTCTATAATTGGACACTAAAGTGTCTTCTAAAGTGTCTTGTTTCTCACCAAAACTTTGGAATTTTTTAGGGAACTTGGAAACAACATTTTTACACCTTTTTTCAACCATAGGTCAGTTAAAAGTCAAACAATAAAGGGGATTTTTCATGATGTCAAAACACAAGCTATATTAGAAATTTGACAAAAAAACTCTAACTTGAAATTTGAAGCTATTTTGTCAAAAATCCCATGAAATGCCTATAACTTCTTGAATAAATCATGTTTTTCATGTTTGTAAAAGTCAATTGGTAGAACTTGGGGTTTCAAAACAACACAATCTCCTTTAGGTCCTAGTTCCTAAGCTACTTGTGAACTATAACAAAAATCTCATAATTACCAAGATGCTGAAAAAGAGAAAAAATTTTGGCCTTCTAAAGGTACTTCCATAAAACTAGGGTTATGTTAGTGCAAATTGGTAATAAAAAATGATTATATAGTTCAAAACCAAGTTAATACATATTTTTTGGGGTCCCAAGCTCAAGTAAATCTTGCGACCTGAGCGCTATCTTAGTTTTTCAAAATTTCTAAATTCTCTCTCAACAACCATGAAACAAAGGTTTTAGGTACCCAAATTATGTTTGTACAATGTACCTTAGTGGAATTATTCTATACAGACAAAATGTTGCAAGTTTACTAAAGGAATGTAGTGCGTATGACTCAAGAATCTAAATCCAGAATTTTTGTTGTGTGCAGTTTTGACATTTTGAAACAATTAATATTTGTAGCTTACTAAGGGGCTTTTACATATAACTTTATGATCTTAATGGATAGAGTAAGCATTGTATCACCTTAAAAAACTTACAAACACATTAAAACCATGTATTGATTTGGATACAAATGGATGCTAAAAAGTGGTGTATCAAACACTTACAACTTCCTACTATTTTAGACACTGTCAATTGAATTTTATTTCAGGTGAAACTTGGCAAAATCTTTGACACAAATATGAAATAATTACTTGGAATTTTCATGGGGCTTAGTGATTTTTTTCTCTAAGCTTATAAGGCGGTTTTCTCAAACCTGAGTTGCAGACTCATGCAAGCCCTATTTATGGGTGTAATTCCTTATTGTGCGAGCATCCAAATTGCAAGGTTACATTTTTTAAAGGCACACTAGGTCACATATTCAAAATACTCAAGAGGGATTTTGAATATGTCTTTCCTAGCGCAAGTAGCATTTTATTTGCATTGTTTGAAAAAGGACACTTAAGTGTCCTTTTTTGGTACCAAACTAGTGTTAAGCATAGGAGATTAACATTACTTCATTTAAACAACAACATAAATCAAGAAGGGCATGTTTTTAAGGAGAAACCATGAGATAGGATGCTTCCCAAGCATGTAGAGGAGAAGAAGATAGTATAAACATCATTGTTTAGGCTTATCCTTGATTTTGGATTGATTCTTTATCTTGCAAGGAGATGTGTAGCCCTCAAGGAAGAGGCTTGGCCACCAAGAGAAGAGGGTAGCCTTCAAGAGAAGAAGAGGTTTAGTGAAGCACCAAAACTTCACAATGGAGAGGCAAGGAAGACGGATGAATGAATTACACTAAAATTAAAATTACACTAGCATGGAAATACTCTAAGATAAAAATACAAAGGAATGGGATTCTATTTATAGGTGAGGGAGGCCTCCAACCTAGCCCAAGTAGGATCTAGAGGCTTCGAGCTTAAGTTTGGGCCAATTTGGATAAGTTTTAGACTAGTTATGCCCACTTTTTTGATCTAGTTTGGAAGAGGAGAAATGAGAAATGAAATATCTAGCCACCTCATGTATGTTTAGAATAAAAAATGACCCCTTTGATGTGATTTCTAGGCGCCTCCTTGAAGTGGGATTATCTCTCCATATAGGTGTCAGAATTCACATTTTTTTAATACTAAGTTCCAGTACTAGTCAACTCTTCATCTTATGTGAAAATTTACTCATTTTTGGTGGAATTTCTTTTCTTCTTGAATTTTTTCTTATTCAAACACTTGTATTAATCCCATAGGCCCATTAGAACACTCTTTGAACCTTAATCCAATTTTTTTTTAAAATACCCTAGGTTAAAGTGTCCAATGCACATATTCAATTAATTTCTAATTTACATTCCAAAACGCTTTTTAAACTTTTGTTTCAGGGGAATTTATCTTAAAATTAAAGGGTAACTTTGTATCCAAAATTATCTCAAAACTGTAATACCTCTTTTTTGAACATTTTCTCTCTCTAAGAGTCAATCTAAGAGAAAATGAACTATTTTAAAGATTAAAATCAAGGGAAAGTGTACAATGATTTCTGAACTTTCTAGATACTGAAGAGGAGGAATCTTACAGATAGCGTCTTGATCTAACCTTGTAGTTCTTCTTCTTTAGCTAGGGAAATGTGCTGGAGCTCCTGTACTTGCTAGGCATGGATGGCTGCTAGCGCTTGGTTATGGGTAACTTCCTTTTGAAGTTGCTCTTTAGCCTGCTCTAGCTATGCTTTGAAATCCATATTCTCTTTAATTCTTTGCATAATAGTTTGGCTGAGAACCAAATTATTATTTTTCGGCGTGCTTGGTACCTGGTCTCTGGCTCCTTAGTTGCCTTTAAACTCTTCATGATCACATCCCTGTGTGCAGCCTCCATCATTTGTTAGGTGTTCTTGTAAGGTCTATACTTGGTTGTTGGACTCTTGAACTTGCTTCCAGAGTGTGGCATTATGATCATGACGCATATGTGTTGTGAGGAGATGTCACCGCCATACTCATTTCTCTTGCCCCCACAATGATGCACTTGTGGCCACTGTTCCTTTCAATCTTGCATGTGGCAGGTTTAGTAACTCATCTAGTCCTTCCACCATTTCCTGAAGGAATTTTTCATAGTCTAGATTATGTAGGAATGACGGCTCTGGTATCATATCTTCATCCTCCAGACGCCTCCTTTTGCTTGGACTGGTGGGTGTATCTTCATCAGCACTTGGCCTTTTACCTATATTCAATGGCGTTGTTGTGACTTGCACTTGGAGCAACGTTGCTTCTTCAAGTTCCTGGGGTTCTTCCATTGGCACTGCTTCTACTTCAGTCTCTGACTACATCCCTGCATAGGTGTGTCTAACATAGTATAATTCTTGAGTGGAGATAGACTTTTGAAGATTAGCTAAGTTGGGCTTTGAGGAGGAGTCATTTGGTGTGCTTCTTCTGGTGTAGCCTCGTTGCTGACAGTGGCTTCTTGCTGCTCTAGTACTTACTGGTATACGACTTGATCTGTTGTGTGAGCTCAACCTTAATTCTTTGTGTTTTCTCAGCCACATCTTGTATGACACCTCTCATCTTGTATGACACCTCTCATCTTCCTTTCTATCTCCTTTTTTCTTCCTCTCTTGATTTCCTTCATTATTGCCTTAGTTTCCCTGAGGACCTCTTGTCCCTCTTGCATTTCTATAGCAGTTAGCATTAGTTACTCTGTGAGGAGTGCTAATTACATTTTCTTAGCTAGTTCTAGTTCTGAAAGAGGCCTCCTAGCCACATGGTTCTGAAAGAGGCCTCCTAGCCACATGGTTCAGTACGTGTGTCATCAGGTATGGGTTGCATATTTTTTATTGATGGGCCTTAAGGTAGTTCTCCATCTCCCTGTGTATATAATATGCCCAGGCCTCCTCCTGTTCTTCATAAACGTTTGCGATTCCGTTCAATGGCACCCTAGTATACCTGTCCACCATTGGCTTTAGCTGTTGCATGATTAATGACATTGCCCTGCATGCCTTTTCTGTGGCTACATCCCTTTTATATTTTTGTATTAAGCTTCATTAGAGTTGTAGGAGCTCTTCTTCAACATGGCATTGAGAGGCATCTTGTCAAAGGTGTGTGCAAGTATCTTGACTGGTGGTGAAAGCTGCAAAGCTTCACGTATTAAATCTTCTATGATTAGTACTTGTTCCGTTGTGCGATCTTGGTGCCTTTGTCATATGTCTTTATGTATTCTTCAGAAGCAGTATGTAGATAAGAAGAGGTCAAACAAAAAATTCAAAGAAGCAGATATGGTCTTCATTCGATTATGCCCCAAAAGAAGTTCTCTATCTCTTAGGAAGTAGAAGAAGTTATCCCCCCCTAGATACTGTGGACCATATCTGATTACAAAGAAAGTAGGTGTCTTAGCCTATGAACTTCTTGTGCCTCCTCATCTGAAAGTACATAATGTATTTCATGTCAGCCTGTCAGTATGTACCAAGCCGAATCATATGCTTAATGAGATGAACTCTTAACTTGTTCAACCCAAGGGCGAATGGAACTCCAACTTGAAGAAATCCTTGATGTTCGAGAGAAGATTCTCAGGAATAAAATTATGAGAGAATTATTAGTCAAATGGAAGTTCTCTCCTTTTGAAGACGCCACCTAGGAGAAAGAAGCCGAACTGATGCATGATTACCCCCAGTTTGCAAGATAAGGACCTCTCGCATTTTTCAAGTGGGAGATAATGTAAGATTCCTCCCCAGCCCCTCAAGATGTCCAATTTCTTCCTCTATAATCAATTCCCTTTTGAGATTAATAAAATATCTTGTTGTTTCTACCCGTTTTGGCCTAGAGAGAGAAAATATTTTAGAGAGAGGTAATTCAGTTTTTAGATATCTTTGGATGGAAAAATATCCCTTCTTATTAAAATAAGTTCCCTCGAAACAGAAGTTTAAAAAAAATTCCTAAGGTGCATTAGAAATAAATTATAATGTGTACAAAAGACCTTAGCGACACAGACGATTGAAAGAGGGTATTCTTCTTGAGAAGATTAGTCAAGGGGGAAGCTATGAGAGCATACTTAGGTATAAAAATTCTATACCAACCAGTTAATCCCAAGAATCCTCTGACTTCTTTCACTATCTTTGGTTCAGGCCAATCTATGACTGCTTGGTCTTTTGCGAAATCTGGAGAAATTTCATCTTTGGATACTAGAAAGCCCAGGTATTCAACATGGTTGACAGAGAAAGTGCATTTATTCTTTTTTCCAAAGAGTTGGTGCTTCCTTACAATCTCAAGAACTTTACGGACGTGAGCTTCATGGTCAGCTACATTCCTTAAGTGAATCAAAGAAAACAAGAACAAAATCATCTAAGTATTCTCTGAGAATGTCTTGCATTAGGCGATTGAATGTAGCTAGGGCATCTGTCAATCCAAATGGCATGATAATAAATTCATAGTGCCCATAGAGAGTATTGATGGCTGTCTTCGGGATATCTTGATCATTAATCCTGATTTGGTAATACCTTGATTTTAGATCTATCTTTGTGAAGATTTGGGCTTCATTTAGCGTGTCCAGAAGCTCATCAATTCTGGGGATAGGATACTTATTCTTAACTATCAGCTGATTGAGACCTCTGTAATCCACACAAAGTCTTAACGTTCCATCCTTCTTTTTCTGAAAGAGAACTAGTGCTCCCCAAGGTGAAACACTGGGTCTTACAAACCCTTGTTCTAATAGCTGCCTAAGCTGTTCCTTGAGTTTGATGGCTTCAGGGACTGGCATTTTGAATGTGCGTTGGGGTATTGGGGCTGAGCTCCAGGGGTCAATTCTATCTCATGATCTACTTCCCGAATCGGAGGCATCTCAGTTATCTCTGTTGGGAATACATCATCATACTCACTTAACCATTCTGGTTCTTTAACCTTTAACTTTGTGTCTACCGGATTCATTTTGACAATATAAATGAGTTGCTTCTTTCTACGTCCTTTCAGTAACCTAGAAGCTTTTACTAATTGTAGATCTAGGGATCCATAAATTCCAGTTCCTTGAACTTTGTTCCCGTGAAGGTCACGAAAGGAAATGGTTCCATTGTGACAGTGAATGTCAGCTTGATTTTTGTGGAGCCAATCCATTCCAAGGATTCCGTTGAAAACTCCCAAAGGTAAGACTCTGAACTCGCAGTCAGTTACATTCCCATCTAGATTAAACTAAATACGATCTATCTCATGGTGAGTGAAAAGAATCTTCCCATTGGCCAATTCAACTTGCATAGGTTTCCCAAATTTCTGTTCTAAGACTAGCTTTTACGCAAGCATCCTTGGGAAATAAATGAATGAGTACTGCTTGAATCAATCAAAAGCTTGAATGGCTTACCCTTATACTCAGCTGGAGTATGAATGACCGAGAATTGACAATTTGGCCCTTGGTTTTCAAATGCGCCATAAATCTGACCTCTTACCTCTTCCACTACTTCTGTTATCGTAACTGCTCTGGCTGCTGTGGATTGGGGCGATAGAACTATCTCTCTTTGGTTACTCTAGTTCTGGGATGGAGTTCTTAGACTACTCTGAACAAAGGCAGATGGTGAGCTGGAGTCCTCCAGGGATTGCCGTGATTTTGGCGAGACAGTGATTTGACTGATACAAAGGGGCTGGTCTCTACACTCTGGGTCCTTGACTTGCCTGTCCTCTTGACATGGTAGGCATCGGCTCGGGCAGTCTCTTTAAGCTGGTGACCAAAACCCTGACATCCAAAACACCTATTCTCACTTCTAAGCTCATCCCTCTGAATCCTTAAAAGAGCTGCATATTGGTTATGTTTTTATTATAAAAGAGTGATTTTCATTAGATTTAAATTCTATGCATAGAAAGATGCATATTGGATAATTTTTTATTATAAAAGTCTGATTTACATTAGAATTAAATTCTATGCATAGAAAGATGCATATTGGAAATATTTTTTAATATAAAAGTGTTACTTTCATCAATATTGATTCTTATGCATAAAAGAATTTTTAAATTATAAAAGTGTTACTTTCACCAATATTGATTTTTATGCATAAAATGATGCATAAAAGAATTTTTATTATTATAAAAGTGTTACTTTCATCAAATTTGATTTTTATGCATAAAATGATGCATAAAAGAATTTTTTATTATTATAAAAGTGTTACTTTCATCAAATTGATTTTTATGCATAATAGATGCATAAAAGAGTTTTTTTATTATAAAAGTGTTACTTTCATCAAAATTGATTTCTATGCATAAATAGATGCATAAAAGAATTTTTTTAATTATAAAGGTGTTACTTTCATCAAAATTGATTTTTAGGCATAAATAGATGCATAAAAGAAATTTTTTTATTATTATAAAAGTGGTACTTTCATCAAAATTGATTTTTAAATAGATGCATAAAAGAATTTTTTTTATTATTGTAAAAGTGTTACTTTCATCAAAATTGATTTTTATGCATAAATAGATGCATAAAAGGATTTTCTTTTATATAAAAGTGTTATTTCCATAGAAGTTGGATTTTATGCATAAATAGATCCATATAGAATTTTTATATCAAAATAAGAGTTCTCTTTAATCCTATGTTTAAATCCCATGAATATTGGTAAATGAATAAGTAAGTACTCTGTGAGAGAAAATTCTACCATTTCATATTCTCTAGGATGGTAATGAGAAAACTCAAAAAAACTATCAAAATCGGAATTTTAGGTAAATGATTAATTTATTCCTCATAAGAATTGGTGATTAGTTTTGAATTCAGTTAAGCAAATACTCAATGAATGAAATTCAGTAAAGTAGTAATTGAAATATTACCCTTTGAGAAAGATAGTTCATGAGAACCTTTCCAGACTCAAACCCTGAATCAGACTATGACCAAGACATAACTCCTTCGTCAGTTTCAAGAAAAGACAATGTGACCAGTTCAGAAAAACTCACTCAAATCACCCACTGAATTTGAAACTAAGTTGAGACCCTTTGATTTTAATCTAAGAATCAAGGTTACAGAAATCAAGGAATTCTGTTTGGAATTTAGACCTGTGATGATCAAAAAGTCTTGGGATATGGATTTAAGATATACTCATTGTATATCTTAAAGTATATCAAGGAATTCTGTTTGGAATTCAGACCTGTGATGATCAAAAAGTCTTGGGATATGGATTTAGGATATACTCATTGTATTTCAAAGAAAATCAAAACTGAAAACTTGCATAGAAATCGTGTTTTCTTAAAGGAGCATTAGTATATGTGTTTTTCTAAGGGAAGTTCGGTTGCAACAACTGGTGGGGAGTGATCAAAGGACGGCTCACGCAGCAAAAACCTGCCTAAGTCTTGACCAGCCTGGGTATGGTGAAAAATGGTGTGCTTCCGGTACAATGGGCGAGGGCCGGTGAAGCGGTCCCTGAGTGAAGTGCCAGGACACCTAAGGAGGATCCTAGAGAGGGTTCTGACCAGGCGATGCACGGGCTCACGGTGCTTAGGACACCCATGTGTTTGTCATAGAAGATATATATATGTATGATTAGTGACGAGAAAATTATTGTAGTCTACTGGATCTCGTTGCTGACCTGTTGGTCTCAACGGAGAGTCTAGAGTGATACTGTTTTGTGAGAAACAAGGATTGAATGGAAATTTTGAGTTAGTGATACTGTTTTGTGAGAAACAAGGATTGAATGGAAATTTTGAGTTATGACATCTATAACCAATAATTATTTATCAATGGATTGGTTTTAAAAGTTAAAGTTTAAAGAGGAGTGTGTGCATATCTGTATTCTAAAGCAAAAGTTAAGAAAGGCATTCAATTATGGGTGGGTGAGTACTTGTCTGGTTCTACTAATTCTAGTGGTCGGGCAGTGGCTAACCCATGGGCCGGATGGGGCATTCAATTATGGGTGGGTGAGTACTTATCTGGTTCTACTAATTCTAGTGGTTGGGTAGTGGCTAACCCATAGGTTGGAGTCAGTAGAGTTTTAATAATAAAATTGATTAATAGGAATACGCTTAGAACTCGAGTAGTTAAATAAAAGCCTGAAGACTTCTCTAATGAATAGATCAATGGCTGTGCCTAATTCAATTAGGAAAAAAGCGTTGCTCCCTTCAAGGTAAGTCTGTAATAGTTTCCCTTCTATCTGGTTTATTGAGATGAAGGTTAGTTTAGTATCTTGACCTCGTTAGAAAAATTTGTTAAGAAAATAAATGGTGGAATCGTCCCCATTTTTCGAGCATGGGAAATTTTCCTGGTTTTGGTTTTTGGAATGACCACTAGCTTAGTCTCGTGTCCGGACATTTGAGGGCGAGGCCCTGATGAGTGGGAAACCTTGCCCCGTGCAAGAGGGAGCTGCTTTCGCGCCTATCAGCTATACCGGGAATCTGGTGTGTGGAGGGGGTAGTTGGGATCCCACAGAAAAATTTTCCTGGTTTTGGTTTTTGGAATGACCACTAGCTTAGTCTCGTGTCCGGACATTTGAGGGCGAGGTCCTGAGTGGGAAACCCTGCCCCGTGCAAGAGAGAGCTGCTTTCGCGCCTATCAGCTATACCGGGAATCTGGTGTGCGGAGGGGGTAGTTGGGATCCCACAGAAAACTATCTGTATAATTATAGAAGCTGACCACCCAGGTCCTCCCTGGCTATTACAGCCTTGGGGACACTAGAAGTATCACTGGATTTATTAGATTCATCATCCTATATATGATCATTGCCCTTCTTTGAAAACTTGGCCCTGGCCTTGGCTTTACCTTTGGTCTTGCAATCCTTAGCCAAGTGGCCCTTCTTTCCACAAGATTAGTATCATGACTTTGTTCTATCTTTTGCACTATAGCAAGTGCTTGATCATGTCCACTAGGAGTGAACCTTACCTTCCCCTAAGAAACAAGGACTGATTTCCTCTTCATTTGTACACTAACATGTACAGCAATATAGCACCTATACACATACTAAATATCCAACTAACCATTAATTTTTTTTAAAAGATAATGAGAAAGAGCACATGTCAAAACAATAGAATGAAGTACAACTCTATTGTGGATACACGTCATGAGCATGGACTTTTCGTGGACCGATGTGAGTGACCATATCCTGGACGCGGATTGCCAAGAATGGTACTATCAAGGGCAAGTAAGTATTCATCCTTACCCAACCTACTCACTCTTTTTTTATGCACCACTAGGGGAGAGATGTCGTGGAGCCATCTTTGTGGACTTATTGTACCTACAACTTCATCCCCTTGCACCATGATTTACCTGTGCGCAACACATGTGGTACACAATGTCTTACTTATGTTAGCACTGTACAATTTATTTTAGGTGCTATGTCACATGACTATTGCAGTCCATGGTAGTAGAGATATCATAATGACACGATCACATGAGTGTACATTACCCACAGTGGGAGGACCCTATCAAGATAGAACTGCATAGGAACAACTTGTAGAGCACAGGAGGATGGCAAGAACTTATGGACTTACATCATCATTTATTGTTGTAATGTTTTTGACTCCTTGTCCCTTCTGGAGAATGGTGGGTGCTCCTAGAAAAATTAGCTTGCTTACTTATAGTACCCATGCCAGATCACAGTGAGGATGCACTCAGACCATTTCCTAGTATACCAGAGAGCAAATATATATCTGAAGAGAAAACCCAAGTCAGGGGGAAAATTAGCCTAGTGACGTTGAATCAGAGCATGCTTACAAACTATGGTTATCTGGATGATGAGCTTGCTAGGATGAGTATAATTTACAAGTTATTGAGGTGCAGTTGTGTAGACTAGATCCAGATTTACAACTTGCAGTAGTGGACATGCAACCTCAATATGGACTAGATTTTCCACTTGCTCAGGTGTATCCTAACTCACTCTCAATTTTGAACTTTTTCTTGCATATCATTACATGTATTCATAGAACTAAAAGACCTTATGAGGACTGGGTAAAATTTTCTTTATAAGTGCCACTTAGGGAAACTTTAAGGACGTATTCTTTCTTAGATTTAGTAATGTTCCTACTTGCCCATGTGACTGACCTTAAATTATGTTGATGGAGTATGTGAAGTATATAATACACGCATCACTACACGCATCAATACATGCTTTATTAGAAAAAACTGAATTCCTTTCCAAAATTAAAAACTATTTTCTTTAAACCATCTCATAGTACATTATAGTATATATCATTACGCAATCCCACTACATGCATTTACAACAATGAAATATATTCAAAAATAAATCATGAGATGATAATTAAAAGACAACACATACAATAGAAATGTCATCAATTTAGAACGATACAGTGACGGATTTGTTAGGGTTCGATCTCATCTTCAATAAGATCCATCCTTGCCAAACGATCAACATCAATATCCATTTGATCAATTTGTAAGGCAACGATTAAATTTATTCCACTATTGATATTCTGTCCATTGATAATGGTATCGATGTCTTGATCATCCTCATCAACATCACCATCTACTGTAAGATCCCTGTTCCCACCGAGCAACGGATTCAGGGTACTGGCAGCGGAAGTAGCACTTCTCGCACGGGACAGGGGTCCCACACTCGGGGCCTCGCCCACGGATATCCGGATAAGAGACTAATCCGTCGGTTGTTCCAAAACCGAACCCGGAAAAACTTCCTCTACCGGAAAGCACGGGCGATTCCACCAGGATAACTTTTTACTCTAACGTAGTCAAGATCATTTCTGATCGAGATGATCCGATTACATCTATAAGATACTTAGTCAGTTCAAGGAAGAAACTTGCACTTGGATCATTGGGATCAATGCTTTTTTCCCCATTCAAGAGGCACAGCCGTTGATTCCTATCCATAGAACAGTTTCTGCCCGGGATTTTTTTTTTTTTTTAATCGTAAAAACAAAAGTTTGAGTCTCGATTTACGGATCCATCAGTCCAGCCTAACCCCATCCAATCCCATGGGTTAGCCAACCGCCCAACCACTGTAGTGATGGGATCCAATTAAAAGTTTGGTTAAGTTTTGTCCCGGGTACCAAGGAAAAGAGTTCCAAGGCCCCCTAGCCGGATGTTCATGCAAAATAAAACTAGTCACACCACTCACACACCCAATATGAAATTGCCTTTTTCAACCAGATTCAACCAGTTTAAAACAATCCTTTAATAAAACCATAGTATCATTGATCACCATCTTCCAATTTATCCAATTGATTCTTAATTTCCCATCATTCCTTCATCAGAGTATCTATGGCATCATTGGCAACTAGAACGCTCAGGAGCCGTTTCGATAGTTCCTAGCCCATAATACTTGGCAATATAATCACTTAACATGATGGACTCTCGTTGAAGATCAGCAAGATCAACCAACAGATCCATATAAGGAGCCATGGACTCATCCATTGAAGACCAGCAAGGTCAATCAACCAGATCCATGCTCGATTTCAGAAAACAACTCCAACTCTGTTCCAATATCTTCCTCGACGCACGCGTGGGTATCCTAGGCAACCCAGAGCCCGAGCACCGTATGGTCAGCACCCTCTAGGATCCTTCGCAGGTAACCTAGCGCTTCACGCATAGGCCGCTTCCTTGGCCCCTCATCCACCGTACCGGAAGCTCACCATTTTAATCGCACCGAGGCTGGTCAAGACCTCGGCCGACCTTGCTACGCGAGACGTCCTTCATTGACTCCCCGTCAGCAGTTGCAACTTTACCATCACCACTTTAATCACAAGACGGTCAAAATGCTCCCCCCAGCATTCTTGACATAAAACAATCATTTTCAAACAGCATTTACAAACAGTATTTACAAACAGTTTACAACACAATTTCTATTTTAACTTTCATTTTTCCACATTATCCTTCATCAATCTACATTACTTATTCCATATTCCATTTATATGTATACTCATCCCTTCACATCATTTCTATCTCATCACTTCAGATTCCCTCACATCGCATATCGTATATTCACATCCATACATCCACATCTATATGCGTACATTCACATCTACATGCATACATCTACATCTCTATGCATACATCCACATCCACATTCACATTCACCTCCATACATCTACATCTACATGCATACATCCACATCTCCATTCACATCTACATCTATACATCTACATCTACATGCATCCATCCACCTCTACATCCACATCTACATCTATACATCTACATCTACATGCATACATCCATATCTCCATTCCCATCTACATCTATACATCTACATCTACATGCATCCATCTACCTCCACATCCACATCTACATCTATACATCTACATCTACATGTATACATCCACCTCCACATCCACATCCGTATCTATACAACTACATCTACATGTATACATCCACATCCACATCTATACATCTACATCTACATGCATACATCCACATCTCCATTCACATCTACATCTATACATCTACATCTACATGCATACATCCACATCTCCATTCACATCTACATCTATACATCTACGTCTACATGCATCCATCCACCTCCACATCCACATCTACATCTATACATCTACATCTACATGCAAACATCCACATCTCCATGCATAATAAAATTCTTTTAATTAATCTAGGATGATAGTTCCTAGAATATGGTAGGAAGTCCTCTTTTTATGCTTTGAATGAATTTATTTTATGCGTAATTTCTATAAAAATTTTGCCATAGCTCCGCTACTATGACTGATAAATCTCAAATTTTTTTTTTCTAAGGGATAAAGCTCATTATTAAAGAAATAATTAGAATGGTCTCTAATTGGATCATCAATCCATAATGGTCTCTAATTGGATCATTAAGAAAACAATTAGAATGGTCTCTAATTGGATCATCAATCCATAATGGTCTCTAATTGGATCATTAAGAAAACAATTAGAATGGTCTCTAATTGGGTCATCAATCCATAATGGTCTCTAATTGGATCATTAAGAAAACAATTAGAATGGTCTCTAATTGGGTCATCAATCCATAATGGATTGAATCATCAATGTGCATAAACTAAAAGCATAGCAAAAAGCCATTAATTTGGCCTCAAGCATAGCTTAATCTTGGATTAAGGAAAAGCTTTATGAAAAGCTTCATTTGGATTGAGAATGGGTCATGAGTATGACCATTTCTTGAGTGAGAGAGAGAAATTATAAAAACCATTAGAATTTAAATATAAGTGGAAATTAACTTCTATAGCATTTATTAAATTATGTAACTCTTCACTACTATTCACCAATTAACTTCAATAGCATTTAAAAAAAACCATACCAATTAAACTTCTCAAGCTTGAGAGGGGTTGAGAAGAGAGAATCATTGAGAAATCATAAAAAAGATCAAAATTCAATATACTTACCTTATGATTTGCTTGATTCTTTATTCACGGTAGAGGCCCCCAACCAATCAATTGGTTTAGTATGTTGATGGAGCCACCAATGGGGATTGAAGAAAGAGAGAAGTATCAAAAACTAGTGAATTATTAAAGAATTCACAGTTCTTGGCTTAGGTAGAGTAGAGTAACAAGGCATAAGACACTATATATTTTAGCTTAGGTGGAGTAGAGTAACAAAGCATAAGAGACTATATATTTTGGCTTAGGTGGAGTAGAGTAACAAAGCATAAGAGACTATATATTTTGGCTTAGGTGGAGTAGAGTAACAAAGCATAAGAGACTATATATTTTGGCTTAGGTGGAGTAGAGTAACAAAGCATAAGAGACTATATATTTTGGCTTAGGTGGAGTAGAGTAACAAAGCATAAGAGACTATATATTTTGGCTTAGGTGGAGTAGAGTAACAAGGCATAAGAGACTATATATTTTGGCTTAGGTGGAGTAGAGTAACAAAGCATAAGAGACTATATTTTTTTCAACAAGGGGAGGCTTCTATTTATAGGAAAATTTGAGCTCCTAACCAAACAAACTGATTCTAGAATTTTCCAAGTCAGTTTGGTCACTTTTTGACCATTTTTAGGTCAGTTAAGCTAACTTTTTGGAACTAGACTTGAATGAGGAGAGAGGAGAGATGAAATATCTCAATTTTTATGAGTTTAAAACTCATTCAAGCATGTGAAATATGCACCTCCTTTAAAGAATTCCCCTTCCTTACATATGTGTCAAAATTGTATTGCTCATAGTTTTTTACTAATAAACCTTGTACATTTTCAACTCTTCATCTTATGTGAAATATGCACCTCCTTTAAAGAACTCCTCTTCCTTACACATGTGTCATAGTTTTTTTACTAATAAGCCTTGTACATTTTCAACTCTTCATCTTATGTGAAATATGCACCTCCTTTAAAGAACTCCCCTTCCTTACATATGTGTTTATTTACTAATAAACCTTGTACATTTTCAACTCTTCATCTTATGTGAAATATGCACCTCCTTTAAAGAACTCCCCTTCCTTACATATGTGTTTATTTACTAATAAACCTTGTACATTTTCAACTCTTCATCTTATGTGAGCATTTACTCATTTTTGGGTATCTTCTTTTACAATTTGGATTTATCTCCTCCCTACACATGGATTGATGCTATTGGCCCATAGGAACCTTAATTGGACCATAGTCTAAAGATTTATGAAAATCTAGACCCTTAGGCTAAGGTTCTTTATACCTATTTCCAATTAATTCCAATTGCACATTGGAAAATTTTTTTAAATTTCTGTTTCAGGGGAACTCATCTGAATTATAAGAGATATTTTTCTATCCAAAAATATTCAAAATCTGAATATTCTCTCTCTAGAATAATTTCTCTCTCTAGGTTAAAACAACCACAAACAAGATCTCTTATATTTCAGAAAAGGGAATTGATTACAGGGGAATATACTAGACATCAAAAAGGGGGTTGGGGGAGGAATCTTACATTCTACCCCACTTAAAAAACGCGAGATGTCCTCATCTCGCAACTTGGAATAATTTTGCAAGATGCACGAATATGAGACTTAGAGAAAATTTTAATCACGATTAACCACCAAGAAAAGTCTTAAAGAGAGCAAGATTCAAAATAAGAACAAGATTTAAACTTTATTCATTCTCGGAACTTATACAGTAAAGATAAAGAAACTCTTTACACTTCCATAAGCCCGTCCATCATATGGTCACAAAAGCAGTCCTCACAAGCTGCACAAGTATAGGGTAATTCATCTATGGGAAAGATTCTGCTGGTTATTGCCGCACCTATCTCAGTGGTATGAGGTGATCTAACAAAAGGACCTCTGAGAGGCAAGCCAAAAACGGGATAAAGGCATATCTTCTCATGAGGAAGAAAACACGCCAGTAAGAAGACCCGCTCAGAAAACCCAAGATGCCTTGATCTCATGACGCAGTAGTATCGGGGACCCAAACCCAAAGCTTCAATAACCATGGCCAAGCGGACATTGTTACGAAAGTGCTGCTGACCCCAGGGTGTTACCCTAGTTATGTTTTGATAGGTCCGCCATTTGGTCTGCGCTACAGAAGTTCCTAGGTGAGGAAAAAGTGAGCGCTCATACTGTTCTATAAAGTCTTTCTTCACAGACTCTCTTGCGTCTTGAAGGTGAGAAATCATCAGGGATAAAACTAATTCCTGTTGCCAAGCCATGAAGGAGATTAAGAAAGAAAGGAGATTGATGGGAGTAAGATTACTGTGAGCGGCAAGTAAAAATTACGACTTATATAAAGGAAGGAGCTAGCGTAACCTAGAAGCCAACGGTAACTTGCCACTGAAGTTTTACCGTCTTTCCATGATTTGAGTTTGACACATTTTTCTATAGAAGGCATTAAGAATTTTGAGATGAGGGAATAAAAGAAACTTGTAGGCTAAGTCACCTACTTTCATTGAATTCAGATATAAGGGTCACAATATCTGGGGGATAACTTCTTATACTCCCCAAGAGATAAAGAACTTCTTTTGGGCCGTACTCGAATGAAAACCAAAACCTTGGTATCCAAAACACCGATTCTCACTTCTAAACTCATTGTTCTAAATCCTTAAAACAGGTGGGACTCCTGAGAGTATTCTAGGGAAAGGGTCTTCCTTTTTTAAACAGAAACTTTCTTTTATTTTAGAGAGGGAATAATTATAAGATCAGAAAGGAAGATTCTTACCCCTGTATACCTCGAAGGCTGGGGAGGAATCTTACATCCTACCCCACTTAAAAAGTGCGAGATGTCCTCATCTCGCAAGGTAGAGGACAGCTCTTATTCTTAAGATCCCATTTTATTCTGGGGTTCCTTATATTCTGGGTGGTCAACCCAACAGAACACTGGGATAAATATCCCTTATATAGAACTCATCATTAAATAACAATTCATTCAGATTATATCATTCATATCTTTAACATGATACTAGTCCATTAGACCGAAAAGTTTCCTTCGGAACATTCCTCCACACGGAAATTTCAGTCAAGCAAGTTCTCAATTTGACATCCCTTAACTTGATCTACCGGTCAAGTATTAACAGTAGCAATCTGACCGCACAACCCACTAATCTCATAGTGATTTGCTGAATTTGTTATCATCATTCTAGTTATGAATATCATCACAGGGACTCGTCCCATTCCCCCTCATTGTGGTTTTATTATATTTCAACTAATTTTTAAAAATCAACATTTTTTTTTCAATCAGCATTTTCAATCAGCATTTTCAATCAGAATCCCAATCAATTCATCAATTCTCAAACAGAATTAAAAATCATATCAATCACATTCGAAATCATCATCTGGATAGCATTAACGCTTATAATTTCAAGTCTTAGATTTACTCGTATATACTGTCAGTAAAGAGCTGCAGTATACTCTCGGTATATACGGGTAGTCACGGCCCTTGGAATTATAAGGTAAATACTATCATGTCTAGGCCTCAAGCAAGTCAGGGATTCTATATAATTGCGGTACTTCCATCTGAAGACCGAATTACCAAATTACGAGTTTCAGTTTGAATATCGAATTGTATGAATTATCTCACACAATTATAACTTTTTTGTGTTTCTTGATAAATTTTTGATATATTTGTCTTCTCAGTTGATCTTTATTAACCAAAGGCTCTGATACCAACTGTAAGATCCCTGTTCCCACCGAGCAACGGATTCAGGGTACTGGCAGCGGAAGTAGCACTTCTCGCACGGGACAGGGGTCCCACACTCGGGGCCTCGCCCACGGATATCCGGATAAGAGACTAATCCGTCGGTTGTTCCAAAACCGAACCCGGAAAAACTTCCTCTACCGGAAAGCAGGGGCGATTCCACCAGGATAACTTTTTACTCTAACGTAGTCAAGATCATTTCTGATCGAGATGATCCGATTACATCTATAAGATACTTAGTCAGTTCAAGGAAGAAACTTGCACTTGGATCATTGGGATCAACGCTTTTTTCCCCATTCAAGAGGCACAGCCGTTGATTCCTATCCATAGAACAGTTTCTGCCCGGGATTTTTTTTTTTTTAAATCGTAAAAACAAAAGTTTGAGTCTCGATTTACGGATCCATCAGTCCAGCCTAACCCCATCCAATCCCATGGGTTAGCCAACCGCCCAACCACTGTAGTGATGGGATCCAATTAAAAGTTTGGTTAAGTTTTGTCCCGGGTACCAAGGAAAAGAGTTCCAAGGCCCCCTAGCCGGATGTTCATGCAAAATAAAACTAGTCACACCACTCACACACCCAATATGAAATTGCCTTTTTCAACCAGATTCAACCAGTTTAAAACAATCCTTTAATAAAACCATAGTATCATTGATCACCATCTTCCAATTTATCCAATTGATTCTTAATTTCCCATCATTCCTTCATCAGAGTATCTATGGCATCATTGGCAACTAGAACGCTCAGGAGCCGTTTCGATAGTTCCTAGCCCATAATACTTGGCAATATAATCACTTAACATGATGGACTCTCGTTGAAGATCAGCAAGATCAACCAACAGATCCATATAAGGAGCCATGGACTCATCCATTGAAGACCAGCAAGGTCAATCAACCAGATCCATGCTCGATTTCAGAAAACAACTCCAACTCTGTTCCAATATCTTCCTCGACGCACGCGTGGGTATCCTAGGCAACCCAGAGCCCGAGCACCGTATGGTCAGCACCCTCTAGGATCCTTCGCAGGTAACCTAGCGCTTCACGCATAGGCCGCTTCCTTGGCCCCTCATCCACCGTACCGGAAGCTCACCATTTTAATCGCACCGAGGCTGGTCAAGACCTCGGCCGACCTTGCTACGCGAGACGTCCTTCATTGACTCCCCGTCAGCAGTTGCAACTTTACCATCACCACTTTAATCACAAGACGGTCAAAATGCTCCCCCCAGCATTCTTGACATAAAACAATCATTTTCAAACAGCATTTACAAACAGTATTTACAAACAGTTTACAACACAATTTCTATTTTAACTTTCATTTTTCCACATTATCCTTCATCAATCTACATTACTTATTCCATATTCCATTTATATGTATACTCATCCCTTCACATCATTTCTATCTCATCACTTCAGATTCCCTCACATCGCATATCGTATATTCACATCCATACATCCACATCTATATGCGTACATTCACATCTACATGCATACATCTACATCTCTATGCATACATCCACATCCACATTCACATTCACCTCCATACATCTACATCTACATGCATACATCCACATCTCCATTCACATCTACATCTATACATCTACATCTACATGCATCCATCCACCTCTACATCCACATCTACATCTATACATCTACATCTACATGCATACATCCATATCTCCATTCCCATCTACATCTATACATCTACATCTACATGCATCCATCTACCTCCACATCCACATCTACATCTATACATCTACATCTACATGTATACATCCACCTCCACATCCACATCCGTATCTATACAACTACATCTACATGTATACATCCACATCCACATCTATACATCTACATCTACATGCATACATCCACATCTCCATTCACATCTACATCTATACATCTACATCTACATGCATACATCCACATCTCCATTCACATCTACATCTATACATCTACGTCTACATGCATCCATCCACCTCCACATCCACATCTACATCTATACATCTACATCTACATGCAAACATCCACATCTCCATGCATAATAAAATTCTTTTAATTAATCTAGGATGATAGTTCCTAGAATATGGTAGGAAGTCCTCTTTTTATGCTTTGAATGAATTTATTTTATGCGTAATTTCTATAAAAATTTTGCCATAGCTCCGCTACTATGACTGATAAATCTCAAATTTTTTTTTTCTAAGGGATAAAGCTCATTATTAAAGAAATAATTAGAATGGTCTCTAATTGGATCATCAATCCATAATGGTCTCTAATTGGATCATTAAGAAAACAATTAGAATGGTCTCTAATTGGATCATCAATCCATAATGGTCTCTAATTGGATCATTAAGAAAACAATTAGAATGGTCTCTAATTGGATCATCAATCCATAATGGTCTCTAATTGGATCATTAAGAAAACAATTAGAATGGTCTCTAATTGGGTCATCAATCCATAATGGATTGAATCATCAATGTGCATAAACTAAAAGCATAGCAAAAAGCCATTAATTTGGCCTCAAGCATAGCTTAATCTTGGATTAAGGAAAAGCTTTATGAAAAGCTTCATTTGGATTGAGAATGGGTCATGAGTATGACCATTTCTTGAGTGAGAGAGAGAAATTATAAAAACCATTAGAATTTAAATATAAGTGGAAATTAACTTCTATAGCATTTATTAAATTATGTAACTCTTCACTACTATTCACCAATTAACTTCAATAGCATTTAAAAAAAACCATACCAATTAAACTTCTCAAGCTTGAGAGGGGTTGAGAAGAGAGAATCATTGAGAAATCATAAAAAAGATCAAAATTCAATATACTTACCTTATGATTTGCTTGATTCTTTATTCACGGTAGAGGCCCCCAACCAATCAATTGGTTTAGTATGTTGATGGAGCCACCAATGGGGATTGAAGAAAGAGAGAAGTATCAAAAACTAGTGAATTATTAAAGAATTCACAGTTCTTGGCTTAGGTAGAGTAGAGTAACAAGGCATAAGACACTATATATTTTGGCTTAGGTGGAGTAGAGTAACAAAGCATAAGAGACTATATATTTTGGCTTAGGTGGAGTAGAGTAACAAAGCATAAGAGACTATATATTTTGGCTTAGGTGGAGTAGAGTAACAAAGCATAAGAGACTATATATTTTGGCTTAGGTGGAGTAGAGTAACAAGGCATAAGAGACTATATATTTTGGCTTAGGTGGAGTAGAGTAACAAGGCATAAGAGACTATATATTTTGGCTTAGGTGGAGTAGAGTAACAAAGCATAAGAGACTATATATTTTGGCTTAGGTGGAGTAGAGTAACAAAGCATAAGAGACTATATTTTTTTCAACAAGGGGAGGCTTCTATTTATAGGAAAATTTGAGCTCCTAACCAAACAAACTGATTCTAGAATTTTCCAAGTCAGTTTGGTCACTTTTTGACCATTTTTAGGTCAGTTAAGCTAACTTTTTGGAACTAGACTTGAATGAGGAGAGAGGAGAGATGAAATATCTCAATTTTTATGAGTTTAAAACTCATTCAAGCATGTGAAATATGCACCTCCTTTAAAGAATTCCCCTTCCTTACATATGTGTCAAAATTGTATTGCTCATAGTTTTTTACTAATAAACCTTGTACATTTTCAACTCTTCATCTTATGTGAAATATGCACCTCCTTTAAAGAACTCCTCTTCCTTACACATGTGTCATAGTTTTTTTACTAATAAGCCTTGTACATTTTCAACTCTTCATCTTATGTGAAATATGCACCTCCTTTAAAGAACTCCCCTTCCTTACATATGTGTTTATTTACTAATAAACCTTGTACATTTTCAACTCTTCATCTTATGTGAAATATGCACCTCCTTTAAAGAACTCCCCTTCCTTACATATGTGTTTATTTACTAATAAACCTTGTACATTTTCAACTCTTCATCTTATGTGAGCATTTACTCATTTTTGGGTATCTTCTTTTACAATTTGGATTTATCTCCTCCCTACACATGGATTGATGCTATTGGCCCATAGGAACCTTAATTGGACCATAGTCTAAAGATTTATGAAAATCTAGACCCTTAGGCTAAGGTTCTTTATACCTATTTCCAATTAATTCCAATTGCACATTGGAAAATTTTTTTAAATTTCTGTTTCAGGGGAACTCATCTGAATTATAAGAGATATTTTTCTATCCAAAAATATTCAAAATCTGAATATTCTCTCTCTAGAATAATTTCTCTCTCTAGGTTAAAACAACCACAAACAAGATCTCTTATATTTCAGAAAAGGGAATTGATTACAGGGGAATATACTAGACATCAAAAAGGGGGTTGGGGGAGGAATCTTACAATCATCCTCAATGGTAGGGTCATTCTCATGATCATGAGAAATGGCACGCTCATCCTCATTATCATGATCATCTCTTATTTCTTGATCATCGATCACAACATCTTCATTGGCATGTTCGACATCATCTTCATTGCGGCTTGCTACATCCTCCATATGCTCCATATCAGTGAATGTATTATACATCACTTTGGAATGTGGTGGAATAGGGATGACATACCACCATTTAATGTCATGCACCATTGGTAGATAGATAACCTACTCAAATACACATACTACAGTAATTAATTAGCATATCAAAAGTCAAGGGGTACGCGAGCTTAGATATATATGTACATGAAACACATTAGTAAAAAAATGCATACCTGCTCACATTGTTGTGGCAAAACGAGCCTATCTTTCTTTGTTTGTCAAAACTTTGTAGAGTCAATAGTTACATAGCCACTTGCATGGCGTTTTATCGTTGCATTAGGCCCTTTTTCCACCACGTTCATTTGCCATTTGACATCCAAAACATACACAAAGATGCGACAAAAGTCAAGCCTAAATATGTCTTGGGTTGTGCCACAATAATCATCCATTTTTCCATTAGCTCCCTCAAAGCTACTAATGACACTGCAATCTTGTGTATTCCTCTTTTCATCAATTCTTTGTGTTCGAAAATGCTTGCCTTCACACCATATAGCATTGAACATAGTGCACTGGACCAAAATAGAAGCAATATTTGTGTAAGCAATGTGAATAAATATTAAAAGCAAATCACTTACAACTAATGCAAAACATTAGTTCTATGTACCTTTAACATGCATCCTCGTGCATACTCCCATTCTTCCATCGCGTGATATGCAGCCCCTCATCGCTCTCTGCTCTCTCCATTTCCTCATGCAACCAATCAACATGGATATCATTCGGAAGTGTTGCTAGATGCTTAGGGTACGCCTTACGAGAGCCATGTTGCCTCCGAAAGAGAGCTCTTTCTGCTTGCCTTTTTGTCTTTACATCCTCATATCTTGTAACCCATCTGCTCATCACATCACTATTAAGGATGCAAGTGAAATTGAGATCATCAATCAATGTTTTGTCAATTACTTTACTCTGTCCTTTTCCTTAAGGCACAATAGAGGTCATCCTCAAGTCCTCTTCATTGCTCCATAGTCGTGGCAAAGAGCTGTCCACCTGACCAATAAATTTTGAAATATATACAAGAGACTCTTGTATCAACCAACAACCCTTGGCCATGCTTCCTTCAGGCCTTGCACTTTGCCTCACAAAGTCTTTTAAGGTCTTCATGAAGCGCTCTAGGAAGAACATCCAACGTGCATGCACAGTGCCACATAAAGCGATTTCGTCCACTAAATGCACAATGAGATGTAGTTGACTTGTGAGAATGGTTCGCGGAAAAGTCTCCTCTACCAAACAAACCACCTCCACTGCCATAACACGTGCATCATCCAACGTGGCTGGATCAATTGCTTTGGAACTAACATATCTGAAAAATAAATAAATAGTACATTATACCTCATGCACGTTCATTTTGCAAGGTATAATGAAGGGTGATCTGACATGGGTTTTACATACCTCACAAGCTCGCCCATCTTATAAATACATTTTTTCAAACTCTTATTTGCACAATGGTCAATGCTAGTAGGTAGTATGAACTGCACACATAAGAGCACATGTATGTATGGTTTATGGCATTACAAAATTTAATTTCAATGTACAAGACTTGGAAAACACTTACTTGGAGCATCTTGTGCCAATCGTGGGACTTCAACCCATATAGTTGCTCAATGCCTCTTTTCTTAGTGGTTGTAAAGGCTCCCTTCAATGATCTCATGCATCGAGTGGGAGTATGCAAAGTGGTGATGGCTTGCTTTACCTGCTTCTCCTCTTTCTTTGATATAATCCATGGTGTAGGCGGAAGATGAACGTGCCCACCCTCCTCTCGTGGCCAAGCTTGATGCATACGTCGTGCGACCCGCAAGTCCTCACGTACGCTAACATTGTCTTGTTTACCAATAACATGTTCCCAAATACCATATCCCACATTCTTGAAGATGTGCATGGGATCAAGAAGATGGTTGATCTTAAGATGGGTCCAATATGGTAGCCGAAAAAAAATGGAGTACCTACACAAGGGATTACTCTATGTGACCTTTAATCCAATTAGAGACTACACAAAACAAGATTGAAAAACATTACTATACCTGTTCATGCCATCTGGAGGAAGAATATTTGTAGACTCCCAAATACGCTTCCAATCTTTTGCACGAAGTGTTTGTGGAGGAATGTTACTCTTACTAGCAACATATTTAGGATGATCTGAGGGGAGAAATCGATGATGATTATCGAATATGGTCTTACCAAGAGAGAGAATGCAATCATTGATGCATGCATGTATGCGATCATAATCCAATCCTCCAAGAGATGTCACATAGCGCCTCGCTATGTCTCTTGAGGTGGGTAGTCTATTTCCCTTTGGAAGAATGTTTGATAATAGCCTACATCCAATATCATCAATTAGTCCTAAATCCTAAACCTTAAACCACTAATTCAAATTTGCAAGTTAGAATGCTTACTTCAATAATGCATCAAGACTTGCATTGCTCCATCCATAAATTGTCTGTATATTGAGTAGTTCAAGTGAAGCACGTAAAATAGAGAATGTGCACCCTTCAAAAACCTGTGTTGATGAAGCCTTGTAAAGATACTCTTGTTCCATATCATCGTCCTCCATACCTTTGGGATCATCCTTAAAAAGATTCCGCACCATATCATCAAAACAAACACTTTCTCTTTCATAACTTTGTGGGGTGCAGGGCTATTATCATCCAAATCCCACTCATCTCTGACAATAGATCCCGAAGCTCCAGTATCATCTCGACGACGCTTTGCGTGGTCTGGCCACGCGTAGGGCACCATGTTAGGGTGTGGTACTGCATCCTGCTTCAATTAGAGTTTATATATTACAACTTCATTAATTTAATTTGGATACCATGAGTCATTTGAATACCATCAATTTACATCTACTCACCTCTAAACCTGTTTGATTCCATTCTCCATACATGGAGATGTGATTCAAGGTAATTCGGCGTGCTCGTACAATGCATCCTTGACATCGATTACACATACACTTGATCCTTTGTCCCAACTACACATCGCGATTACGATGATGCATTGTCTCATCTTTACCAGAATTGCTTGAGGAGGTTGATGACATCCTATGTACAAACCAGAAAACACAAAATTATAATCTGTTTTTAATGAAAGTATAAAAATCGCGTGTATTAACGCGGCTACGTCCTAAAAATTGCATGTATTAACGCAGCTATATCCTAAAAATTGCGTGTATTAACGGGGCTAGATCCTGAAAATTGCATGTATAAACGCGGCTAGATCCTAAAAATCGTGTGTATAAACGCGGCTAATTTATCTTAAACGCAAAAATACACGTGTTTCTACACGCGACGACCTCTTTAAACTAAAAATAACCTGCCTTCCCCAAATAAACATTTTGAACTAACATATCTGCTCTCTTTCGTTTTCGCCTCTTCCAACAGACACTAAACCTAAGTGCAAGGAGCAGACAAGGAGCACACACGGGTGAAAGAAACCAACCAAAAAAGAAGATTCACTTTTTCAGAGGTGAGTCAGCTTGTCCTTTACCTTGTATCTTTCCTCATATTTGTCCTCAGATTTGTTTATGCTATTTTCTCTTTGCTTTTTGGGTTTGTCTCCATCCTTCTCCTTATCTGGTTGCCATCTGGTGAACGAGTCTGACAGGGGCGACAGTGGGCCTTTTATAAGGACACATTGTCAGAGGTCGGTCGCTTTCAAAAATTTTTTTACGCAGGTCGCGTGTAAAAACGCGTGTATGTCTACGTGTATCCTATCTGGACAGACTGTTCGCGTGCATATACACGCGTTTCTGGATGGGTGTATACACACGTTTCTAGACGGGTGTATACACGAGACTGTGTTTCCTGTTTCTATGGTTTGCAGGTTGATAGGTGGCTTGGATGATGATATTTGTGTGAGTCGAGAGATAGCCCATGATGTACATGAGGATTATTTTTATAGATTCTTTATGGATATTCCAGGTTTTTCATCAGATCTATTTACATATAGCAATTGGCTGATGGAGATGCTAAATCATTTTGGGTGCCATCCTGGTCCACTTGAGCTTACAGAGTACATGTATGCCCATCCCCCTTCTTCCATGCCTAGTGTCTATACCCCTACCGCGAGTATCTAGGGCATTCCACTGTCGTCTATGCCTATGAGTCCGACGAGACAGCTTGTAGCTTCTCCTCTTCCACGCCCACCAAGGAGACATACCTCGTCCCAGACACACTCACGCACACCCTCCCAAGCACCGTCACGTCAGGGCTCACAGCCACCATCACGTCAGGGCTCACAGCCACCATCACGTACTCCCTCAGAGCCACTGTCACATCAGGGCTCACAGCCACCGTCACGTAGACAATCCCCCAGTCATGACTCCACCCGCAGCAGTAGGAAGAGTGGGAGTGGAGGATGCGGCGGGTGCTTTGGTGGGGGAGGTAGTAGGGCACGCGGTGAGAGAGGAGATAGAGGGAGAAGAGTTAGAGGAGACAGTTCGAAAGAGGAGGAGATGAGAGATGTGGAGGGAGTGATCTGCTATGATGTGACGGATAGGGGCGGGATAGTGATGGATGCGAGGGAAAAGAGGTAATGGAGTACATACGTGGGGTAGTATCAAACTTGTATAGAAATCATTTTATTAAATTTAAAGATCAAAATACCCGATTAGTTGGGGAGGTGATAGAGGCTGCATAGTCGGTACCCCAGTCCCCCACATGCTACATTCTCAGATGTATGGGAAAGGATGCGAATAAGGGAGATCTTAAGTAATAAAATATCTCACCTTAAAAAACTCACGTACGATGATGGGCTAAATGTAGCTACGGGTGGCTATCCTGTCGAGAAACCTGCCACCACCACTGTGCACAAACGCGAGTGGAAGGAGGCAAAGAAACGAGCAGAGGGTGGCGTGAAGAGCAGGCAGCATGTGGAGGCACGACGGATCCAGATGGAGACCATTAGATCTTCGCATTTTGGATCTGGCGGCATCAAGTCATGGGAGGCAGAGTTCGTAAGTATCTTGCCACTTTATTTGATTGTTTACTTAATTCATTGATTCTATGATTGTTTTAATCTTAAAAATTGTGTTGATTATGATACAGCGAGACGAGTTACGGGGAGGAAGCCTGCAGCCCACGATACCGGTATGCTCGCCGGCATAGCAGACGTGACACATGGGCCATCTTCAGAGCCAAGGGACGTATTACAGACGCGCAATTTGAGATGGCCATGAGACCATACGGTCGACAGGTACTTAAAAACTCTAAACGAATGATTTTGGTTTATTGAATTACATATATATATATACTTATATACTATATATTACTTGAACAGGCACAAGCTGCTGATGATCCACCCGCCTCCACTGCAGAGGGTGGACGTCAGCACTACTCATCGGACATTCCGATCAATGTGAGCTCATCTGAGCATGGAGGGAGCACCGAGTCATCGTCTGGGTCTGAGTAGTACTCAGACTTATAGTATCACATTCCATATTGAGGATGTGGTTGTATATATTTTTTTGTAAACTAAAGCCATGGGCTACTTCGACATATGGACTCCCTTGTATATATGTGTGAAATTTTGATAGTAATATTGAATCGTGAATCGATAGTATTGCATTCATGTCTGTCTTGAATCATGTATTCACAATGTATGCATTCATGTTGTTCTTTTCTTAATCTTCCTTGTGGATATCTTCTTCGTGGGGGATGGTCCAATGCACCCAAAAAAATAATTCCAGAGAGTGTTATTGGGTGCTGGAATGCTGGAACAGCATTCAGGTACCAATGCATGCCGATAGCAACCAACACATAGGAAGCTACCGGTATGCGTAGGTTGCTACCGGCATGCTACCATCATGCATCAGAAGTTACCATCATGTGTAGGTTGCCAGGCATGCATCGAAAGCTATCGGCGTGTATCGGAAGGTACCGGCATGCATAGGTTGCTACTACTGACATGCGTAGGAAGCTACCGATGCATGCCGGTAGCAACCTATGCATGCCGGTAGCAACGTATGCCAGTAGCAACCAATGCATTCTGTGGTAGCTTCCTATGCATGCCGGTAGCAACCAACGCATGCAGGTAGCTTCCTATGCATTCCGGTAGCAAAACCAACGCATAGGAACTACCTGCATGCATAAAAAGCTATCGACATGCATCGGAAGTTGTCGACATCATGCATAGGTTGCTACCGGCATGCATCAGTGCATCAGAAGCTACTGACATCATGCATAGGTTGCTACCGACATGCATAGGAAGCTACCGATGTATGCCGGTAGCAACCAACACATGCCAGTAGCTTCCTATGCATGTCGGTGTAGCAACTAACATGCGTTGGTTGCTACTAGCATGTGTTGGTTACTATCGGCATGCGTAGAAGCTACCGGCATGTGTAGGTTGCTACGGGCATGCATAGGAAGCTACCAGCATGTATAGGTTACTATTGGCATCATGCGTAGGTTGCTACTGGCATGCATAGGAAGCCACTCGGCATGCATAGGTAGACCCAAAAATGAGTAAATGCTCACATAAGATGAAGCGTTGACTAAGGACAAGGTTTGTTAGTAAAAAACTATGAGTATTACTAAAAAAATGAGATGTTTTGGGTATAATGATTCAATTTTGACACCTTGGTAACGAGAAGGGGGCTCCTCAAGGAGGAGCCTATTTCACATGTGTGGTGGAGTTTTAAACTCAAAAATATTGTGATATTTTTATCTCTCGTCTCTCCTAGATCAAACCAAATCAAAAGGGAGCCAAACTAGGTCCAAATCTTGTCCAAATTGAGCCAAACTGAACCTCAAAAATTCAGCCAAATTGAACTTAGAAAATTCTAAAAACTAGTTGGACTTGGTTAGAGGCCTCACCTATAAATAGATCCTTAGTCCTTTGTAAAAAAATATGAGAACTATACCATGCCAGTACTATACTGAAATAATGATATTTTCTATTATCCTCTATAAATCCTCTATAAATTGAAGAGATTGGAGCTTCTCTCTCTCTTCAATCTTCCTTGGAGAATTCATCAACATACCAAACCAATTGATTAGTTGGGGGCCTCTACTTTGATCAAAGAATCAAGCAATCTAGGAGGTAAAATGTGGTTTTATGGTTTTTTTTCTTTAATCTCTAAATTTTTCTCTCTTCTCAACCCCTCTCAAGCTTGAGAAGCATTTAATTGAATGACTTTTTTAATACAATTGAAGTTCTTTAATGAATTGTGGTGATAAAACACATAAATTTCCATTTATGTTTAAATTAAATGTTTTTTAAAGCATGTCTCTCTCTTCCCCAAAGAATGGTCATTCCTATGACCTATTCTATATTCAAATGAAGCATGAAGCAATTCTCTAATCTGAAAGTAATTTCTATGCTTGTCAAATTAGAGGCCAAATAAGTGGCTTTTTAATGCTTTTATGCTATTTAATTTATGGAAAAATTAAGAATCAAGTCCATAATTGGATATTGATCCAATTAATGGTTATTCTAATCATAGGGATATTACTAAACTTTATTCTTTCAAATTATTGAGAATTATCAGTAATAGCAGCGGAGCTATGGCAAAATTTCTAAAAAATTATCACATAAATCATTTTCATTCATAATATGAAAAGAGGACTTCCTACCATATTCTAGGATTAATTATCCTAGATTAATTGAATGATTCTCATTATAATCATGGAAATTTGGATTTTTATGTTTATGCATAAATAGTTAATTAGAAAAAAGAGGAATTTCTACTAATCCATTTTTATGTTAAAAGAGTAATCCCCAATTACCTAGCGGGTTATGGACTGCATGGACATCAATTTCATACATCCTTACATTGAGGAAAAGCATCAACAATGGTGAGCGAGAGCATCCACCACCACGACAATAAGGAGGGTATCATAGGAGGCCACCCGCCGTTGCTTGCCCCATAACGTTCGAACTCATGGGCGAGCAGTTAGCGACAGGCTCCAAATTTCCAAGGTTATAGGCTCCAAGGTTCCAGGTTTGGTTCTCTCTCTCTCTCTCTCTCTCTATATATATATATATATATATATATATATATAAAGAAACTATTTCTCTATATATAGAGAGAGGTTATGTCATTGCCTGTGTGTGAAAGGATGAGAGAGAGAGAGAAATAGTTCCTTGATATATATATATATATATATATATATATATATATATATATCACGGAACTATTTCTCTCTCTCTCATCCAGAGGCAATGACATAACCTCTCTCTCTCTCTCTCTCTCTCTCTCTCTCTCTATATATATATATATATATATATATATATATATATATATATATATATATATATATATATATATATATTCTCAGAGGATTGTTTCTCTCTCTCCCATCCTCTCACACATAGGTAAAATTTTTTAAAAAAATCAGTGGTGTAATCTCTCTCTCTCTCAACTCTCTTTCTTACCCTCTCATATACACATACATGCCAAGGACATGGAGTAGCAGAACTAGTATGCATGATTCATTCAGAGGGTTTTAATTTGATTTTCCTTAAATAAATTCATGCATGCAAGTGTGAAGTATGGCTAGTCCCAGCAAATCAAAGGGTAAGGGGAAGGATACATCTAAGGCTACACCTTATGCCCTCACAATCCTGAAAGGCAAGAAGACCAAAATTATACCTGCAGATGAAGCAATGGATGGCTGCAACATGGGGTAGCATCGAAAAGGTAAGCCATCATGGATACCATATCAATGGTTTAAAGCCATGGTAGTAAGAGGAATTCATGCATCTATATGTTGGCATCTACCATTCACCATCAATCATGAACAATGAAGTTGGTCCAATGCTTTTTTGTGCCTTTGCTGAAGCATGGCATCAATAATGACTATAATGATTTTTCCCATCATAGAGATGTCAATGTCAAAGTTACTACTTGGAGAAAGCAAACATATGAAAGAAGAACATGAGTTTCTAGGCACAATAAAGGTGAACGATATCATCATGTATATTTGCATCCAAGGATCTCAACATGGTAATATCTTATTGGAAGCAAGCACCTATAGCTAGAAATCAGTCATTAATGAATGAGCTGGAGTCAACACAAACCCGAGAGGTAGATGTAAGGAAGAATGTGGTAGCAATAGAATTTACATCATCGTGGGTTAAAACAAAACCCCACAATGCTCAATAGAATCAAAGCTCAACTAGTGTTACACTACTGGAGCAATTAAGAAAGACCCATCTCGTTTCGAGGTTGAATTATCAACTTCCAATGATGTGCTAGAATAGGCTACTCTAGACTGGATCCACGTTAAAAAGAAGCTGGCTAAAGAGAAGCTGGCTAAGAGAACCAATTTCATGTTCAATTTAAGACAAGCTACTAAATCCATCACACAACAAGGTGTACAAGCATTTATTCCTCTGCTAAAGGAGCATCCCATTCATGTGAGAGATGTAGTTGTGAAGTTAGATAGGTTAAAAATCTTACCAATGATGAACACGTTACACAAAGGTACTTTGTAATATATGATTTCAATAATAGAACATGGTTAAGTTTGACCATTTTGATGTATGACAAGTGTATGTTTTGTGGACTTGGGTTTAGTAGAGAGACATTGCATGTAGTTAGTACACCATATCTCCACACCTACCATATGTTGTGTGTAGCAGTTCATTTCTCTAGTAGTCTTCAATGTCATGCACCATTCATTGAAAAAGAAAATGTACCTCAAGAATGGGTGGCTAGCATGGGATTCAGTCAAGTGGAAGGTGAGCACTTATTTAATTAGCACTTAGAAGTAGTACTATTTGTGGTATTTTGGTAATACTAGGCAACAACTAATTGAAAGAAGTACCAAGGTATTACTAAATAGCACATTATGACTATTATCTACTACTACACGACCATAACCTATCGAATGGTGTTGATGAGTACTATTTAGTACTCATAAGATTAGTATTTAGTACTATTTAGTACTCATAAGATTACATGTCATGCTATGTAGTACCTTGTAGTCATATACTATATATTAATACTCATACGGTACTATTTAGTACTATGAGTCTATGATTACAGGGTATTATATGTACTAATCAGTACTTTATGAGCACTACATGACTATGGGGTACTTTGTAGTCATATAGTACTGAATATGACTACTAAATAGTTCTATTTAGTACTATGTACTACCTTGTAGTCATATACTCATTATTAAATAGGAATCTATGAGTACTATTACATAGTGTATGACTACATGATACTATATGTACTAACTCTGGTGTGCCAGAATTCAAGAAACAATTGCATGCCTAGGCACAAGGATCGTGTGGAAACCCAAGTAAGAAGTGTTTTGAAGAAGAACAAGATGTGTTAAATGATGGAAAAGAAAACGAGAGGCGCACTAAGGAGTTGGATGAAGATAACAATTTTTATGATGAGGAGAATTTGATGTAAACAGTAAGAAAGCAGCAAAAAATCATAATGAAGAATGTTATCCCCCCTACAAAAAGCAAAGACAAGGCAATGATGCTTTCAACACCATGTAGGTCTACAAGAAATATGGATTCTCTAAAGGATATATTCAGGGATTTCATTAACGTCTTCACAATTTCGTGATCACGTTAACAAAACCTCGTGTTCACAAAAAAAATCTTGTGATCACATGCTATATTCACAAAGCTTCCACAAGGACCTAAAAAAACTATCTTCTCCAGGACTTTAAGATATTTTTAGGTGGCTGTTGACCTACTGTTATGTGAAGATGGTAACATAAGAACATGTGACTAGCTAGTTTCCATGTGTAGCCAAGCTTTTCAGGGGTTCCAAAATGGCGAGTGACCTGTTTATTTTGTGAACGGTAACATGTGAACATGTTAATAACATGTTAACACATGTTATTAACAAAAAAAAAGTTGTGATCACGTGAATATAAAATCATTGGATATATTCTTTGCTCATCAACGTTTACTATGTATCTTTGTACGAACTTTCTTTTTTTTATGTTATTTAGTCAATTAAAGGAGTTTATTATTATGTTTTTCTGTACCATGTTTACAAGTGTTACCATTCGAATTTTGCATCCTTTGTAAATGTGAATATCTGAAGTTGTTGTTACTAGCACATTGTATTAAGGGACATCAGCAAAAAATATGTATAGTATGTTGGTAAATATATATTTGGCGCTTTTTTACATTGGACCATATAGTCAATTAAAGTGTTTATTACTATGTTTATCTATACCATGTTTATGTGCTTAGAAACATTAGTAGTAGACTTTCTTTGTGTACATCTTTAGTTGAATAGCTCCATGAAGCTTGGAACCTTGTAGTCTATTATTCAAAAGGAACATTGTGTGAACTTACTGAAAATGAACATTTCTCTAAAGTTTTTAAATGCGAAGAAGAGAAGTTATATTAATAAAAGTAAAAGAATTATGACTGGTAAGTCAAAATCAACATAAATCTATGTCTTTCTTATCATATTAATAAAAGTAAAAGATTGATGACTTGTAAGTCAAAATCAACGTAAAGCTACAGCTTTCTTGATCATATTAGAATTAATCTTCAAAACCTTACTCTCTCTCCTTTCTTCATTTCTAAGTAAGTAATCATGCTCTTGAGCATGGGAGTGAATGGGGAAATGAAATGCCCTCCGAGATCCTCAACCTTAAAACTTAGAAGGAAATTCTTTACAAAATCCTGTTGTGCACCTCGAGGAGGGGGGGACATGGTACACAATTTTGTAGCCCTTCACCTTGTGTTTTACATGTAGCATTAGAAATTTATCACCACAATTGCATTAACATGCAGTATAGTAGTTGGTGCATCCTTTAAAACATAAGGAGTTTTTCATAATAGACACCATATAGCACTTCATTATAGACACCATATAGCACTTCATTACTGATGTTGAAAACATTACCCCTGCCATCTTTCACCTTCTTTGATAGGAATATTTTTGGTTTCTTGCTGAGTACCACATAATATTCTTCATTATCTACATTTGTGGGTGTAGTGATACTAGAAAAGTGGTCACCCATCTCAACCATGTCAAAGAAAGTTGCTCCTTATCCTCTCGATACATTACATCATGTTGCTCAATGGGTGTGCCATCTTGGCCACTAATGGGTTCTAGCTTGGTCAAGGACCACGAACCTGAATGAGAGAGAGAACTACACTTTTCCCATGCTTCATCCATGAAGAATGAATAGAAACATGACAAGCTTCTCAACATTACTTGCGTAGGATCTTTCTTATTGAAACCCAAGGAAGAGGGCAACCAAGGAACGGGTACCCTTGATAGTTTGGGAGTCCCAGGCCTTTCGTTAGTCAACATTGCCTACTTTTACCTCCAAAAAGTTCCTTGGCTTCACTAAATCTTATCCCATTTTCCAATTCAGCCACTCTATGATATCATGAGTGGGAAGCCCTTGCACCATAGAAAGAGTGTAGGAACTAACTAAGGTCATGGGACTTTACCGAACTACACACGGGAGCAAAAAATAGCTCAATCGAGAAGCTAATCTTCCATAACCTAGCTCAACCGAGAAGCTAATCTTCCATACCGTAGCTCACAATTCCATGGGCAAGGTGTGTCACTCACCTCATGAATACTTATACTTGGATTCTCGTAGAGACGATGTTGCTGTGTAGACACACTCCAAAGCTCCTCTCCAACGGTGCCGCCGCACTCCAAAGGAAGCTTGACCCTCCTCTCACTTAATATCTCTCTCTCACATACACTCATACATACACAACGAGCATACAATAGCTCTAATTGAATTATTCAAGACACGCAAGAGAGCAAGAGAGTAGAGAAGAAGAGCACTCTATTAGTTGCATAAGAGAATGAATACAAATTGACCCTTATCCAACCCCCCCAGCCTTCACACCATGGTCGGCCATACTTAAAATATAGGTCCATGTCTTTCCAAGGCCGCCTAGGATTGTACAAACACTCACTACAAGGGATCGGGCTCATACCCATGCTCCTAGCCGCTAAAAATGACTTGTGAAAAAAAGCAGCGGGCTCGTGTATCAACGCATGTATAATCGTGGCCAGAGACATGCATGTAAAAGTGCGTATATAGGACTGTTCAGAAGCACTAACACGGGCGTATACACGCATTCTATCAGTTCAGCTACGTTTAGACGCGCTCATATAGGCGTCTATACACGCATTTTGTCACTTTAGATGCGCTTATACATGCGTATTTCTCAGATTTGATGCGTTTATACACGTGTGTTTTACAGATTATCCGCGTATATACACACGACTTTTTGCAGATCTGACGCGTTTATACACATGAATAGAGAGCAAAAAAAAATCCAGAGAGTGATCATATAACTCAAAATAGTGGTGCAAACATAGCTACCGATAGCAATGGAAATGTGAGAAGCAAACAGTGTTGGAGCCACAATACCAATCTCATAGCATGAGATCTAGATAGCCCCTAGCTGCATAGGTTTTTAGTATGCTTTATCTTGTATATGAGTTTTTTGGAAACATACACTTATATAATCCGCTAAGCATTGTAGTTGAAATGTGAGAAGCGAAGGGGCTGGAGCCATAAGGAACAATACCAATTGCACAACATGAGATCTAGATAACCCTTAGCTCCATAGGTTTTTAATATGCTTTATCTTTTATATGAGTTTTTTGGAAACATACACTTATGTAATCCTCTAAGTATTGTAATTGAATTTTTCTTTGACAACTTTGGATTTGGTATGTTGAAGATACACAAAAAAGTATATTAAAAAGAAAATTCCCAAAGTAATGGGATTATCCCAAACTCCCTGATATGATCTTCTATGCATAATCCATAATCCCATAGGCATAAGCTCTATGCATTAAGCCTATGCATAAGCTCTATGCATTAAGCTCAATGCATAGAGCTTATCCATGAGCTTATGTATAGAGCTTGATACATAAGCTCTATGCATTGTATTAAACTTATACATAGGCTTGTCCATTTGTGCATTAAGCTTATGCATAAGCTCTATGTACACATGTGTGCATAAAGCTTATACACAGATCTTGTGCATTATGCTTATGCATAGGTTTGTGCATTACGCTTATGCATAAGCATAATGCACAAGCTCTATGCATAAGCTTTATGCATACATAGTTATGCTTATGCATAATCTCTATGCATATGCATGTCATAAAGCATGCATGCATGAAGCTTATGCAAAAGCTTGTGCATAAGCTCTATGCATAGGCTTGTGCATAAGCATGTATGCATAAAGCTTATGTATAGAGCTTGTGCATTATGCTTCTGCATAAGCTTAATGCATAAGGTTAATGCATTAGCTCTATGCATTAGCATGTATGCATAAACCTTATGCATAGGCTCTATGCATATACCTTTTAATGCATAAAGCTTATACATAAGCTTAATGCATAAGCTCTTGTTTCTCATTAATGGCTTGGAGTTGGTTGAGAGATTCTTCTCTAGAGCCGTACACTTTCCTTTTGAGCTCTCCAGTTAAAGCCTAATCCTCATCAGTTGAAGCCCTTGTGTCTTTTAGAGCTTCCTCGAGTTCTTCCTTTAGGTAATGGACTATCTTTTAGCAGTCTTGTATCTCTTCCTCCTTGGCTTTTCAAAAATGAGGACAGAATGGGGGAGATGTGGGGACATATCTCTCCCATTCTGTCTCCATTTTGTTTGTGTGGCAAACTGTAGTGGGACTATGGATGAGGCTATACAGGCTATGGACACGGCTATGGGGGTGAGGCTAGACGGGAGGCTATGAGTGAGTCCACATGCGTGGCTATGCATGAGGCTATACACAAGGCTATATGTGAGGCTATGATGGAGGCTATGGGTGCAAGTCCACATGCATGGCTATGCATGAGGCTATACACAAGGCTATATGTGAGGCTATGGGGGAGGCTATACACATGGCTGTGCCGCTACAACCATGTGCCTATAGCAACGTACATAGTCGCATGTGTAACTGTGCCAAAAAAATCCAAAATCCCAAATTTCCTTTGTTATGGCACAATTATGGACGCGACTATGCTACTATGCTCTCGTTCTCTTGTAGTGTTAACCCATTACCTAGGGACTCTGAAACTCCCTCCTTACCACATATATATTTTTTTAAAGCAAGAAAAGTTATATTAAAGGAAAAAAATTACAAGGATATTTTTATCAAATAAGCTTAAAACTTAATCACAAACATAAAAACACATGAACTTTCAAGCATTGGCTTCAGTTGGAGCTCTACTAGATCTAGAGTGTACTAAATCACCTCACTATCTCAATGCAAGCTACACTTGGGGGTGACTTCTACAACTTTGAATGGACCTAACCCTCGATATTTTATTTTTTTCTACTTGGAAAAACCAACCTTGTACATAAGTACTAGGTCGCCCTTCCTATAGCTCCTTCGATTTTGGGTTATCGTCAAACCACCATCTATGTCAGAGCTTTTAGATGATCATGCCATGTAGAGCAATTACTGTACTCTCATTGAAACACCATATTGGGGAATATGGGAATTTCCCACAAGTTTGGGACACGTGGTCAAAAGTTTGGATTAACCATAACTTGAACACCACTAATCCAAAATGAGCGCTTTATAGCTCTTTAGATTCCATTTTTCAAGCGCTTTCCAACGATAGGTCATATGATAGGGTTTTGAGAAACTTATAAACATGTTATCCATGTCCCCCCTTTTTTAAGTATTCAAAAATGGGAATTGGAAAATTCCCAAATTCACTAATATGGTGTTTTGAGCCTTTAGATGACCATGCCATGTAGAGCAATTGCTCTAATCTCATTGAGCTTTTCTTATTTACCCAATATTTCTATTAGAACATTCTCCTTTAGGCATTCTTTAATAGCTATCTAAAAGATCCCTCCCCCTCCACGCAACGAATTCGGGGGTGCTAGCAGCAATGGAAGTAGCACTTCTTGCGCGGGGTAGGACCTCTCACTTGAGGCCTCACCCCCACGGATATCCGGACAAGACACTAATCCCTCGGTTCTTCCAAAACCAAACTCGGAAAAACTTCCCTCGCCCAGAAAGCACCGGCAATTCCTCCAAGATATTTTTACTCTAGCGTAGTCAAGGTCATCTCATTGACCAAACTGATCCGACCGAACCTGTAAGTCACTTGGTCAGATCAAGGAAGAAACTTGCACTTGGATCATAGAGACCAACGCTTTTTTCCTCATTGAGAGGCACAGCCGTTGATTCTTTTCCATAGAACAATTACTATTCGAGATTTACTTCATCTATCGTACCATAATAGAATTGAGTCTCATTTTAGGGATCCATCAGTCCAGCCTAACCCCATCCAGTCCCGTGGGTTAGCCAACCCCCCAACCACTGTAGTGATGGGATCCATTTAAGAATTTGGTTAGGTTTTGTCTCGGGTTACTAGGGAAAAGAGTTCTCAGGCCCCCTAGCTGGATCTTCATGCAAACTTCAAGCTAGCATTAGGAAAATTTTGGACTCAAAAGAGGGCTGTTTCAACAATAATATAATAATAGACACATAGATTGAGTGACATGTAATCTACGAACGAGATTCACCGTGGTGGGACCTCTGTACAAACCCACCCAAAACGTGGAGAAACTCTTATCTTCATGAAATATTAAAAAAAACCATCACCTTGTCTTAAAATATTTAAAACCGTTTTTTTGTCAAAACCTAACACAATAAAAGAATGTTTTCCACATTTGTAAGATTCCTCCCCCAACCCCTTTTTGATGTCTAGTATATTCCCCTGTAATCAATTCCTTTTCTAAAATATAAGAGATCTTGTTTGTGGCTGTTTTAACCTAGAGAGAGAAAATATTCTAGAGAGAGAATATTCAGATTTTGAATATTTTTGGATAGAAAAATATCTCTTATAATTCAGATGAGTTCCCCTGAAACAGAAATTTAAAAAGAATTTTCCAATGTGCAATTGGAATTAATTGGAAATTGGTATAAAGAACCTTAGCCTAAGGGTCTAGATTTTCATAAATCTTTAGACTATGGTCCAATTAAGGTTCCTATGGGCCAATAGCATCAATCCATGTGTAGGGAGGAGATAAATCCAATTTGTAAAAGAAGATACCCAAAAATTGAGTAAATGCTCACATAAGATGAAGAGTTGAAAATGTACAAGGTTTATTAGTAAATAAACACATATGTAAGGAAGGGGAGTTCTTTAAAGGAGGTGCATATTTCACATAAGATGAAGAGTTGAAAATGTACAAGGTTTATTAGTAAATAAACACATATGTAAGGAAGGGGAGTTCTTTAAAGGAGGTGCATATTTCACATAAGATGAAGAGTTGAAAATGTACAAGGTTTATTAGTAAAAAAACTATGACACATATGTAAGGAAGAGGAGTTCTTTAAAGGAGGTGCACATTTCACATAAGATGAAGAGTTGAAAATGTACAAGGTTTATTAGTAAAAAACTATGAGCAATAAAATTTTGACACATATGTAAGGAAGGGGAATTCTTTAAAGGAGGTGCATATTTCACATGCTTGAATGAGTTTTAAACTCAAAAATAGTGTGATATTTTTATCTCTCATCTCTCTTGAACCAAACCAAATCAAAATGGAACCAAACCGAATCAAAAAGTAACCAAACTAGGTCCAAATCTAGTCCAAATTCAACCAAACTGACTTGGAAAATTCTAGAATCAGTTTGTTTGGTTAGGAGCTCAAATTTTCCTATAAATAGAAGCCTCCCCTTGTTGAAAAAAATATAATGTCTTATGCATTGTTACTCTACTCCACCTAAGCCAAAATATAGTCTCTTATGCTTTGTTACTCTACTCCACCTAAGCTAAAATATATAGTGTCTTATGCCTTGTTACTCTACTCTACCTAAGCCAAGAACTGTGAATTCTTTAATATTTCACTAGTTTTTGATACTTCCCTCTTTCTTCAATCCCCATTGGTGGCTCCATCAACATACTAAACCAATTGATTGGTTGGGGGCCTCTACCGTGAATAAAGAATCAAGCAAATCATAAGGTAAGTATATTGAATTTTGATCTTTTCTATGATTTCTCAATGATTCTCTCTTCTCAACCCCTCTCAAGCTTGAGAAGTTTAATTGGTATGGTTTTTTTTAAATGCTATTGAAGTTAATTGGTGAATAGTAGTGAAGAGTTACATAATTTAATAAATGCTATAGAAGTTAATTTCCACCTATATTTAAATTCTAATGGTTTTTATAATTTCTCTCTCTCACTCAAGAAATGGTCATACTCATGACCCATGCTCAATCCAAATGAAGCTTTTCATAAAGCTTTTCCTTAATCCAAGATTAAGCTATGCTTGAGGCCAAATTAATGGCTTTTGCTATGCTTTTAGTTTATGCACATTGATGATTCAATCCTTTATGGATTGATGACCCAATTAGAGACCATTCTAATTGTTTTCTTAATGATCCAATTAGAGACCATTATGGATTGATGATCCAATTAGAGACCATTCTAATTGTTTTCTTAATGATCCAATTAGAGACCATTATGGATTGATGATCCAATTAGAGACCATTCTAATTGTTTTCTTAATGATCCAATTAGAGACCATTATGGATTGATGATCCAATTAGAGACCATTCTAATTGTTTTCTTAATGATCCAATTAGAGACCATTATGGATTGATGATCCAATTAGAGACCATTCTAATTATTTCTTTAATAATGAGCTTTATCCCTTAGAAAAAAATTGAGATTTATCAGTCATAGTAGCGGAGCTATGGCAAAATTTTTATAGAAATTACGCATAAAATAAATTCATTCAAAGCATAAAAAGAGGACTTCCTACCATATTCTAGGAACTATCATCCTAGATTAATTAAAAGAATTTTATTATGCATGGAGATGTGGATGTTTGCATGTAGATGTAGATGTATAGATGTAGATGTGGATATGGAGGTGGATGTATACATGTAGATGTAGATGTATAGATGTAGATGTGGATGTGGAGGTAGATGGATGCATGTAGATGTAGATGTATAGATGTAGATGAGAATGGAGATGTGGATGTATGCATGTAGATGTAGATGTATAGATGTAGATGTGGATGTGGAGGTGGATGGATTCATGTAGATGTAGATGTATAGATGTAGATGTGAATGGAGATGAGGATGTATGCATGTAGATGTAGATGTATAGATGTGGATGTGGATGTATACATGTAGATGTAGATGTATAGATACGGATGTGGATGTGGAGGTGGATGTATACATGTAGATGTAGATGTATAGATGTAGATGTGGATGTGGAGGTAGATGGATGCATGTAGATGTAGATGTATAGATGTAGATGGGAATGGAGATGTGGATGTATGCATGTAGATGTAGATGTATAGATGTAGATGTGGATGTGGAGGTGGATGGATGCATGTAGATGTAGATGTATAGATGTAGATGTGGATGTGGAGGTAGATGGATGCATGTAGATGTAGATGTATAGATGTAGATGGGAATGGAGATGTGGATGTATGCATGTAGATGTAGATGTATAGATGTAGATGTGGATGTGGAGGTGGATGGATTCATGTAGATGTAGATGTATAGATGTAGATGTGAATGGAGATGAGGATGTATGCATGTAGATGTAGATGTATAGATGTGGATGTGGATGTATACATGTAGATGTAGATGTATAGATACGGATGTGGATGTGGAGGTGGATGTATACATGTAGATGTAGATGTATAGATGTAGATGTGGATGTGGAGGTAGATGGATGCATGTAGATGTAGATGTATAGATGTAGATGGGAATGGAGATGTGGATGTATGCATGTAGATGTAGATGTATAGATGTAGATGTGGATGTGGAGGTGGATGGATGCATGTAGATGTAGATGTATAGATGTAGATGTGAATGGAGATGTGGATGTATGCATGTAGATGTAGATGTATGGAGGTGAATGTGAATGTGGATGTGGATGTATGCATAGAGATGTAGATGTATGCATGTAGATGTGAATGTACACATATAGATGTGGATGTATGGCTGTGAATATACGATATGCGATGTGAGGGAATCTGAAGTGATGAGATAGAAATGATGTGATGGGATGAGTATACATATAAATGGAATATGGAATAAGTAATGTAGATTGATGAAGGATAATGTGGAAAAATGAAAGTTAAAATAGAAATTGTGTTGTAAACTGTTTGTAAATACTGTTTGTAAATGCTGTTTGTAAATGATTGTTTTATGTCAAGAATGCTGGGGGGAGCATTTTGACCGTCTTGTGATTAAAGTCGTGATGGTAAAGTTGCAACTGCTGACGGGGAGTCAATGAAGGACGTCTCGCGTAGCAAGGTCGGCCGAGGTCTTGACCAGCCTCGGTGCGATTAAAATGGTGAGCTTCCGGTACGGTGGATGAGGGGCCAAGGAAGCGGCCTATGCGTGAAGCGCTAGGTTACCTGCGAAGGATCCTAGAGGGTGCTGACCATACGGTGCTCGGGCTCTGGGTTGCCTAGGATACCCACGCGTGCGTCGAGGAAGATATTGGAACAGAGTTGGAGTTGTTTTCTGAAATCGAGCATGGATCTGGTTGATTGACCTTGCTGGTCTTCAATGGATGAGTCCATGGCTCCTTATATGGATCTGTTGGTTGATCTTGCTGATCTTCAACGAGAGTCCATCTTGTTAAGTGATTATATTGCCAAGTATTATGGGCTAGGAACTATCGAAACGGCTCCTGAGCGTCCTAGTTGCCAATGATGCCATAGATACTCTGATGAAGGAATGATGGGAAATTAAGAATCAATTGGATAAATTGGAAGATGGTGATCAATGATACTATGGTTTTATTAAAGGATTGTTTTAAACTGGTTGAATCTGGTTGAAAAAGGGCAATTTCATATTGGGTGTGTGAGTGGTGTGACTAGTTTTATTTTGCATGAACATCCGGCTAGGGGGCCTTGGAACTCTTTTCCTTGGTACCCGGGACAAAACCTAACCAAATTTTTAATTGGATCCCATCACTACAGTGGTTGGGCGGTTGGCTAACCCATGGGATCGGATGGGGTTAGGCTGGACTGATGGATCCGTAAATCGAGACTCAAACTTTTGTTTTTACGATAGAAAAAAAAAAAAAAAAACCCCGGACAGAAACTGTTCTATGGATAGGAATCAACGGCTGTGCCTCTTGAATGGGGAAAAAAGCGTTGATCCCAATGATCCAAGTGCAAGTTTCTTCCTTGAACTGACTAAGTATCTTATAGATGTAATCGGATCATCTCGAGCAGAAATGATCTTGACTACGTTAGAGTAAAAAGTTTTTTCTTGGTGGAATCGCCCGTGCTTTCCGGTAGGGGAAGTTTTTCCGGGTTCGGTTTTGGAACAACCGACGGATTAGTCTCTTATCCGGATATCCGTGGGCGAGGCCCCGAGTGTGGGACCCCTGTCCCGCGCGAGAAGCGCTACTTCCGCTGCCAGTACCCTGAATCCGTTGCTCGGTGGGAACAGGGATCTTACAGTTGGTATCAGAGCCTTTGGTTAATAAAGATCAACTGAGAAGATAAATATGTCAAAAATTTATCAAGAAACACAAAAAGGTTATAATTGTGTGATATCACTCATACAATTTGATATTCAAACTGAAATTCATAATTTGGTAATTGGTTCTTCAGATGGAAGTACCGCAATTATATAGAAACCCTGACTTGCTTGAGGCCTAGACATGATAGTATTTACCTTATAATTCCAAGGGCCGTGACTACCCGTATATACCGAGAGTATACTGCAGCTCTTTACTGACAGTATATACGAGTAAATCTAAGACTTGAAATTATAAGCGTTAATGCTATCCAGATGATGATTTTGCATGTGATTGATATGATTTTTAACTCTGTTTGAGAATGGATGAATTGATTTGGATTCTGATTGAAAATGCTGATTGAAAAATGTTGATTTTTAAAAAAATTAGTTGAAATATAATGAAACCACAATGAGGGGGAATGGGACGAATCCCTGTGATGATATTCATAACTAGAATGATGATAATGAATTCAGCAAATCACTATGAGGTTAATGGGTGTGCTGTTAGATTGCTACTGTTAATATTTGACCGGTAGATCAAGTTAAGGGATGTCAAATTGAGAACTTGCTTGACTGAAATTTTCGTGGAGGAATGTTTCGAAGGAAACTTTTCGGTCTAATGGACCATTATCATGTTAAAGATATGAATGATATAATCTGAATGAATTGTTATTTAATGATGAGTTCTATATAAGGGATATTTATCCCAGTGTTCTGTTGGGTTGACCAGAATATAAGCAACCCCAGAATAAAAATTGGATCTTAAGAATAAGAGCTGTCCTCTACCTTGCGAGATGAGGACATCTCGCACTTTTTAAGTGGGGTAGAATGTAAGATTCCTCCCCAGCCTTCAAGGTATACAGGAGTAAGAATCTCCCTTTCTGATCTTATAATTATTCCCTCTCTAAAATAAAAGAAAGTTTCTGTTTTTTTTTTTTCATTCGAGTACGGCCCAAAAGAAGTTCTTTATCTCTTGGGGAGTATAAGAAGTTATCCCCCAGATATTGTGATCCTTATATCTAAATTCAATGAAAGTAGGTGACTTAACCTACAAGTTTCTTTTATCTCCTCATCTCAAAATTCTTAATGCCTTCTATAGAAAAATGTGTCAAACACAAATCATGGAAAGACGGTAAACTTCAGTGACAAGTTACCGTTGGCTTCTAGGTTACGCTAGCTCCTTCCTTTATATAAGTCGTAACTTTTACTTGTCGCTCACAGTAATCTTACTCCCATCAATCTCCTTTCTTTCTTAATCTCCTTCATGGCTTGGCAACAGGAATTAGTTTTATCCCTGATGATTTCTCACCTTCAAGACGCAAGAGAGTCTGTGAAGAAAGACTTTATAGAACAGTATGAGCGCTCACTTTTCCTCACCTAGGAACTTCTGTAGCGCAGACCAAATGGCGGACCTACCAAAACATAACTAGGGTAACACCCTGGGGTCAGCAGCACTTTCGTAACAATGTCCGCTTGGCCATGGTTATTGAAGCTTTGGGTTTGGGTCCCCGATACTACTGCGTCATGAGATCAAGGCATCTTGGGTTTTCTGAGCGGGTCTTCTTATTGGCGTGTTTTCTTCCTCATGAGAAGATATGCCTTTACCCCGTTTTTGGCTTGCCTCTCAGAGGTCCTTTTGTTAGATCACCTCATACCACTGAGATAGGTGCGGCAATAACCAGCAGAATCATTCCCATAGATGAGTTACCCTATACTTGTGCAGCTTGTGAGGACTGCTTTTGTGACCATATGATGGACGGGCTTATGGAAGTGTAAAGAGTTTCTCTATCTTTACTGTATAAGTTCCGAGAATGAATAAAGTTTAAATCTTGTTCTTATTTTGAATCTTGCTCTCTTTAAGACTTTTCTTGGTGGTTAATCGTGATTAAAATTTTTCTCTAAGTCTCATATTCGTGCATCTTGCGAAATTATTCCAAGTTGCGAGATGAGGACATCTCGCGTTTTTTAAGTGGGGTAGAATGTAAGATTCCTCCCCCAACCCCTTTTTGATGTCTAGTATATTCCCCTGTAATCAATTCCTTTTCTAAAATATAAGAGATCTTGTTTGTGGCTGTTTTAACCTAGAGAGAGAAAATATTCTAGAGAGAGAATATTCAGATTTTGAATATTTTTGGATAGAAAAATATCTCTTATAATTCAGATGAGTTCCCCTGAAACAGAAATTTAAAAAGAATTTTCCAATGTGCAATTGGAATTAATTGGAAATTGGTATAAAGAACCTTAGCCTAAGGGTCTAGATTTTCATAAATCTTTAGACTATGGTCCAATTAAGGTTCCTATGGGCCAATAGCATCAATCCATGTGTAGGGAGGAGATAAATCCAATTTGTAAAAGAAGATACCCAAAAATTGAGTAAATGCTCACATAAGATGAAGAGTTGAAAATGTACAAGGTTTATTAGTAAATAAACACATATGTAAGGAAGGGGAGTTCTTTAAAGGAGGTGCATATTTCACATAAGATGAAGAGTTGAAAATGTACAAGGTTTATTAGTAAATAAACACATATGTAAGGAAGGGGAGTTCTTTAAAGGAGGTGCATATTTCACATAAGATGAAGAGTTGAAAATGTACAAGGTTTATTAGTAAAAAAACTATGACACATATGTAAGGAAGAGGAGTTCTTTAAAGGAGGTGCACATTTCACATAAGATGAAGAGTTGAAAATGTACAAGGTTTATTAGTAAAAAACTATGAGCAATAAAATTTTGACACATATGTAAGGAAGGGGAATTCTTTAAAGGAGGTGCATATTTCACATGCTTGAATGAGTTTTAAACTCAAAAATAGTGTGATATTTTTATCTCTCATCTCTCTTGAACCAAACCAAATCAAAATGGAACCAAACCGAATCAAAAAGTAACCAAACTAGGTCCAAATCTAGTCCAAATTCAACCAAACTGACTTGGAAAATTCTAGAATCAGTTTGTTTGGTTAGGAGCTCAAATTTTCCTATAAATAGAAGCCTCCCCTTGTTGAAAAAAATATAATGTCTTATGCATTGTTACTCTACTCCACCTAAGCCAAAATATAGTCTCTTATGCTTTGTTACTCTACTCCACCTAAGCTAAAATATATAGTGTCTTATGCCTTGTTACTCTACTCTACCTAAGCCAAGAACTGTGAATTCTTTAATATTTCACTAGTTTTTGATACTTCCCTCTTTCTTCAATCCCCATTGGTGGCTCCATCAACATACTAAACCAATTGATTGGTTGGGGGCCTCTACCGTGAATAAAGAATCAAGCAAATCATAAGGTAAGTATATTGAATTTTGATCTTTTCTATGATTTCTCAATGATTCTCTCTTCTCAACCCCTCTCAAGCTTGAGAAGTTTAATTGGTATGGTTTTTTTTAAATGCTATTGAAGTTAATTGGTGAATAGTAGTGAAGAGTTACATAATTTAATAAATGCTATAGAAGTTAATTTCCACCTATATTTAAATTCTAATGGTTTTTATAATTTCTCTCTCTCACTCAAGAAATGGTCATACTCATGACCCATGCTCAATCCAAATGAAGCTTTTCATAAAGCTTTTCCTTAATCCAAGATTAAGCTATGCTTGAGGCCAAATTAATGGCTTTTGCTATGCTTTTAGTTTATGCACATTGATGATTCAATCCTTTATGGATTGATGACCCAATTAGAGACCATTCTAATTGTTTTCTTAATGATCCAATTAGAGACCATTATGGATTGATGATCCAATTAGAGACCATTCTAATTGTTTTCTTAATGATCCAATTAGAGACCATTATGGATTGATGATCCAATTAGAGACCATTCTAATTGTTTTCTTAATGATCCAATTAGAGACCATTATGGATTGATGATCCAATTAGAGACCATTCTAATTGTTTTCTTAATGATCCAATTAGAGACCATTATGGATTGATGATCCAATTAGAGACCATTCTAATTGTTTTCTTAATGATCCAATTAGAGACCATTATGGATTGATGATCCAATTAGAGACCATTCTAATTATTTCTTTAATAATGAGCTTTATCCCTTAGAAAAAAATTGAGATTTATCAGTCATAGTAGCGGAGCTATGGCAAAATTTTTATAGAAATTACGCATAAAATAAATTCATTCAAAGCATAAAAAGAGGACTTCCTACCATATTCTAGGAACTATCATCCTAGATTAATTAAAAGAATTTTATTATGCATGGAGATGTGGATGTTTGCATGTAGATGTAGATGTATAGATGTAGATGTGGATATGGAGGTGGATGTATACATGTAGATGTAGATGTATAGATGTAGATGTGGATGTGGAGGTAGATGGATGCATGTAGATGTAGATGTATAGATGTAGATGGGAATGGAGATGTGGATGTATGCATGTAGATGTAGATGTATAGATGTAGATGTGGATGTGGAGGTGGATGGATTCATGTAGATGTAGATGTATAGATGTAGATGTGAATGGAGATGAGGATGTATGCATGTAGATGTAGATGTATAGATGTGGATGTGGATGTATACATGTAGATGTAGATGTATAGATACGGATGTGGATGTGGAGGTGGATGTATACATGTAGATGTAGATGTATAGATGTAGATGTGGATGTGGAGGTAGATGGATGCATGTAGATGTAGATGTATAGATGTAGATGGGAATGGAGATGTGGATGTATGCATGTAGATGTAGATGTATAGATGTAGATGTGGATGTGGAGGTGGATGGATGCATGTAGATGTAGATGTATAGATGTAGATGTGGATGTGGAGGTAGATGGATGCATGTAGATGTAGATGTATAGATGTAGATGGGAATGGAGATGTGGATGTATGCATGTAGATGTAGATGTATAGATGTAGATGTGGATGTGGAGGTGGATGGATTCATGTAGATGTAGATGTATAGATGTAGATGTGAATGGAGATGAGGATGTATGCATGTAGATGTAGATGTATAGATGTGGATGTGGATGTATACATGTAGATGTAGATGTATAGATACGGATGTGGATGTGGAGGTGGATGTATACATGTAGATGTAGATGTATAGATGTAGATGTGGATGTGGAGGTAGATGGATGCATGTAGATGTAGATGTATAGATGTAGATGGGAATGGAGATGTGGATGTATGCATGTAGATGTAGATGTATAGATGTAGATGTGGATGTGGAGGTGGATGGATGCATGTAGATGTAGATGTATAGATGTAGATGTGAATGGAGATGTGGATGTATGCATGTAGATGTAGATGTATGGAGGTGAATGTGAATGTGGATGTGGATGTATGCATAGAGATGTAGATGTATGCATGTAGATGTGAATGTACACATATAGATGTGGATGTATGGCTGTGAATATACGATATGCGATGTGAGGGAATCTGAAGTGATGAGATAGAAATGATGTGATGGGATGAGTATACATATAAATGGAATATGGAATAAGTAATGTAGATTGATGAAGGATAATGTGGAAAAATGAAAGTTAAAATAGAAATTGTGTTGTAAACTGTTTGTAAATACTGTTTGTAAATGCTGTTTGTAAATGATTGTTTTATGTCAAGAATGCTGGGGGGAGCATTTTGACCGTCTTGTGATTAAAGTCGTGATGGTAAAGTTGCAACTGCTGACGGGGAGTCAATGAAGGACGTCTCGCGTAGCAAGGTCGGCCGAGGTCTTGACCAGCCTCGGTGCGATTAAAATGGTGAGCTTCCGGTACGGTGGATGAGGGGCCAAGGAAGCGGCCTATGCGTGAAGCGCTAGGTTACCTGCGAAGGATCCTAGAGGGTGCTGACCATACGGTGCTCGGGCTCTGGGTTGCCTAGGATACCCACGCGTACGTCGAGGAAGATATTGGAACAGAGTTGGAGTTGTTTTCTGAAATCGAGCATGGATCTGGTTGATTGACCTTGCTGGTCTTCAATGGATGAGTCCATGGTTCCTTATATGGATCTGTTGGTTGATCTTGCTGATCTTCAACGAGAGTCCATCTTGTTAAGTGATTATATTGCCAAGTATTATGGGCTAGGAACTATCGAAACGGCTCCTGAGCGTCCTAGTTGCCAATGATGCCATAGATACTCTGATGAAGGAATGATGGGAAATTAAGAATCAATTGGATAAATTGGAAGATGGTGATCAATGATACTATGGTTTTATTAAAGGATTGTTTTAAACCGGTTGAATCTGGTTGAAAAAGGGCAATTTCATATTGGGTGTGTGAGTGGTGTGACTAGTTTTATTTTGCATGAACATCCGGCTAGGGGGCCTTGGAACTCTTTTCCTTGGTACCCGGGACAAAACCTAACCAAATTTTTAATTGGATCCCATCACTACAGTGGTTGGGCGGTTGGCTAACCCATGGGATCGGATGGGGTTAGGCTGGACTGATGGATCCGTAAATCGAGACTCAAACTTTTGTTTTTACGATAGAAAAAAAAAAAAAAAACCCCGGACAGAAACTGTTCTATGGATAGGAATCAACGGCTGTGCCTCTTGAATGGGGAAAAAAGCGTTGATCCCAATGATCCAAGTGCAAGTTTCTTCCTTGAACTGACTAAGTATCTTATAGATGTAATCGGATCATCTCGAGCAGAAATGATCTTGACTACGTTAGAGTAAAAAGTTTTTTCTTGGTGGAATCGCCCGTGCTTTCCGGTAGGGGAAGTTTTTCCGGGTTCGGTTTTGGAACAACCGACGGATTAGTCTCTTATCCGGATATCCGTGGGCGAGGCCCCGAGTGTGGGACCCCTGTCCCGCGCGAGAAGCGCTACTTCCGCTGCCAGTACCCTGAATCCGTTGCTCGGTGGGAACAGGGATCTTACAACATTCCTGTGTTAGACGTGGAGCACTAAAAAATTCTTTCCACCACCCCTAGAACTAATGAAGCTTGAATGCTTGGAATAGATAGATACACATTCTCCTGGTTATTCCCTCAACTTGGTTCCACTTTTGAATCTCGAAACATCTTTGGCACCCAAAAGAACACACCGTCCCTCATTTCTTCTTCCCTCCTTGATCCACAAAAGCGGTTAGCCCAGTCATCCACTTTTTGCTACTTCTTCTTTCTCATACGTCTGTTAATCTATCATGGCACCCGAAAGTGGACTGAAACGAGCAAGGAGCAGTATCTCATATGTTGTGTTGTATAACATAAAAGATGAGAACGAAGAATGGATTCCCCAAGTATACAGGAAGTACTCTTGGGTCACTATGCAGCCAGGAAAACAAGGCCACTACCGAGTGAAGGGAAAGGCATCTGAAGACTTGGCCAAACATTGGAAAGGAAGGATCCTTGACTTTAAGATGGCACCAGGAGGGAAAACTGTCAAAGAAGTGTTGATCCAGCATGTATTCATGCAAAAAGAGATCAACGTGGGACCATTGGAAGGACTTCCAAGACACAGACCACATTGTAAGTGCTTGTGTTTTGTATTTCAATGTTGCAAATAAGGTGATTGATATACATTTTTCTGCCTTGCACAGATTTGTACCCATCCAATCTTCAGGAGTGGGAGCCTGCACAATGCTTGATGGGATTCTTGAATGTCGTACATGGTGAGGTGGGGGAACTTCAATATGAAGGTCGTGCACCAAGTGATCTCGCAAGAAGTAGAACATATTTCTATGACTCATTTTATACCTTGCCCACTCAATCGAGTCGACATGGAAAGTTGGAACGTATTCCGTTGCCCGCACTTGATAGTCCTAAGTGGCCATTGCTTGACACAGAAGTGATAAAGTCATACAGGACCAAAATGTTTAATGATATTAAATGTGCTATGAAGCCTAAATTTGGTGTAAGAAATGTGCACTTAAGTTTGTTTGTTCCAATTGCATGCTTTGTTCATTTATTTTCTGATTGTAAACAATTGAGAAAAACTAGAACAACTTTTGTGTGCAAAGATGTAGATGAAGCCTGGCTTGATCATTTGTTTGACAAAGGTTGGAGAGTGAAATCATCAAAGGGAGATGATTTGATCGAATGTCGATTGAACACCTCCGACATTGCATTTTCGTGAGTGTTATAACATTATAATGTATTTTTGTGAAACAGTTACAATGCTTATTTGATTATACTCGAAAAATTATCCTAATGATATTTTGGAATCAGATACTGTGGGGAGGCTTTGGAGGCTTCTTACGTGGTTGGTACCTTCATGCTTCCCTGCAGGCATCAGTACCATCCATTGTGTTTTGCAGCTGTGTTGAGAACAAGAGATATGTGCGTGAAGGCACGTTGCAACACCGCAATCCCTTCGGAGGCAAAGGCCTGGGTGTCAGGGAGGTCATTATTGAAGAGTAAGTGGGGTGTTTGTGTTGGACACTGTATGTTTATATTGTTTGAACTGATGATCTAATCTTGTCTTTCATCTTTGTGCATATTTAGGTAGAGAATCTTTCGGTGCGGACACCCATGACACCACCCCAAAGGATAGGAAGGATCTTCCTGGTCACAGTAAGTCAGATGCCACTTATATGTTTAAAGAAGATCCTTACAAGTCAGTGCAGAAAATACTGCAAGACCTTGATGCCAACACAAGGGAAGGGAAAGGGGCTGTAGACTCAAGCATGGGGGAATATCGACTAAAAGCGGAAGTGCAGGAGAGAGACAATGACGAAAAGGGACCGGAGGAGAAAGAACAGGGGGGAAGTGATCTGATTGAGGAGGTTGCTGAGCAAGAGATTGACCAAGGCGAGAAGAACAATGAAGAGATGCCGGCTGTTGAGGAGGTGACAGTTGAAGTTCTCTCAGAGGCAGAGGTTTTGGCTACGGCATCAACATCTGCAAAGGACAAGGCAGGTAGAAAGAGGAGGAAGAACGAAAATAGGGCAGCGGAAGCTACTCAAAGTGCACAGGAGGCTGCAGGTGCAGAGGAGCCCAAAGACACTGAGGAGGCTAAAAGAAATGAGGAGGCCAGAGCGGCGGGGGAAGCTACTGAAAGTGCTGAGGAGGCTAGAGGGGGCTGAAGGTGTAGAGGAGGCTAAAAGCGCGAAGGAGGCCAAAGAGGCAGGGGAAGCTACTGAAAGTGCAGAGCAGGTTAAAGGTGCAGAGGAGGGTGAAGGTGTAGAGTTTCCTAAAGGCACGGAGGATACAAAAGGTGTGGGGAAGGACAGAGCTACGGAGGAGACACCTGATGCAACGCCCTTAGAAACAGGTGATAGCAATGATTCAGCCACCCTCTTTGAGCTCTTCGCTATGAAATGTAGAAAGCGCCCCGTTGGTGGTGGTCTCAAGCCGCAAGGCTGCAAAAATTAGCTGATGTTACAGCATTTTGTACTTGCTTCTGGACTAATTTGAAATACCAGCCCATTTTGCTTTTGTCGATGCGTTTTGTGTCATGCCGCTCTACTCTTGAAAGGTGTCAATGTGTTTGTAAACTTTCATGTCCTACTGTCACTATTTTGTAACCTTTTATTGGTTCCCAATGTCTAACTTTGCTTTTGCGAAAAGGCTGTGTTCTTCTACTCATATAGTTTAGTGGTACTACAATAGGGGGACCATTGGGTGGTGGCTACATGAACAACCACCGGATACATCAATGCGGATACATGTAATGGGAAGCAATAGGCGCCTTGTTGTTTTGGATGTCAATGGAGTGCTACTGAAGGATTATGTTGAAGCACCCAAGGATTTGTGGCAGCTCCCGTTCCCAGATGGAGTTAGGCCCCGAGGTGTGCAAGTGTCTCAATACAAATATTGTGTCATCAGACCTGATGCGGAGGACTTCATCGTCAACTTGAGGAAGCGATGCGATGTGATGCTCTGGTCATGTAGCCAAAGGAAGAACCTGATGGCCATAATGAATGCTTGCTTCCCTCGGTTGATGAAGATGAAAGGCCTCTTTTTAGGTATTTATCCCTAAACTTTCACAACTGGTTTTATTGATTTTGATACTGTTTGGCTAGCTTTGCTACTGTTCTGTACACAATCTGGTACTATTTGGTAGTTTGGTACTTTTGGCACTGCTAATACGATTTGGTACTTTTTGGAACTTTGGTACTCTGGTGCTATGCTGCTTTGGACTATGTTTGTTCATGTGTACACAATTTGGCACTGTTTTGTACATAATTTGTTACTCTTTGGTTATCTTTGGTACTTTGGTACTCTAATGCTATGGTAGTTTGAAATTGTGTTTTTTATTTTGTACACAATTTGGTACTGTTTGGTGCTTTGATACTATGGCACTTGGTTCTGTGCTTGGTAACATTTGTGTACACCATTTTATAATGTTTGGTACTTTGGTTATTTGGTACTTTGGTACTGTGTTGTACCAAGTTTGGTACCTTTTCACTGTTATGTACTGTTTGTTAGCTTTGGTACTCTTATTTGTGCTGCTATTCTAATTGCTTGGTTTACGTGTTTTACAGATATTTTTGACCAATCTCATTGTGAGAGGTGGGCTACCAAACTCAGAGATGTGCCAGTCCTTGCGAAGGAGTTCGGTAACAAGCCTATTTTTCTGAAGCTCCTAAGAACAGTGTGGCGCAAGTATCCGCAATTCAATGAAATGAACACCCTCCTTGTGGACGACACGAGATACAAGTTCTTGAAGAATGATTACGACTCGTGCTGCTGCATCCGGTCATATGAGCCTAAGTATTATTACCCCCACAAGCCAAAGTATCTTATGGATGTCATTTTCCCGTGGATCTCCGGGTGGCTAGCTGATAAGTTCCCCACTGCTTACAGCCACCGGAATCCCTTGTTTGATGTTGAGGATGACATTTCCTCATTCGTTGTCAACTACTTTGTATCTATGGAGGGGTATTCGTACCGCTTTGACCCCCTGATGTGTAAAAGATTCTGTATGCTTGTACATTGCCTTTGGCATTTAATGATAATTATCTTTTTGTACATGTACTTTTTTTGGCTACTGCTTTTGTACTTTTCTGTTACTACTTGGTGAAAACAAAAAGGAACAGTACCAAAATTTGGTACTGCAAAAACACAGCAGAGCTAAAAACAATAAAGCACAGTACCAAATTGATAACACAGCAATAGCATTAGACAGTACTGATCACAAGTAAGATTCTAATCAAGAGAATTAGACAGTGCTGATCACAAGCAAGATTCTATTCAAGAGAATTACAACTGTTGCCAGTGGTTAGAATTGTAGTTGGGGTAAACACTGTATGGCTCCCGTCCTGGTCACTTCCGTCTTCATATGGCATACTGTTGTAGATATTTTCATATATCTCTGAGGATAGTTTAAAGTGGGTGATGGAGGCCAGGGATAGCCTCCATGGGGAACCGTATGGCTCTAACAAGATGCGAGTAGATCATCACCGGTGGTGTCTGATCTAATAGGGTATAGGTATCAACTTTGCCCTCAACCTGGGCATAGTACAAGCCCTCAACTAGCAATCCACCTCTTACGATCTTGTTATGCCAAAGGTCCTTCAGTACTCTTGGTGCTACATAAACGGTTTTTGTGCACTTAAGAAGGTAGAAGTCCTCCTTCTCCTCGGCTGCGTTCACTGCAAAGTTATCCCCAATGGACAATAATTGGCTCAACACCTCGGGGTTTCCTTCATACATAGGCATGCTTAAATCCTCACTCACATGGGAGGAAAACAAATCATTATAGTTCTCCTCATCATCGTCGTCCTCATCACTATTTGTAGGTTGTACTGACTCTGTCAATGGCTCGATGGAGACATATTTCCATTCTTCAATGTGCTGTTTATTATTGCATCTCCTCCACTGCCCATTCACACATGGATCACAGAAGCATGACAGCGTACGAAAACGCACATCACATGGATTGTGCGTTAAGTAGCCGTCAACACAATGGAATGAGCGAGAGCCTGCAATTGGTTTACAGTCCCACAACGGAAAACGCAGCACATCATTCGGTGAAACCAACCAGAACACCCTCCTTGTGCTGGCGCTTCCACCTTCCGTTGTCGGTTGAAACCTCACGTTCAAAAAATTGACCACATCAGCCGCACACTTCATGGGCCAGCCATCGGGTTTTAGCTCTTCGTGCGTCAGGGTTCTCTTGATAATAGCACCTGCACCATCATGCTCTCCTTTTCCATGCCCTGAAGCAAAGAAGTTATGCATCATAAGCAATCCTGTCAACTGATAATACCTGGCTACGAAATAGTGTGGTCTTCGTGCCTTGAACTATGAAGCGGCACCATCTGACCATACCCAATGATAACGCAAACAGTGTCCTTGCTGTTTCATCCAGTTGTCATGCAGCATAAAACAATGCTGAACAAAGAGCGTGTCGTGGAGCTTATCATCTGATATGTAAAAATGCACAGTCTTCTCAATAGCTCCTACTGAATTTCTGATATAAGAGACGTGTACCAGTATTGTTACCTGTGTTGACCACCAATGCATGGACTGGATCTCATTTTGCACTTTAAAGCTGTAATTCTCTGCAAAATAAACAACAGATACCACAACATCTCTGGGAAAGTTAAGCAAGCAGTCTTTGAATTGTTGGGCCTGCCACCTAAACATAAAGTTGTGCTTAACGAAGCTTTTCAGATGATCTGAAAAGAGATGAATGAAAGTTGCACTTTTCATCCTTTCCACGACCAAGTCCTTTCGCTTCTTCTCTTTTCCATCACCATTAACCTGTCCAGTGCCCACATCCTGGAATATCTTAACAGTCACCTCCTTGCTATCTGTTGCAATCTCGGCTGGGAAGAACTTCACCGCAGGATACATGCTCTTGAATCTTTTGTAGAGCTCCACCTTTAAATGAAAAATGAACCACGTTAGAGCTCAGAATACTATCAAACAAGAGTAAAGCACCAAAGCTATTTACAGTACAAAATTTGGTACTGTAAACCACCAACTCATTCTAAAGTACCAAATTTGGAACTGTAGTGCCAGATAACAGACTATAGTGCCAAATTTGATGCAGAAAAGCACCATATTAGGCTCTATTTATTACCAGGCGGACCATAGTACCCAATTGGATACTTTTCTACATTAAGCATGGTACCAAATTGGATCATAGTAACAAATTGGGTGCTTTTGTGAATACAAAAAAGCACCAAATTTGGTTCTATGTACCAAGCTGGAACCATAGTACCCAATTTGGTACTGTTTTACATACTGCATATTACCAAAATGGATCCATAGTGGCAATTTGGGTACTTTTTTGGATACAGAAAAGCTTTAAAATTGGTACTATGCATCCAGTTTGGTACTTTTCTGTATTCACTAAAAGCACCCAATCTGTTTCCAAAACACAATTTGGTATAATACTACCAAGTGTGAGCGGTGCCCAAAAACACCAAATTGGATTTGTGGAACCCATTAGGTACTATGCAGGCACACTTAAAGCACCCTGCATAGTACCAAAATTGATCCATAGTACCAAATTGGCGATTTCTCTGTATACTTCACAGTACCATAATTGGAAGCTTAGTATAAAATTGGATACTTTTTTGGATACAAAGAGCGCCATAATTGGTACTATGCATCTAGTTTGGTACTTTTCAGTATCCTCTAAAAGCACCAAATCTGTTTCCAAAACCCATTTTGGTATTATACTACCAAGTGTAAGTGGTGCCCAAAAAAACCAAATTGGAGCTGTGGAACACCTTAGGTACTAACCAAGCACACTTAAAGCACCCTGCATAGTACCGAACTTGATCCACAGTACCAAATTGGCTATTTCTCTGTATACTTTACAGTACCATAATTGGATGCTTAGTACAAAATTGGATACTTTTCTGGATATAAAACGCTCCAAAATTGGTACTATGCATCCATTTGGTACTTTGCAAGATACATTGAAAGCACCAAATCTGTCTCCAAAACCTAATTTGGTATTACACTACCAAGTGTGAGTGCTTCTCAAAAGTGCCAAATTGAGACTGTGCTTCCTTACTCTTGGACATTGCAACCAAAAGTTGTACCGTGAATCCTGTTGGGTACAATGCAAAATTCAGAGACGTGCCAAATTTAATCCTATGGAGGTGGAATTGGTACCTACAATGATACTATTATGGAGCTGGGAATTCAAACAATGGTAAGTACTTGGATATGGGAATTAATACCTACAATGATTGCAGTACCAAATTGGTACTTATGGCCTAGAGTGATTGCTGGTAAAAAACTACCAGTTTGGTACTGAATAGCCAAGCTTTCAGTGCTGCCCAAAGACTACAAATTTTGAACTATTCCAACAGAAATCAAGGCCACCATGGATTGCATTGTAGCAAAAACATATTACCTGAGAGTCATCTAGAAGATGAATTGGATGTTTGATGACACATTTTGCCTCGATCCTCTGCTTACAAATATCCTTTTTGTTTGGTGAAACTCTCGTCTCAGATTTCCAAAAAGCGGTCACCAAATCTCTAGTTTCACTTGTGATACTTGTATACAAAGGCAATTGTCTGTGAGAAGCACTAAGTGGCAACACTTCACTCTCATCTTTCGTTTCCAGTCGACTGCTTGCTGCCGCTATATTCCGTCGATGAACACCCAAGACAGCAGCAATTTTGGACTGGTTCACTGACATTGTTCTCCGATCACCATTGTTCAGTATCATCATCTTTACAAACAGCTCACTTGCAGAGTGAGGTACTATCAATTGAGTCAATGTGTTGCGAACGTTGGAAAGAAGACTCGATTGCACATCCGAACTCCTCAACTTGGAAAACGGCTGATGATGCATGAGCTGCTCTAGAATTTCCTGTTGTTCTACTGTTGTTAGTCCTTGGGTTTGTCGATGCCAACATCTAGCCATGGCTTTGCATATATTGTTCCTTGACCTGGTTCTTGAAAGGCTACCTTCCCTAGCAGGGTTGCGCTCCTTGCATCGTTGCTCACGCTTCTTTTGCGCCCAATAGCCCCGGAGAAATTCTTGGTTGCCGACAGGTTCGTGAGCAGCTTGGGTTTCATTGATAGTATCCTCTGTAAATGCAGGTATCCCTGACTCAAGGTTAGTGAAGGAATCACACTCAACCTCCAGCATCGTCTCTGTAAATATGCTGACGGCCTGAGCTGCCATGTTTATACAGAGAGAGAGAGGGCTATGGTGTTCCGCAGGGGATAGAGGATGTGCAGAGAGAGGTCTGAGAGAGAAAGAGAGAGAGAGAGACAGACAGACAGACAGAGAGGGGAGGTCTGAGTGAGAGAGAGGGAGAGAGAGGGAGAGAGAGAAATCTGCTTTCTTGCGTCTGCACCCACGTCTCCACCCACGTCTATCTGTTATGGGACGTTTCAAAAAAAAGACTAAAGTATAACACCTCAGGGAATTTTCACAGCTTAATATTCCTCCTTTATTTCCTTTTTGCCCTCTTTTTCTTTACTCTCAATCTACCAAGCCTAGGTGGTGTCAAGGACAACCAATTTTGTACCACCATCCCTTGCTTTCACCCTTTGTAATGCTTTATTGTTTAAAACAATGTAATGAAGGCAAAAATTCCCCAATTGAATTTTTATGTACACAAAAAAGGCTTAAAGTAAGAAAGCAAGCAGTGAAGGAACACAGTAGCAAATTTGATCCTCTGATTTTCAAATGAAAAGCGTATTTACAATTGATGTTCTCTCTCCAATACATGTATAGCTGCATATTTACAAACGTGCATTTGTTGGAAGAAGGAAAAAACTATTTATTACTGGAACCCATAGGTATCGGCTTCAAGATGGAGCCATGGCTCTTCTCCCAAGTATGGAGCCCATGTAAGAGGCTCAGGGGGGCCTATCCCCCCTCGTGGATTGGGCGGGATGAAATCCACTGGCCCGTCTGGAGGCATAACTTCAGCGACCTCGATCAATTTCGCAATCGTTTCCTCCCTAAACGTTTGGACGTCTAGGTCCACGTAGCGAGACATTGATGGAAACTGCCATCACAATTCATCAAGGCATAAATAAGATCAACATGACAATATATAAGAAGATAAACAAGAGCATGCATGCGTATGGGAGCTGAAAATGCTTACATCCTCTGAAGGGAGCTGAAAAATGCTTCGTAGCAACAACAACATTGCATTAAGTGCAACCCTCCACCCACAGCTGTAGCCATCTTCTTGTTTGGGGACACTAACCCTTCGGATGGTCGATCGATCCAGGGTGTCGATGTCCATGCCGAGGCTCTCGTAAGCTGCCATTAGTTTCCTGACTCCACTGTAAACAGAGACCAATCATTATCCTGATCAATCCGGACTTCTAACTCAAACAATAATATGTATCTTAATGATTTTTACTTACAGCAAAACATTTCCATGGACACCAGGATGTCGAATTTGCAAGGTAAATGACATTTTCTTGCACGTCGACTAGTAGAAGACTCCAATGGGAACTGCACAATAGATTTCTATTGGTTTCAATCCAAAGGAAGCACTATATAACTCGTGTACGGTGATTCCTATAAACATCATGCAAGAGAGAGAGAGAGAGAGAGACAAACTCACTTTTCATGATATGCCAAAAAAAATACTCGGGCATCGTCCAGCTGGACCTCCCAGCACATCGAGGTACGGAACTGACTCTACTAGCAACTGTGTTGAGACCAGTGAATCAATCTGGAACACTCGTTGCTGTACATCCTCGAGCGATAGCGAAATAACAAAACTTCACAAGGAAACATATCAAGAGTGAGGCATCAACTTTAAGAGCCAAGAATGAAAAATTGTGGGAGGACAGAGAAAAGAGTATACCTTAAAACACATCTGAGCACTTTGTCGTTGACTTCAGTTTTGGGATCAAACAAAATGTTGATTTCTTCAGCATGAATCGGGAAATAACATCTATGCCCTCTAATATTAAAGGGTACATAGAACTCCAGCAACAAAAATTGCAGCGCCTCCCGATTCATGGCGTGGAGTGCGCGAACATTTTCCCTTTTTGTTTGCAATGCAAGCATTGCAGCTTGATGTTCCCTTTGAGCGCTTGTCATTAAATTTGCCCGAGTCTGATGTTCATGATCTGGACCTCCCTCGGTCACCTCTTCAATTCTCACTTTTTGTACAGGACGGACATCCAAAATTTGTAACATTCGTTCATCAGTAAACGTAACTGGTCTAAGTAACTTATCGTATCGGAAACGAAGGGCTACTAGGCTGAAAAAATCTTTGTTCATTACTGTCACCCTGTGTGCGTGGGCAGCAAGGACGTAACTATCCAAAAAAAATTCGATCATCCAATCTTCTGTGGCCTCCTGCAAGCAAAACAAGGCCGATGCCTTCCACCTAAACAAAATTTCATTCTGCTCACAAATTCTCCTCGCAAGCCTCTGGAAAGGCAATCTGGGAATAGCAGCTGTCGGGTGCTTCATAAACTTTTTGATTTCTCGCAGGGCTGCCGAATGCTCTGCGAAACGCCTTAGTCTAGGCTGCGTTTTGGACAATCGGGAAGGACTGCTTGATTTCTTGGATCTTGAGGCTTTCAGAACGCCCATCTTCTATCCAGTAGATGAGGGAGCTGCATTGTCAATGGGTCTAGCTGTATGCCTTACACAAGCCATCTGAAAACGCAAGAAAAAGCAGAAAACTTTGTATTTAGTAGTACACGATTAACAATTCACCATAAAGCGAGAGAGGGTGGCCAAGAAAGCAATATGCACTTCCTCGCGTTATGGTGAATCCATTCACCATAACGCGAGATGAAGGCCCACAGAAACACAATAATCCTTCTCGCATTATGGTGAATTCATTGACACCAATAAGAGGCGGATTATCGTGCATCCTTTGAGCTTCGATCTTGCGTTATAGTGATTTGATTCACTATAACGCGAGACTAAGAGCCAGTCAAAGCAAAACAATCCTCCTCGCGTTATAGTGAATCGATCTACTACAACAGGAGGAGGGTTCTCCCGAATCTCTTACCATTCCGTCTTGCATTTTGGTGATTCGATTCACCATAACACATAGAGCAGTATTGAGATTCTAATGACTCATCGTCTGCTTTACGGTGAATCGAATCACCATGACAGAGGGCAAACAGTCGAAGAGAAAACAATGGCAGAGGGCAAACAGTCGAAGGAAAAACAAAACAATCAAGTATTATACAAGAAACTCACAAAACAATCAAGTAATACACTTTCATCACATTCTATGAGTGGGAATGGATGGAGACTGTTGTGTAGGAGGTGAATTAATTGACACCAATAAGAGGTGGATTATCGTGAATCCTTTGCCCCTTGGTCTTGCGTTATGGTGAATCGATTCACCATAACGCGAGTCTAAGGGCCAGTCAAAGCAAAACAATCCTCCTCGCGTTATAGTGAATCGATTTTCTACAACGGGAGGAGGATTATCGCGAATCTCTTACGTTTGCCTTCTACCATGGTGATTCGATTCACCATAAGACATGGAGCTTATTGAGATTCTAATGGACCGTCGTGTGCTTTAAGGTGAATCGAATCACCACGGCAGAAGGCAAACAGTCGAAGAAAAAACAAAACAAACAAGCAATATACAAGAAACTTACAAAACAATCAAGTAGTATACAAAAACTTACATTTCTTGCATGTGAATGGATGGAGAGTGTCGTGCAGGAGGTGGAAAATCGGTTCAGTACTGTGGCGGTAGTCGAAAGTCACCTGGAGGCAAGCAGGAGGACGGGACAAGGCAAAATCGATAAGAGGACGAAAAGGTGGCGTGATTAATGGCTTTGATTAGTCTTTAGAGCGAACACACGTGCTGGCGGGCTGCCAGGGCGACTAGGCGACGCTGACGTGTCGCATAGCATTAAAAAGGGCTTTGATTAAACTTTATAGCTTGTACACGTGCTAGGTACACGGCGGGCTACCACGTGGCATTCATGGAATGGCGGGTGAAAACGCGGCGCTAACGTGTCGCGTAGCATTAAAAACGGATTTTCTAGGATACTCATCTCATTTATTGCCTCTCTTGGAGTTCGTATTCTCATTTATCTCCCCACCAACGGCCTTCATCTCCATCAACGACTGACTTTCTCCTCCAACCCTCCTTCATCAATCATCCTCCTGTATCCAACGTCAAAGACAAACCTCCAACCTCCTTCATCTCCATCTCCTGGGACGATTGTATACAATTCGTTTTCCTGGTATTTTTATCTCTTTTGTGCTTCCTTCTTCTTTTGTTATTTCGTTGTTTTGGTTTCAGTCATGGAGAACTTCTTGCTTTGTCTTTTCATCGCGTTAAGGTGAATTGAAAACCTATGACTCCTCGCCTTATGGTGAATTGACTGCGAAGAAGAGTATTTTAATTCGTTTGGCACCTCCTCTCTCAGTATGGGTACTGGAGAACTATCTTTATTTGTAATTCACCATAACGTAAGAGGCGTTGCCAAAGGATGATAAAGTCGTCATGTTGCGGTGAATCAATTCACCATAACGTGAGCGAAGGTCCCATAGGAAGCACAATATTCCTCCTCGCATTATGGTGAATCGATTCACCATAACGCGAGAAGAGGTCCTTGACTTAGCTGTAATTTTATTTGCGTTAGGGAAAATAGATTCACTACAACGCGAGGAGGAATACCTGGATTCCTCTGGCATCTCCTCTCGCGTTATGTTGAATCCATTCACACCACACAGAGATTTGTTGTTTAAGATCGACTGTCTCTTGATTCATTGCTTGAACTAATATTTTCCATGTCTTATCTACACCCTTGATTTCAGCCATGGCGCAAGTTCAAGTCGAGTTGATGTGGACGAAGAGCTTAAAGAAACACCTGCAACTCTATTATATGACTTCCTCTACAAATGTCGACATCATGATTTGCACCCTGCAATTTCGTTGATGTTCAATTGCGATTTTTCTCTGGAGGATACATTTTCTAGCCATCATGGATACTTCGAGAAGAGGCAAAGCAAGAGTTTGACGAGCTCACAAATGAAGAACCAATGATGATTGATGGGAAAAATCACATTCATTTTAATCTCAAGGTGTCGCCGGAGAAGAAGCAGAGGTTAAACAGGGATTGGCACAAGGTGCCATGTGATAAGAAGAGAGCTTTGCTATGCCCTTTTCACAAAAGAAAATGCCGCTTGATGGAATACTCTTATGCCTTCTTATGCTTCTTGCACATGAACGTGCAATTAACAGATGAAGAATGTACAGAGCCGCATGCAACAAATGAAAGTGAAGACACGATTTCTCGTCAGGCTAGTCTCACCGTTGAGGATGTTGCTGAAGAGGAGGACACTCCTCATGTGATTGAGGAGTTCAATGTTGAAGAAGAGAGGAGGCTCAGTTTGGCGGTTGATATTGAGGTAGTTAGAGAACAAAACAGTGATATAGGTCAGCTTGTGATTGAATCAGATGACTCCTCCCCCATTCCAACACCATTACTCCCCTCCTACCAAGTAGGAGATTCAGAGTATATATTGCTGACAGACATACAACATGTATTTAACTTAAGGGAGGACCATTGCATAGCTTTCATAGCTCAAAATCTGGAGGTCGATGACAATTTTGTAGATGATGATGGGATAGACAAGTACTTACTAGTGGATAGCCATGTGAAAGACACCGAGTTCCTATCTGCTGCAGCAACACTAAAGATGATCTATGTTGATGCCCTTAGATATGAAGGAAAAGATGCCACAGAGGAAGAGCTACAAGAAGCAAGGGACAGACTGAATATCACCAACATGGGAGAGTTTAGGGATGTGCCAAATAAGTTAGCGGAAACCGTTCCTAGTTCGAGCACTAATTTATGGCAAGACGCCTTGCTTGAAGCAGATGAGAACCAAGAGGTCAGTTTTTTTTTGTTGTGGATTTGGTTTTATCAACTTTGTCCTGAAATGTTTGGTGATGTTGTTTCTGGCTAATGCTCCTTTATTTTTTCAGTTGGAAATATATGAAGACACATTCCTCAAACGTGCTTCAGGCAAGCGTATGGCGGGATTGGGCCACGATTCGACACTAGGAATATATATACATCGCCTAAAATTCCCTCAAATTGTGATATTTCACGCTAGCTTCTCCAAGGATAATGCCAGTTTTCCTCTGATGGCGATAAAGACTCTATCCAGGTATTTAGGTGGCTATCACTTAAGGCTGAATGCAAACAAGGCAATACTTCTGGAGCGGCATGCAGCTGTTCGAATTTTTGGAGAGGGACCTGGAGTATATTCGTTAAGATGTAAATATTATTTAACATATGCTGCTTACGGGTTGGCATGTGGAATCACAGATCCTAATCTGTTGAGTGATTGCGGAAAGAAGCATCTTCTTAGAACAGCAAGGCCAAAGGTCCCTGTTGTGCCATTGATAGAGGATGAAGAAGATGATGCAGAAACGTCATCAAAAAAGGCTTGGCTGGGGGAAGTCTCTGCTCCACATTAACAAATTTAGATTGTTCCAGTTGCTAAGAAGTTTCGTCATATTTCTCAATACTCTTCTTGTTTACCATTACAAACTATGAAATGTATATATATTGGAAACATTTATATGGGACATAGATGAAAGCTCTTGTTCTTTTAAAATCTTTCACAGTTACATCATTGTTTTACAATATATATTTCAATGATCAATTTTCTTCCACACTCTGCCTTGTCTTTGTCATTGTCTTAGCCATTCAGCATGATTCTGCTTTCCCTGTGAGGAGACATATATTGAACGTTTCCGTTCAGTCTGAACCTTTCTTATTGCACATGACACAGCTGATTCAGCATGTTTGATCTTCACACGAGCCCTCACTTGAATCCGCCTATACCACCACTGACATAGGATTACTTTTCTTTATTCCTCCTCCATGTTGTGTGGCCCTTTGATAGGCACAACGTGCTTGCTTCATGGGATTACTTTTCTTTATTCCTCCTCCATGTTGTGTGGCCCTTTGATAGGCACAACGTGCTTGCCAATGAGATCTTTCCATGCCTTGGGTAGACCAAATCCCAAGGCTTCCATACTCTTCCGCAAAAAAGGTTCCATGTGCATGCAAAATGTGCTACAAATGCTCAACAACAACAAGACATTTAGTATCGTACAATATTTTTTGAACAACAAAAAAAACTCAAAGCTGTAGGTTTTCAAGTAATAACCATGTATTGTGTCAAGTTTGTCGCACCCCATGCCTTTTCATAGCTAGTGTAGAACTCTGTCACAACTGCCTCAAATTTCTCAACATCCCCATCTTCAAACCTTGCTTTTTGCAACAAAGGTGCTAGGCGATCAAGTGCCAACCACGCTTTGGCCTTTGCCACCCTTGCTTGTCCTGAAGAGCCTCGATCAGGTACAGCTGCATGAAGCTTCCTCCACACCTCAAAATCTGTACCCAGATGACCTCTCTGGGTATGATTAGATAAGAACTTTCTGGCTTTTGCACCTCCAAAACATGGTTTGCTAGGAACATTTTCGGTCCTCCCTGATCTTCTCAAGTCCTTCTCAATCTTCACTTGACCACAATGTAAACCTGCATCTGAAAGCACTTGCTCTATTTTTTTAATAGTTCTTTCACTCTCTACTGCTGGTTTCATATTCCATGAAAAGTCAATGTACATGTAGACTAGTTTCTCAATTATTCTAACCAGCGCATGCAAAACACAAATATGAACTCTGATCAAAGGGATAGGAAGAATTGGATCCCAATTAGGATCCACTCCTGGAGCATCACGATTTGTGGGTTCACGCCTATTACTGATTGCATTTAGGCATTTCCATTCTCTCTCTTTTCCTCCTTTGGAGACACCTCGTTCGGTCATACAATACAGGCAAGGATACTTGGCCATTGCTCCTTGGGAAATACCAAACATGCATTTCAAGGTTTTAAGATCTGCAGCCAGGTGCCATTCAACCTCATATTCACCATATCCTTCTACATAAAGCTTTTCGCCATTCGACTGCTGCTGGATAGTGGAAGGAAGCTCAGTCTGGTTGAAGTACCACTTCAGAATTTCATGGGTCTTTGTTGGAACCTGTTAACAACAACTGTTAGATTGTCTACAACATCATAACAAGAGGATAGCAACATAATATTCTTTTTTTTAAAATGGATAGCACGTCACCTCAAATGCAGCCAGCCACCAAATCTCATTTTTGGATTGTACACTAAAGTGCTTCTCATCAGCATTACTGATACTTGCATCCAAAGCTCTATTCATTAAAGTATTGCTAACCCTTTCCAGCTTCTGTCCTTTGATCACCTCACTCTCATCAAGTTTCAAAACAAATTTCAGCCTTCCATTGCACTCATGTACACTGATGTCATAAAATTTCACCATAGCCATTTGTAATTTCCGAACATCCATGATGAAATTGTTGAACTCTGTAAGCTCTATAATTTTCTGTTCCCCGCTCTTTTTAGTCACTGTCAATGTGCTAGACACGTGACAAGGCTCTCCAACAAGTTCGACCATTCCCAAGTTGGGAATATTTCGAGCTTTGTTCACGTGAAATGGTTTTGGAATGGGAATTACTGTTTTTTTTCCAAGCTTACAATTGAAACCCTCTTTAACTTTATTAAACAACATCCTGTAAGACTTTGTGCTTATACCAGCCATGTCACATATACCTTGTGCATCTGCAGGCATGAATGCTTCACTCACCTCCTGCAAGGATTGCTTTGCTATGTCTGATCGAAGTCTTGCAAACTTAGGATGCTGTATTGCTGACTCCACGATGTCTTTTGTCAGAACTTTGCCAAATATATCAGAACCTTGCTCTTTTGGGACCCACAACATCTGTGACCATCCTGAAGCAACAACGATAGCTATTTCAGTCCACCATTCATCTAACTATACCACCCCCACACCCAATCCCCCATCTCCAAAAAAGGAACTAAAGATGAAAATGAAAGTGAGTGCTCAAAGAAATTTAAGCTCAAAGAAATTATAGATCCCAATACCTGCAAGCTTTTACACGACGCTTCCATTGGCAACCTCCAACATTGAGTTCTTCCAATGGTTTGATCTATCTCTTGCGTAATCGAGCACCCAATGGCGTGTCTTTCAAATATTACAATTTTCTGTTGAACTTTTAGCCTATGTCCGCATATTATTACCATATAAATGGCTGTAAAACATGCTAGTCATAGATATAATTCTAAAAACTAAGATTTGTGCATTCTCACTCTCCAATGTGAAATTGTTGATTTCTCGAACTGCCAAATTTTCATTCTTCTCCTTAATAGTGTCTTGCATCTTACAAATAGTCTGCTGCAAATGATCAAACTCTTTTTGTAACCCAGCACAAACTTTTGCTTTGTCCTCGTTTGAAGCTTGCAAAGCTGTTGTGATCGATGCCAAGTAAAAATTCGCACCTTCAAACATTTTTATCCTGGCATCTCTATCACTCAAATGTCTTTCAAAGATACTTTGACATTGGCCAAACAGTCTTTTGCAATACCCAAGCAATCCATTTTCACCCTCACACACAAACTTGAAGAAACTTGTCAACCCAAAGAATGATGGAGATTGAGAGGAGGTTGGATCTGGTGGGTAAATACTACCATCCAACCATCTGGTGGGTAAATACTACCATCCAACCATAGGTCCATATTTTTTTTTCCTTCATTTCGAAGCTCAGTAATGCGGGCTTCGCATGCTGGCCTAGACCAATTTCTCTTATAGCAGGGAGCATAATCGAGTTCTACTTGGAAGTGGATGTCCACCTTTTTCCTCTTTTGCTGCATAGGTTCCATTGCATTATTCTGTGCTTTAACAACACCAAAAAGCATCATGAACTCACACTTTAACAAAAAAAAACCAAAGATATTACACTTATCTCCCGTGAAGAAGATTGCTTCATTATAACCAAAAGACAACATCACTAAATAATACCTCCTTGTCCATCAAACAAACTTGTTGGTATCCTGGATGAACCAAAATGTACAGAGTACTTGTAAGCACAACCCTCACTTGAAAAAGGTAAGAAATGGGATTGTTATTCATGCACAAGCAGGTATGGCGCATGAAGAACAAATACTTTTCCATCCTTTTTCAAAACTTGCCGCTTTGAGAAGAAGAGAAAATCAAAAACCTCCCGCTCAAAAAAATTCGGATTTGGAGTGGTTGTGGTTGTGCAGTCGGGAAGACAATGAGGGAGACAATGCAAGATGATGGGTTGCAGGGACGAAGTTCGGTTCAAGTTTGGTTAGCAAAGTTGGCTTCGTTACATTCAAAAGTGTAATGAAGAAAGAGAGTGGTGTCTTTTTTCAATAAAATAAGGCACCATAGTGGGAATAAAAAACTATACTCAAGATGCATTGTTTTGAATTAAAAAACACCCTACATGTCAGTTAATGGAATAAAGAACTCAAAAATGACGCACGTAACCTCCAATATTATATGTGGATTTATTGGCTTGCTTTGTCCACATCACCATCCCAAGGGATCTCTTACAAGGCCCCTTTTTGAGTCCAAATTTTCCCTAATGTCACACCACTTACACACCCAATATGAAATTACCTTTTCGACAAATTCAGCTGACTTTAAAACAATCTTTTAATGAAACCATAGTATCACTGATCATAATCCTCCAAAATATCCACTTACACACCCAATATGAAATTACCTTTTCGACAAATTCAGCTGACTTTAAAACAATCTTTTAATGAAACCATAGTATCACTGATCATAATCCTCCAAAATATCCAGTTGAATTCTCATTTCCAATCATTCCGTCATCGGTGTACCTATGGCATCATTGGTAACTAGAAGGCTCACCATCTATCCACTCATGGGCCTTTTTGATAGTTCCTAGCTCATAGTACTCGGTAATATATTCACTTTATAAAAATCAAAATGGAATCTCCATTGAATATCAACAAGAGCAACCAATAGACCCATATAAAAGAGCAATGGACTCATCTGTTGTGAGGACTAGCAAGGTCAATCAACCAAATCCATGCCCGATTTTAGAAAACAACTCTTACTCCTTGTTCCAATATCTTCGTCGACGCACATGTGGGTATATACCTTTGGCGACCCAGAGCCCGAGCAGCGTATGGTCAGCACCCTCTAGGATCCTTCACATGTCACCTAGCGCTTCACTCATAGGCCGCTTCTTTGGTCCCTCATCCACCGTACCAGAAGCTCACCATTTAAATCGAGGCTGGTCACCTTGACCGACCTTGCTACGTGAGACATCCTCCGTTGACTCTCCGTTAGCTATTGTAACTTTATCAGTTAGGTCTCCCCACGACCTCATTCACAAGACGGTCAAAATGCTTCCCCAGCATTCTTGACATAAAACAATCATTTAAAAACAGGTCATAAATACAGTTTCTATAACGAACTCTAATCTTTCCACATTGTTCCACATCAATCCACATTCATTTCATATGTATTCCCACTCTCATCACATCATTTTCCATCTCATCACATCTTTCTTCATTTATCCTCATCAGATCTCATCCACTCGCATCTACCCATATCCACATCTCATCACATCATATTTATTCACATCACATATCATCCATTCACATCTATCCCCATTTACATCACATCCATTTCACATCACATCTCATTCATTCACATCCTGATTCACATCACATCACATCTCATCCATTCACATCCCATATTATTCATTCACATCCCGATTCACATGTCATCACATCTCATTCATTCACATCCTGATTTGCATGACATCACATCTTATTCATTCACATACACATCCACATCCATTCTTTCACATACACATCCACATCCATTCTTTTGCATACATATCTACATCCATTCTTTCACATACATATCCACATCCATTATTTCACATAGACATATACAACCACATCCACATCCATGTACCTCCCATCTCACACTTTCACATATCCTCTCATCTCATTCTCATCTCATCATTCTCATCCACATCCATTTACTTCACATCTCATCCCCATTCATTTTCATCACACCACATCCTATCACATCCCATTCACATCCTCTTATTTTCATCTTATCACATCCATTCACATCCTCTTATTTTCATCTTATCACATCCATTCACATCCTATTGTATCCCATTTACATCTTATCACATCCATTCACATCCTATCGCATCCCATTTATATCTTATCACATCCATTCACATCCTATTCCCATTTGGTAGTTTTTACTACTGTGATACGGATAATGGGACTTTTTCTAAATTTTTGCCAATTGCTTGGCCTAGATAAAGGTTCTTTTTCTCGGACGACTATTTCCTTTCTCAATTCCTCAAATGAAATATATTCAATATTCTTCTTTTGGAATAGAAGAATTCATGGGATTTACAAAAATCAATTCTACCCATTTTTCCACTTTTGATAAATAATAATAAATTGAATTATACTTAAAAAATCTCTTTTTCTCATTTAATTTCTTGGACCTCAATTATCATGGAAATTCCTCTTTTTGTATTTGATTATTTGCATTCCAATATCATGGGAATTCCTCTTTTATCATCAAATATTTATCATAAAATAAATTAATCAAAAATAAAATATCCATTAATTCAATATGCTAGGAATTTCTCTTTTAAATATGCTAGGAATTTCTCTTTTCCCATCTAAATGATTGAATTCATAATGTCATAGGAATTCCTCTTTTACCATTTAAAGATTTATCTAAAATTAATCTTTGAAATTAAATAAAATATCCAATAATTCCAATATGCTAGGAATTTCTATTTTCGCATCTGATTGATTGAATTCCAAATTTCATAGGAATTTCTCTTTTACCATTTAAATATTTCTCATAGATAATTTTTTAAATCTAAAATTCATCTTTGAAATTAAATAAAATAATTCCAATATGCTAGGAATTTCTCTTTTTCCATCTAATTGATTGAATTCCAAATGTCATAGGAATTCCTTCTTCACCATTTAAATATAATTACCATGATTTTCTCATTTCTTAATTATTTAATTACACATAAACGTAAAAATTAGTTCTCCATTTAATGTGACAAAAACCATTCTTTTAACCTAAGATATTCAATCCTAGAATATGATAGGAAGTTCTCTTTTCATGTTATGCATAAGAATCAATTATGCATCAATTTCTTAAAAATTTTACCATAGCTCCGCTGCTCTTACTGTCAATTTTTAATTTTTATAAAAAGAATAAGACTTAGTAAAATAATTATGATAGTATAACTATCTTTTAGCATTAAATCCAATTTATGGATTTAATGCTAAAAGATAGTGTAGGTATCTTTTAGCATTAAATCTAATTTATAGATTTATCCCATAATATTACCATATTTTTCAAGCATATAAGTATAAAAACCATTTTCTTAAACCTCTACCTTCACAAGCCTAGAGTTTGATTTGTGAATAGAGAATTTCTTCATGAGAAGCATTAATTGAATATAGAATAGGTCATAGGAAAATGACCATTCTCTGGGAGAGAGAGAGATATGCTTTAAAAAAACATTTTAATTTAAGCATAAATGAAAACTTTATGTGTTTAATCACTAAAATCCATTCGAGAGCTTGTATTAAATTAAAGAGCCGGTAAATCAAAATTGGGATATTTTTGGATATATAAATTCTTCAAATATCAAAAAATTATTTCCCTGAAACTGAAAAATTAAAATAGATTTTCCAAGGTGCAATTGGAATTAATTAAAATTGATTCAGAAGACCTTATCCTAAGGGTCCAGATTTTTGAAATTTTTTTGATTATGGTCCAATTAAGGTTCCTATGGACCAATAAGATTAATCCAAGTGTTGGGACAAGATAAATCCAAAGAACAAAAGAAAATACCCAAAAATGAGTAAATGCCCACATAAGATGAGGAGTTGACCAAGTACTAGGTTTATTAGTTAAAAATTATGGTGTATTAATTAAAAAATGAGATATTTTAGAGTAATCATGCATTTTTTACACATGTGTAAGGAAAAGGGAGACTTTTAAGGAGGTGCCTATTTCATATGTTTAGATGAATTTAAAACTAAAAAATAATTGGATATTTTTGTCTCTCCTCTCTCCTAAATCAAACCAAATCAAAAAGGGAGCGAAAGTAGTCCAAAACTTGTCCAAATCCAGCCAAACTGAAGTTGGAAAATTCTAGAACTCAGTTGGACTCAGTTAGTGGCCTCCCTCTCCTATAAATAAACCCTCATTCCTTTGTATTATTATCTGTGAGTAAAACTATGCCAGTAATACTCTAAACTAAGCTTAACTTCTATTATCCTCTAAAAACCTCTACAAAATTGAAGAGATTGGAGCTTCTCTCTCTCTTCAATCTTCCTTGGTGACTTCTACGACATACCAATCCAATTGATTGGTTGGGGGCCTCTACAGTGACTAAAGAATCAAGCATTTTAGGAGGTAAAGAGTGGATTATGGTCTTTTTTCTATAATTTCTAAATGTTTCTTTCTTCTCAACCCCTCTCAAGCTTGAGAATCTTTAATTTGATTGGCTTTTGAATATTATTGAAATGTTTTAATGTATTGTAATAAAGAAGCACATAAATTTCCATTTATGCCTAATTTTAATGATTTTTAAGCATTTCTCTCTCTCCCCCCAAAGAAAGGTTATTCCTATGACCTATTCTCAATCCAAATGAAGCTTCTCATAAAGCATTTCTCTAATCCAAAAGTAATTTTTATGCTTGTTTAATTGGAGACCAAAATAATGACTTTTTAATGCTTTTATGATATTTATTTCATAGAGAAATTATGAATCAATCCATAATTGGATAATGATCTAAATAGTGGTCATTCTAATTATACTAATAATATTAAACTTCATTCTCTCAATTAAATTGAGAATTATCAGTAATAGCAGCAGAGCTATGACTGTAAAATAAACACATAAAATATTTTCATTCATAATATGAGAAGAGGACTTCCTACCATATTCTATAAATTATCATCCTAGATTAATTGAATGATTCTCATTATAATCATGAAGAAAATAATTTTTATGATTATGCATAATTAGTAAATTAGGAAAAAGAGAAAATTTTGATAATTTAACTTTTATGTTAAAAGAGTAATTCCCAAGACATTGGAAATTCATCTACTCCAATGATTTAGAGAATAAAATTGAAATACTAAAATATTGTATAATTTATAAAAGATTTTAGTTAAATTTATCTTTTTGTATAGATAAACTTTTATGATGAAAGAGGAATTCCCACCATATTGAAATTCAAATATTTAAATAAGAAAAGTATAATTTCTAGTGCAAAGGAGTTAATGAAGATTTTTATTTAATTTTTAAGAGAAAATATAGTTAAATTTATCTTTTTGTATAGATAATGTTTTATGATCAAAGAGAAATTCCCACCATATTGGAATCCAATTAACTAAATGAAGAAAGTGTAATTCCTAGTGCAAAGAAATTAATGGATATTATTATTTAAATTTTTAGAGAAAAATTTAATTAAATTTATCTTTTTGCATAGATAAGTTTAAATGATAAAAGAGGAATTCCTACTATATTGGAATTCAAATGTTTAGATGAGAAAAGTGAAATTTTTATCTTAAAGGAATTAATGGTTATTTCTATGTAATTTTTAAGAAGAATTTTAATAGATTTAATTTAGGAAAAAGAGGAATTCCCATGATAATTGGATTGCACTCATTGAAATGAGAAAAAGAAGGATTTCAAGTTTATAAAAAAAATAGGTATTGATATTTTAGTTAAAAGATGAATTTCCATGATAATTGAGAAAAGATGGATTTGAATTAAATTCTAATGTCAAAAGATGAATTTCCATCATAATTCTACCTAATGAATTAAGGTTGAGAATTTATGTGGGAAAAAGAAAATCTTGGATAATTGAATTGGTAAAATCACTAAATGGATATTTACCCAAAAACTAGATGTTTAGTTGAAAGAAATCCTGGTAGAACTAAATTGAATGAGTTTAGTTAGACTACGTGAGGACGGACAGTAAACCTAATTGTCCTTCTCTCGAACTAAATCATACAAAAACTTCGTGACCAATTCCAGTTACTAAATCCAAAGAATAGACTACCAGAACTAATCTAGTTTTTCCTTGACCAATCTCACCAAGAATCTAGTTGGATAAATGGATAAAATGACGGGTAGATTACTCTCGTGACAGATCAAGGATCCCCATTATTGAAACTGGGAGTTATTGGAAAAAGGGTCTTTGGAACCAATCTCAAACTAGAATCTCACTTGCATTGGAAACTTTGTTTTTCATTCAAAGGACTATTTTATGCCAGAATGCTAGAAAAAGCATTTGGCTTACGTTTTTTGATACTTGATCTCATTGGTTGGCTAGCTAGTCTTCAACGGAGACTTCAAACGATGCATTTTTGAAATACAATGGACTTGGAATTTTGGAAAATGATGATAAAAAATATTACGATTTTATTCAAGGATTGTCTTAAAGCCAATCTAATCGGTTATAAATGGCAATTTCATATTGGGTATGTATGTGATGTGCCTATTTGATTTTTGTATGAATCATCGCCTAGGGGGCCTGGGAACTCTTTTCCTTGATACCCGGGCAAAAACAAAATCAAATCTTTATAAAGGAATCCCACCAACTCAGTGGTCGGGTGGTTGGCTACTAACCCATGGGTCGGAGGTTGGATCAGAGGACTCCTGAGAAACAACTAGATACGATTAGTTACATTAATCAATTTAAATCCTGGGAAGATCTTGTTATGTGGGAAGGGATCATCAGCTGTGCATCAAAAATGAGGAAAAAAGCGGTGATTCCATGGACCAAGTGCAAGTCTCTTCTTGATCTAACCATGTGGCTTCAAGCTTGGTCAAATCAGTTTAATTTAGTCAAGACTTGACTCGTTAGAGTAATCTCCTAGTTAAAAGATTTTTCACTTTCTTGGCAGAATCGCGCGTGCCTTCCGGGTGAGGGGAGTCTCATGGACATGAATCCAAAGAGTGTGGCTTCAATGAGCCACACACACCATACAAGCATGCAGATACAATGAGAGGAGAGCACCTTTCCCAACCAGTGATCCAAGCCCCCGTGTGGTGGGCAGCCGTTCAACCCATCGATGGCTCCACTCAATCCATACCGCAAACCACAATTCCATTCCCATGGAAATTTTTCTCCCAGGGATGTGCCTGGCACAAAACGGCCCATTTTCACGTGTTTTTTTTGTCATTCCCGAAGCCACCCACAAGTCAGAATGTGACATTTGGAGGAAGCACAGGGCTGAAGTGGAAGGAGCCGAGGCTTCAACATCAGGACCATCGGCAGTGAATGCCTTATAAATCCAAGCTCTCGAGAAGCCAGAAGAAGTCAAGCCCACCAGAGAAGTGGTCGAGTTATTAGCCATGGTGGTGACACAATCTACGCAACTCTAGTCTCTAGAGGCGGTAGAACACCCAACCTTAGATAAGAGGGTGAAGTAGAAAGTTTTCAACTGGTAGGAGAAGAACAAGGTACGGATGGAAGTGTGTGACTGAGTGGAAACGCAGCAGAAAGGCATTGCAAAAAACAGAGCCAGAAAGGCTCAGACTGGTCTGTCAGCAAAAACCCAAAGTCAATTTACGAGAGATGAACCCGAAGCAGAAAGGCGAACTGTCCTCGCAACAAGGGGAGACACTGAGACCAAAGAAAGGTGCGGAGACACCATGGCCAAAAAGAGGTGCGAAAGCACCAAAGTAGGAAGAAAGCCGAAGTCGGCTTGCGGAAGTAGAAACTCTGCCGTATGATATGTGCGAAGATCTAAAGAAGTAACAAATTCACATGTCAGTTGAATAGCTCCTCACACCGGTATCGAACTTCAGGGAATAGCTACTATGTCGCCTAATGCCTCAAGAAGAGAAGATGGCACCTCCGTAGCCACCCGCTAAAAGCTATGCACATAGATAAGATAGAAACCTCTTCGAGGGAAGCCCTAATTTATGATGAAGCCATCCCAATGATCTAGGTCAATTTGGCCAAAGTGGATATAGCAGAAGTTATGCTTGGATGGAGGATCATGAGTCAACATACTATCAGATATGACACGTAGAATGCTCGGTTTAATAAGATGGGAACCCACTCCGTTTGCCAAAAAAATGGCAAATTAGGCGAGTGTACCCCCTCAGATTAATCTGTGAGCTCATGTTAGAAGTCGCTGGGTTTAGTTTCCATATCGCAGTAGTGGTGCTCCAAATGGAGGACATCAAATATGCTTACGTGATGCTACTAGGCTCAAGTAGGCAAGGATCAAGCAAGAGTGGGGTTCAGATAGGATAACTATCCACTAAGAAAAGAATAAAGTCAAGATTTCCGTCACCAGTCGGTGGAAAGTGGAGAATCCATCTCGGCCAAAAGTCATCGAGGGAGTAAACATGCTAGAAGGATTAGACCTTGATGAAGAGGAAGAGTACCTCCAACAAAATGCGAACCTAATCAGCATGTTTAAAGTTGATGTGGTCTGGGTAACGGATAGATATAGGTTGGATCATCAGGGATCAACCTAATCCGTTGAGCAAAGGGAAATTTCCTAACAAGGTCAACGATGTTTTTGAAGCTTTAGCTAATAGTAGTACCCCGAGTATACAACAAATCATTGAAGTGGAGAAATACTTTGATAGGGACCTCAAGCAATCCAAAAGGGTGAAGGAAGATAAACTGATGGAGATGAACGTGGGAACATAGGGCGACCCAAAGATGGATAGAGTTAGGGCAAAGCTGGATGCTTCATTCCGATAGGAAGTCTAGGTGTTGTTCATGTCCTTCAAGGATGTGTTTACGTGGAGCTACACCGAAATCTTATATGGTGTAGGAGATCTTTGAGAGACCTTCCTAGATCGATTACACTAGCATATGGAGAGAATGGAAGCACAAGTGGGTCCACTTGTGTTATATGAAGCTATGCTATATGCAAATGTTATGGAGCCAATATCGTTCAACTCTAAAAGGAGGGCTTCTTAAAGAAAGGTTGCTTCTTCAATATGGATGGCTACTCCGTGATCATGGCATCACCCAAGGGCAGATTGTATGTAAAAATACGAATGTCAAGCCATTTTTTGAGTGCATCAACATTAGTGTTTACGCTAGAGCTAGGATTTGGGTTTGTAGTTTGTACCACAATTAGGGTTTGCAATATGTGATTTTGATTTATACCACAATTAAGATTTGGATGTGCTTGTGTTTCATGACATGATTCCCTTGTAAATGTAAGAGAGGCAAGGCGCATCAAGAACTAATTAGAAATGATGAGGATGTCTTGATGGCCTAAGGAGAGGTATACCAAACAACAAGTGAGTGGGAACGAGTGAAATAAAGATCAAGAAAATCCCAAAAAGAAAAGACAATGACATCTACAATGTCTATTGCAATGAGAAATTCATGCATGAGATCACGTCACTTTGGCACAAAAAAGTTTGAGGTTGCTATGTTCATGCATAAATTGAGAGTCTATCTGGCCGCTGTTGAAATGCTGAGAAGCTTTGGAGCCCTGAAGCTCAAGATGTAATGACTCTCAAGCTCAATGGGAAATGAACTTCTTGGTTGGAGGCAAGGAGCTGAATAATATATGGCCCATAAAAGAAACATATGTGAAAAGCATCCTACTAATTTGCAAGAGAGATAGAGAGACACAAAGAGAGAGAGAGACTATGAATATTAAAATAAGTTGGCTAAGCTAAAGAGTTTATAGATGGGACTATGGATTAATGGTGAAAGGAACTAGGATAGCATTTACACCACATACATGCACCATACAACATAATGCTATAATCATCACACCTCCATGCATCCTTGTAAGTTGTAACTGCCAAATCTATATATCATTATGTTAAATTACAACCAATGATATAATATAATCAAGTTATTCCCTTATGTGCTCTTATATTCTCCATGTTGCGATTATCCTTAGGGGGAATAGCCATTTCACGAGTGAAAGAGAAAGAACGAGTAAGACACTAAAACTAAGAAATTGTAAATTTTTTTATCAACATAACACTATTCATCTTGCAATATAAGTAGACTATTAAAAAGAGAAGCACGAGTTATCTAAGGACAACTATAGACACCCCAATATCCAAAGTAGCTACACCAATCCGCCATAATATCAAAACCCCACCAGAATATTAGAACTAGCTATATCAAAATATTAGAAGATGTTTGCCACATAGGTTTCTAGAACTGAGAGCAACTCATCCTACTCTTATCTTTGTATATGGTGTGTTGAGTGTTGTGTGAAGTAGAAGAAGATTTTCAGCCTCTCACCTTGTGTGCTCTCTTTTAGGGTTTTGTGAGTGTGTGTGTGTGCTTGCAAGAGCTCAAGCTCTCTTCTCCCCTGCACTTTTCATAGTATTAGAGCCTGGTTCATGCTAAGAGCTGAGCTGCAAGCAAGAGAAGCACAGGAAGCGGTACGAGGGTAAGATCTTCAACTACTCTTCCCTATTTGTGTTGGTGACTACACCCTTGTTAGGAGCTCTACGGGAGGCACTGGCAAATGATCTCTGATTGAGGAGCTTTCTTTGCGGGAGTAAAGCTATAGGGCAACTATAACGTCCTATTGGACAATGTTTTTTGGGCCAAGAACGCATTTCAGGTGCGTTACGACCTCCATTTTTCAGGCGATTTCGAGCACTACGGGTAAGTCATCGATTCTCTGCAAGCAGAACTCTGTTTTAAGAACTGCAGGAAGACACATTGGTTGTGTAGACATTGTGTGTGCTATAAGGAGGTCAACATTTGCCATTGGGTGTATGTATGCACATTGAGGTTATTGGTTGTGACATTTGAGTGTAGTACCGCTGCAGAAAATACAACAATTTGTGTAGGACAAACCAGAGTGCTCTTTCTGGTAAATTTGTGTGTCTAGAAAGATGTTAAATGATGGCATAAACCAGATTATTGCTGAGAAGCTTGACAAGATTCATGCTTGAAGGTTCCGGTTGACAAATTTCCTGATGGGAAAGGGTTACTAGGACTACATAGAAGGTGAGCATGAAGAGGCACTACAGATACTGGAGAACAATCCAACTGTTGTAGATGTGTAAGAGTTCAAGGATTGGAACCAAGGGGCCAAAAAAGTTATGTATTGGCTCTCTATCTCAGTATATAGGACACCATGATTGGGCACATACAGGATGCCAAATCCCCTAAGGAGGCGTGGGACACCTTGGTAAAACTCTATGAAACAAATACCAAGGCACGAAAGATACAGTTGAAGAATGAACTTCATATTGTGGAGAAAAAGAGTATGTCTATGAATGACTATGCATTGAAGATCAAGGGTATTTTGGAATCTATTGGCATTTCAGTAGATGATGATGATAAGGTGGAAGTCTGCCTACGTGGTCTCGGGCCACAATACAAGGCATTCAAGATGTCTATTCAGACTCGGGAAAACATTCCCAATTTCACAGATTTGGTGTCTATGTTGATTATAGAAGAGAAGAGCTTGGGTGAAGACCAATAGTCCACAAAACAAAAACAGTTCAGAGCAACAGGCCTTCTACACAAGTTCACCAAGAGGACGAGGTAGAGGAGGCCGTGGACGCGGTTAAGGAGGTGGCTGAACAAGTAATTAGAATTATGGCTAGCAGCAGCAACAACAATAGTCCCAGAATTCACAACAACAACAACAACACGCAGGCGGAAGAGCCCAGTTCAGAGGTAGGGCAAGTCAACGAGGTTGTGAAAATTGGCAAAGGTTACAGTATAATGATACACGTGGATGCTTTTATTGTGGTAAGCTTGGACATGTGCAGGCAGATTGTTATAAGAAGCAGGCTGACATGCAAAATGGGAAATTGCAAGAGGAACATGTACAAACTATTTAAAAGAGATGTTCAATTGGTTTTATCGCACAACCTTTGGAAGTGTATTGGTTAGGGAGCAGGCCCAACAATCAAAGCATGCGTAAGAGGCATGCAAGGCTGCAAAAAGTCATGCTCGGCTTGAATGGTTTTGCAGACCGTTGTTGCAGACCAATGCTTCCCATAGGCATGGTGCTTTGGCGTGCACACAAATGAGGAGACAAGGGAGGCATTGGATTGTGCATGCACTAACACAAATCTAGATGTAATAAGGCTAAGAAAATAAGTTTAGTTAGGTTTTTTTTGCCCCTTAAAAAAAAATATTAATAGTTGCTTCACTCACTTCATTTTCATTTCACTTCTTTAGAGAGCTTGAGCTCAAGATCTACGTAGGCACCCACATAAGGACACCATCACATCACCACGTTAGCACCGTAGGCATAGTCGTACATGGATATGGCACACACCAACAAGAACACCGCACGTGTTACCATGCCTTTACAAAACACAGTGCAAGGCACCCAACGACCACATACTGGTGACACCACGGAAGAGTGTGGCCCCTGGGATTCTAATATATGCCCAACAGGATCACCAGAGTCTAGCCTTCTTCCCACAGCAACACCAACACGCACACACATGTAGGCCCTTCTAGTGGGAGCAAGTGCGTGAAGGAGACCCCACAATGCATCCACCTCAGAGATCAAGAGAGAGACTCCGATAATGAGCAGTTTGACTGGGTTAGTGGAAACATTCCTACATTGCGCACCACCATAGGTGGCAAGACCCTACTACCAGGACAGGGTCCGCTACCTACTCAGGAGGAACTTGATACATAGGTACCACAGCAACATAGGAGGAGGAGGATTCAGACTATGAGAGAGATCAAGGGGAGGTTACTGCAAGTGTGCGTAAGCACAGAAATGTCAAGCTCTTAAAGCCAAGGAAGTCCCAACTTCGCCAACGCACCAACACAACACAGAGAGCTCCAAGGAGAAGGATGCACCAAGGACATAGGGCTCTACAAGAAATCAAGTTTTATCAGAGGAACACTGAGTTACTGATAAGAAGAACCCCTTTCACTCGCACAATCAAGGAGATTATCCAACGATATAGAAAAGAGTTCCGTGTGCAAGGGATTGCCCTTGAAGAATTGCAATAAGCTTGCGAGGCTTATTCCTTGTTTGTCTTTTTGAAGGACACCAACCTCCTTGCAATACATGCAAAGCGGATTACCATTTATGTGCCAAGGACATGCAACTAGCTCGGTGTATTCGAGGCGAGCGTGATATGATCTAGAGATCTTAGATGTTAACATGCTTCTTGAAGCAACGCTTTTGTTTTAAAACCCCCTTTGTAATAACAAGCCTATCTGGCTTTCATTTGTAACCTTCTGATAATTTAAATTTTAAGTTTCGCTTACAATTTCTCGGTGTCATAATGTTTGTTTAACATGGAGTGTCTATCATGTGCGAGTTTGTCACCCAAGGCATCATAAATGCTCCTCGAGGGCTAAGGAAGCTGTGTCAAAACAATGCGAATTTGGCCTCTGCCGCGACGATGTAGGGGCTAAAAATTCACACTCTTCTGACACCTCCCCTAGCCACTCAGGATCATTTCTAATGAAGTTGAGTACACTGATGCATTTATAATGAAGTTGAGTACACTGATTATGAGAAACATTAGTTTACAAGATAAGAACACCCTTAATCATGTGTAAAAATACATTGTTTGTCATCCAATGCATCAGAATTGCTCCTCAAGGGCTGGTGAAGCTGTGCCAGAACAGTGCAAATTTGGGCTCTGCAGTAGCGGCGGTGCAGGCTCAAAATTTTCATTGTTCTGGCATTGCTCCCCCAGCCACTCAGGATCATTTCTGATGCATTTATAATGAAGTTGAGTACACTAATTGTGAGAAACAGTAGTTTAAAAGATAAAAACACCTTTAATCATGTGTAAAAATACATTGTTTGTCATCTAATGCATGAGAATTGCTCTTGGAGGGCTGGGGAAGCTATGCCAAAACACTGCAAATTTGGGCTCTACAGTGCGGTGCAGGCTCAAAATTCGCATTGTTCTGGCACTCCTCCCCCAAGCCCCCCTCCCCAGGGTCATTTCTAATGCATTTACAAAGAAATTGAGTACACTTATTGTGAGAAACAGTAGTTTACAAGATAAAAACACCTTTAATCATGTGTAAAAATACATTATTTATCATCCAATGCATCAAAATTTCTCCTGGAGGGCTAGGGAAGCTGTGCAAGTTTGGGCTCTACACACATCAATAGTGCAAGCTCAAGATTTCCACTGTTTTGGCATTGCGCCCCCAAGTCTCCACGGTCATTTCTGATGCATTTACAAAGAAATTCATGGTACAAACTAGAAAAAATGTGATGAAAATAAGTTTGCAAAAATTGTATTATATTCATAATAAGAAGTGATACATCATCTTCACAAAAGCTTTCTTACAATTTTCCTTCTCTTGTTATCGGGCAGCATGTGCTCAAGGAGTAATTGGGCTATTTCTTGAGGATCCTATCTGCCTATGCTTTTTGCTATACCTATACAAGCAAGAAGCTTACCCCTAAATCCATAACCAAAAACATCAAAGGCATGGGATTTTTTAATAAAAACTATACATTTGGTGCTCGTCGGCGCCATAGAGGCAACACAGAGCACCTTAGAGAGGGCTTTCAAAAAGAAGAGAGTGAAGGCAGATTGAGGGGTGTAGTCCTTGTGGGATGATGGTGATGCCATCCACTAGTGCGCCAACGCACCATCATGTCCAAGAACCTTGGTCTGGTCTCTGCTGTGTCGTTGCCTCTTCCAGCAGCGAATGCATCAATTTCAACCACCCTCTACAATGAAAGAAAAATTTAAAATATTTTCCTATACATAATTACAAATGTTTCTAAGTTGTTAAAGGTCAATTATTACCTCTTGCTCAATGTCTTCTTTTGCCAAAGTGCTGGTGCGGGCGGAGAGGTCAATCGAAGACTTAGCCTCATCCTTTTTAGCTGATTTGGTCTCCTCCATCACTCCAGTATAGCAGGGGTATCCTTTTCAGCCTCTAGTTTCTCTTGTAAGGTTGTGAATTCCTCCTCTGGAACTAGGGCTTGCTTCGCGGTCTCAACCACTCTATCCTTGACCACAGCAATTGTCTCTACGACGACGATAGATTCTCTAAGGGGTAATATGACACTATCTAGGTGAGGATCGAGGCTTGACATATCAAGGTCCACCTGCATATAATGCCCAAGGATTGATCCATTATCAAGTCGGCTTCCTTTTCAAGGTCATGAAGAAATAACTATTCTTCACCTTCCACCACAATGGTGCTCAAGAAATAACTATTCTTCACCTTCCACCACAATGGTGCTCATCAAGAGATTGATCTCAAGCTCTAGCAGCACCACCTTGCTCTCCTTGAGTGGGGAAGATGGCCCTTCATCTTCCACTACAGCGAGCTGTTCAGCTACAGATTGTGCACCCTCTGATGCAAGCTGCTCTTCCACATCAGCACTCGTACTACCTAGTGCCTTCACTTCCTTGTTGTCCCTCAAATACCCTGCAAATTGCAATGCAAGCATCTCTACCTCCTCATCCGAATCCTCATCGCTCGCTGATGAGGAATGCAAAAGTGGTGAGCCATGAGAGGAACCTAGTTCCTAAATTGCCCTTTCCCAACCTCTTCACCTCCTGCTTATTGAAGGTACATTAAGCTCCTGCGGGGATGCAGATGTCGATGAAGCATTCAAGGTGCTGGATGTAGGGGCAGGCATATTGTTGAATGTACTTAAGCAGCTCAATAGGCAACCATCGATCATTGGGGGCAATGGGGAAAGGAGATGGAGTGGGGAGCCAAGTATTGCTCCATGTATGCAATCTGCGTCTCATAATGTTAGGACGCAAGGGAGAGAGACTTTTCAAAGTTGACTTCACAAGAGAACATGGCAAAGAGCTTGCTCTTGCCTGCCCATGGGGTGGTGGAGAGGAACTCACAGAAGTCGTCAAAGTGGGTAGCTATGTGTGAATGCAAAGAGATAGTGTGAGCTCGTGCTTGGTTTCTATCGCATGAAAATGAGAAAGAAGGCACCTTTGGCCTATTTATAGTTAAAATTTAAAGTTTGGCCTTCTCACACTAGACCGCTAGACAAAAACAGTCACGGTTTGCAAAAATATTAAGATCTCAATTAAATAAAGAGGGGTTAAAAAAGAGCCTGCTACAAAATTACAAGCATGCCATCTAATCTAAAATTGTTATAATGTCTTCATTTTTTGCCTTTTGTGACATTTACTTCATGTTGATCTCCATATCCTTGTTGACTTGAAAGCTCGTCATTACCTTCACCTCAATCCTAAAACTCTTGCCCCTCACGTGCATGAGAACCGAGGCTATTTTCCTATATACCCAGTTCATCTTCAAGCTCTTCCACATGCCTACTATGTGTTGCTAGGGCTATCAACTTGCTCTGCTGAAAATTCAAGGTCCCCAATTTGCCATAATTTTGAGACCATGGTTGTCCACTCCTTACGCTTCCCAATCTATAAAAATATAGAAAGTGGCACAATAACCAGAAAGTGTAAGGGTTAATTCTAGACATGTAGTGGAATCAGATATACCTTTCTAGACATGTAGTGGAATCAGATATACCTTTCTTCTCATCAACTTGAAACTTGACTCTTCCACAATGTCAAAGCCCATGATGCTAAAGTGCTGATGCAGGTTTGCTAGGCTCTAATGCTTCCTTGCTTGCCACTTGCTCAATCCATCCATTTTGCATCATCACACCTACCTCAATAGGCACAATTTCTTCTTCTGCTGAGGCTTGAAGTGGGATCCATGTCCCATGCTTTTGCATCCATCTTTGGTAGTGCAGACGCATGTACAAAATAGAGCGTGCCTTCAAGAATCTAAAAGACAATAGAATCTATGACATTGCACTTGTACACATCACCTTGATGTGACCCCTCATTAACCTCCCAATCCTCTCCTATTAATCTGAATGAGGTTAGACCATACCTCCTTACAAATATACATTGTTTTTGTTTGGTGCATTGGCATGGAATTGAACATGTGCACAAAAATATGTAAAGGACAAAACCAATTTAGCCCTACTGACCTAGATGCCTTTGAAAACTTAAGTGATGTCTTGATATCACTTACCATCATAAACTTTAAGCATAAGATGGTCCAAGCATCAGGTTTGGGCCATTCGAGATTGTTAAGAGGGGGGGTTGGGCATCTCTTCTAGCTTGCCAAATAAACCTGGTTCTTTATCTACAAAATATGAGTGAGAAAAAAAATATATTGTTCTCTACAAGCTCACTTGGGCTTTGAGATTTAAAAATTGCCTCTCCAATGGATGCATACTGCATAGCATAGAAAACTCTAGTGAGGCTTTGGAGTGGTTGTTCCTCAACATAATTAGAGGGAAAAATATCTGCAAATAGAGACATAAGAAAATGGAGAATCATAAGAATTTTTTTTAAAAAAAATCCAATATTAGCATGTTGTTAAAGCTGTGTTTATATTACACTGACAATTTTAAAGAAACCTTCGTCGTTAGCCTTGAATGTAAAGGTCTCCAAGGGTATACACATGTTGCTCTATGGCAACCAGTCCTTCCTTCTTAGTATGCTTGAAGAGTTATAGCCTCCCGTTCCAATGATATAGCATATTCCCTAGTTGACGCACTCGATGTGGTCCCTTCTTAGAGCTTGGCTGCATGTAGACCCAAGCCCCAACCCTGAATCTTGTTGGAGCCCAAACTCCATGCTCATCTCTTGTGTTATGTAGCACAAGATCTTCCACCTTCTCCCTAGGTCTTCTCACATTATTGGAAGAGACCATGGTGGTAAGAAAAGAGAAGAAGGGAAAAGAAAAGCTTGTTACCAACAGAGGAGTGGAGAGAAGAGAAAGTTCAGGGTTTTCAGTGCAGCAATGGAAAGCTTAAAAGAGGGTTAGGGTTTGAGAATAGGCTTCCTAAACCTAGAGTAGACTAAAGAGGGATAGAGTTTCTGCAGCAATGGAGAGGGAGGGAGCTTGAGAGGGAGAGAGGGAGCTTGAAAGGGAGGGATCTTGAGAAGGAGGGAGAGCTTGAGAGAGATGGAGTTTCTGCAGCAATGGAGAGCTTAGAAGAGGAAGAAAGAGGGAAAGGGAGCTTGAGAGGGAGGGAGCTTGAGAAGGAGGGAGAGTTTGAGAGGTATGGAGTTTCTACAGCAATGGAGAGCTTAGAAGAGGAAGAAAGAGGTTCAAAATGAGCTTTCCAAACCTAGAGTATGTTGGGGGGAAGTTTGAGAGGGAAAACACACTTTTGGGAAAACATTAAAAACTTTCAACTTTTAGGGTTTTTTAATCTGCAAGATTCTAGGTGGGGGGACCTCTAAGTTTGGGCCCAGGAGGTAGGGGGACAAGAGTAGTAATTAGGCCCCATTAGCAAACCAAAGCCTAGGCCCCCTAGGGTTAAAGAAATAAAAAATGTCCACCCAGCCCTCTTCCTATTGGTCGATTCCTAATCAAAAGTTAATCCAAGAGGCCCTCTTTGGGTCCAAAAAAAATCCTAATAGTAAGAGTGCAGCTAAGTGTGGATCTTATCAGTGATACTTTACAACTCCCCTGCATGGAACAGCCATATGTTAGGCTTACAAACACACCCAAGTTGAGAAAGGGCCCTTATAGAGGCACACCAAACAAGGATGGGGTCAAATGGACCAATATTACATAGGAGAAATTGGTCATGTTAGCACAGGCCCTACTTTTTCTTCTAACCACCCGCTGGACATATCAATTTAACAGATGCAATAGGGTGCACAAGGTGTGTAGATGTTGAACTGGGTAGAATATCTACACAAGGAGCTTCATGCCATGTGCTCCAATCCGCAAGGGAAGCTTTCAGAGTAGCTGCTCTCCTGACAAAGGTACTCAATCATGCTGTGAGGTGGGAGGATCTACCCCATGCAATCCAACTCTATGGCCCTGACGCACTGCTAATTTATTTGCCCTCATCACAATCCTCTCCCCCCAACTACCACTAGCAAAGAGGCATCACCCCAACCTGAGGGCAAGGCTCTAGTTCAACCATCACCCACTAAAGACCATACACAGGAGGAAGTGGAAGATGAGGAAGCAGGAAGAAAGGCTCTAGTTCAACCATCACCCACTAAAGACCATACACACGAGGAAGTGGAAGATGAGGAAGCAGGAAGAAAGGCCAAGGAGGAGGAGAAACAGAAACAGAAACAAGACTTTTTCCAACAAAACCTTTATGAAGCCCTGCCCCCAGATAGCTTCACGGAGTTCACCTCTCACTTCATAGACATAGGGCCCTCCTCCCCTCATTCTTCACCCACTAAAGGCCATACACAGGAGGAACTCAAAGATGAGGAAGCACGAAGAAAGGCCAAGGAGGAGAAACAGAAACAAGACTTTTTCCAACAAAACCTTTATGAAACCTAGACAGCTTCGCGGAGTTCACCTCTCACTTCATAGACATAGGGCCCTCCTCCCCTCATTCTTCACCCACTAAAGGCCATACACAGGAGGAACTAGAAGATGAGGAAGCACGAAGAAAGGCCAAGGAGGAGGAGGAGGAGAAACAGAAATAAGACTTTTTCCAACGAAACCTTTATGAAACCCCACCCCCAGACAGCTTTGCAGACTTCACCTCTCACTTCATAGACATAGGGCCCTCCTCCCCTCATTCTTCTTATCTCAACACAATCAAGACCCTCCACTAGGCAAGGTCAGGAAGTTTCAGAACAATCTAGGCATACGCGAAGAGTGTGCGTGCATCCTATGGTGTGGTGCCCAACTTTGCACTTTGATTCTCACATATAGTTAGGGAGCTGATAACCCAAATGGCAGATTGTATCTAATTCCAACAAGAGGTGGCCGCCATTCTACAAAGAGAGATGTTGCTAGCAAAAGCGTAGGAGAGGTAAGTCTCAAAATATTTATACATAGCAAATCTGAAGAACATCAAGCTTCAAAATGTGCTATGACAAGGAGCAACAACTTGGCCAGGCAATCAGCACTATTATAGAACTCTAGCAATAGCTCTGGCACGCTCATGAAGCAGTACATTGGGCCAATCACAATTTATCATTAGTATAGGCCATTTCCTGAGACTCCCAACATCGTGCTCATGCTACAAAAGAGGCCCTTGCAAAGACAAAGCTGGATTTCCAGAGATATAGGGATATCTGAGAGGATATCCTCCATGAGAAGGAGGAACTGTTGGGCACCACACGGAGGCCAGAGTAGTGCACAACCACCACCGACCCCCTCTAAACCTTCATCTAGTGCCATAGAATGCAAGGTAGTAGATGCCCTTATGGATACGGCTACCAAGCTGCCACTACTTGCCCTCCCCCCATAGATTCGTTTCCATCTCATCGACCTCCATTATTACAGGAGTGTCCGACTTAACCTCCTCCAGTACAATGCATTTTTGGATGAGCCCCTCTCCCAACAAACCTACACTTACATCCTCACAAAGCTTCCCCTCAACAACATCACCCTCATTCCCCATTTTTTACTTCTAGGGCCTCGTCTCATCCACCCACCCCCACAACTTTTATAAGCTTCCTCCCCACCCTCTCCAGGCCAATTTGATTAGCTAGTGTCATATCCTTAGATTCGGCCAACAAACAGACCTAGCTGATCTTATTGACCTCTCCATCCCTGAAGGCATGTGTCCATACACCTACTCTCAGAGGATGTCCGAAGAATTATAACATTTACATAGTAGGGTATGGCACACTGTAATTGTCACCTACTGCTCTCCATCCTTCATGACACCCTTCCTCCATACTCATCATGTGCAAGACTCCCCATTCTATACCAAAAATGCCACGTCCGGGTAAAGGTCATGGAGGTCATGGAGGCCACAGGCATTTGCTAGTTCGATAATTTGCACATGGCCTTCCCCATGGAATTCACACTTGAGAACGCTACGGAAGCAAAAGATTTTTTCAAAGCCCATGGGCCCTAGGATTCTAAAAATAAAGATGAAGGCAGCAATGACGACGGGCACGATAGCGGAAGCAATAATAGTAACACATTGGAAGCTTGAAGTACACTTATTAGAAGAGGTTGTCAACCTCCACATTTCTCCAACCATATAAGGTTTGTGGGTTGAGTAGCTCCAAAGATGCTTGAAGGATGGAAGATGTGCACCTATCATACAATGGGCTACATGCACCCTTCATACAATGGGCTATGTGTGCCTTGATTTAGAAAGCTTCCTCATATCAGAGGCTCATGATCCTCAAAGAGGACATCAATCATATCCTCCATGTTGTGTTCCTCCACAGCGACATTGTACAGGAATGGAATCAATGCATAGCCCTCGTTTGCTCTCTTTCTACTCATGGTGAAGCAATATGCATAGCCCTCGTTTGCTCTCTTTCTACTCATGGTGAAGCAATATGCACCCCAAGTTGCTCTTGGTGTGAAGCCTAGAAATTCCCCTATTACACCGATCTTGCAAACGTCAAAGGTCATGGAGAACAATGCAGTGTGACAAGTCTTGATTGGATCCAAGTAGAGGGAGAGCTAGAGACCAGAGTCAGCTATAGGAGGTGTGTCCCCTAGGATTTCTATGCAGCAGTTGTGTTAGATACTTGGTATAGACTATGCCTACTCAACTATAGTAGAGCTGTTGTTGCATAACATCGGGATGCTAGTTTACTGTGGTGGATGAAGATGTTGTTGTGAAGAGCTTATGTTGAGGTCTATCAGTGAAGTAACTCAAAAGTTTTTGTGTTTTCTTCTTTTTTTTTTGAGCCCCAAAGTCTCAGGGATGTTGAGACTGTATGGTTTTGTTTCAATGAAGAATATAGTGAGTGGAGCTTGAGTTCTGTGTCAATTGATGAGATTTTGTGCCATGGTGCCTTGCTTTTGTTGTTTTGATTGTGAGCTTAAGACTAGTTGATGTTGGAGGAAGGTTTAAGGACCCCGAAGACATTTATCTGACTAGGGACAAATGACTAGGGACAAGTGTCAGCATTTTGAGTCACATTTTAGATAGTTGTGAGACAACTAAGGTGTATTCAAGTGTTGTTGGGTCTGGAGAGGTTTTGAAGCAAGGTATTGAGGTTTGTTGATAGTTGGAGGAAATTCTCAGAAAATTCTAGTCAGGCGGACATATATCTAACTAGGATCAAAAGCAAGCTTTCGAATCAGGTTACAATCAGAATCGGACCAACTGTGTGTTAGTTGGAGAGGTTTCTAGTTAGCTATTAGCTAAGGTCACTTGGGCTATATAAGTGGAAGATTAAAGGTGTTAGAGGTTAGCGCTAACCTGGGAGGACAGCTTGAGAGGTTAGCTAGGTCAAATTGGAGAGTTTGGAGTGTGAATAGGTGTCCAAAGGTGTCAGCTGATGGACTGAGGATAGGAGCAGGTTTGATAGGTTCCCTTGGAGCTAGGATCTTGGTGTCTGTTATGGGCTACCACACGTCTAAGAGGGAACTCAATGAATTCACTTAAGGGAAGAGCAATGGAACACAATTGTCGTAGGGCACTTACCAATACTTCAAACTTGAGTCCCTTGAGGCCTCCAGCTCAATGCATTCACCTAAGGGAAGAGCAATGGAACACAATTGTCATAGGGCACTTACCAATACTTCAAACTTGAGTCCCTTGAGGCCTCAAGCTCACTTATTAATCTCCAATCCTCCAAGCTCCACCTCCACGCTACCACCATAGAGTCACTCGCACCATATCATAAAGCAATCACTCTCTCTCACTCTCCAACACAAGCATGCAACATACAAGCATAGAAGAGGCACAAGTGCTAGAATGCTGTCTCTCAATCTCTCTCAAGACACAAAGAAGAGATCTCAATAACACAAAGAAGGATTGTGTCCTTTCATTATTACGAGAAAATTCCTTATATACAATTGACCCTTATTCACCCTTGGGTGCCCAAAAATTACTTAAGTCCTAGGGTGGCTAATATCTCATAATGTATAACTTTTATAGTTCCTTTGTAGCATGACACTTATTAATTTCCTCAATTGGAAGAGCATACTTATTAATCCAAAATGGGATTAACATCCCCCCTAATTGATGTAGGTTTTGTCCTCAGAACCTATTACTGAGGTCGAAAGACTTGGTCACTGAACTCATGATGACGGTTGAAGTTACGACATGATTGAATATTTTTTAGGGTTTTTCTAAATGTTGAGTGTGATCTCGAGTCGACCATGTCTTCGAATGTGACATGCATGTAGATAGAAAGACACCTTAGGCGATGATAGTACAACATCATTTCTCTATTAGAGGGTGATTAATTCATGTCAAACAGCAGCTGCTCAGCATCATTCGACCATGTCTTCGAATGTGACATGCATGTAGATAGGAAGACACCTTAGGCGATGATAGTACAACATCATTCCTCTATTAGAGGGTGATTAATTCATGTCAAACAGCAGCTGCTCAGCATCATACCCATCATAGCATTCCCTTGGGTTGATCAATTAGGACCATGAGCAATTTTAAGAATCTAACACTAGCCACTATTGCTGGGTCTCCGGGATACAGCGCCATGCCTGTATCCAATTCAGCATCTACAACACCATATTAGTGAATTTGGGAATTTTCCAATTCCCATTTTTGAATACTTAAAAAGGGGGACATGGATAACATGTTTCTAAGTTTCTCAAAACCCTATCATATGACCTATCGTTGGAAAGCGCTTGAAAAATGGAATCTAAAGAGCTATAAAGCGCTCATTTTGGATTAGTGGTGTTCAAGTTATGGTTAATCCAAACTTTTGACCACGTGTCCCAAACTTGTGGGAAATTCCCATATTCCCCAATATGGTGTTCTACTTTCTTTATTCCCTTATGTTTGTAAATGTAGCTGGCATGAAGATTGGGAAGTTATAACAGACATGTGAATCTCGCTGCTACTTGGCCTCTTGAAATTCTAGAGGTGTCCATCTCCACTTTAGTGGCATGTACAAGGGATCAACTCGTTGAGTTGGTGGCGCACACATATATTCATGGTTGTGTTCTAGAATTATGAGGAATGCCTTTTTCCAGACTGGCTGTATGCCAAAATCTTTGTTGAGCCTAGGGTGTGGATCATCTGTGATAATTGTTGTATACCCCCCTCTGCTCTGGACTGGGTGAGTCTTCCGTCACCTACGAAAGGAATAACTGATCATAAATGTTACCATTCTCAGTTCCATAGGTTAGCCAATTGTGGATTGGCTTACTTGGTGTACTGTGCCACGTTAGACTAGAAGGTTCCCTCTCCAGCCACCAAAGCTAGCAGTTCTTCTAATTCTAGGAAAGGTGCTCAAAGAGGGTATGGTAAATAATATTACTTTGTTGGTGTGACATCCGACTAGGCCTTTGGTAAAACCCTCCGAGTTGGTTCAAATAAAGAACATTCACATAAGTTTAAGTCCTGGTGAGTGTTGTATACTTCTAGCCACCCATGGCTTATAACCCATTGATAGCTCTGGGTCGTTACAACCTCGTAGTTGGCTGGTGTGTCGAGAATATCATCTGGAACAAATCGGTCTAATTTTTTGACGTTGTTGTCCAAGATTTGAGAGTTTTGGAGCACCCGACACCAACTATGAAGGTTTAGCACAATTGGGTGTAAGGGATAAAAGTAGATATCCTAAGGATTAGTTAATACTACATCCCCCCAAAAAATTTCCATAATTATAGTGGGATCAGCATCACATTCAGTATTTTGCTTAATGAGCGGTAGTCCTCCTAGGCTTAGGTCCTCAAAAAGATTTATATCATATTGAAGCAATGAGAGGGTTAGCATAGACAAAAAAAGAGTAAGAGTTTGAGGAGGGGCCCGAGGAGTTACTAGCAACTGACCTATGTCCGAGGCTCACTCAAGGAGTAGGTGCATTTCATTTGTAGGTTCTTGTCTTTGACTTCAGTATTGTATGGCTAGTTGACACTCTAATTTTTGGATACAAGAGTCCTTGGCACTAAGGAGGTTTGATATAGCAGTTTCTCTGACCATCCTGGTGGGAGCGTCCAACTCCTCGAAGTGCCTTGTTACTTCTTCTTGCGCACGTCTCGTGCAGTAGCCTCCCTTCCTTGAGCTTCTGTGATTCTTTGAAGTCTTTTGGCAAGCAATCTTTGGCTGTCTCATAGCTGTTGGGTGACTTGCACCATTACCTCTTGGTGTGCAATCACCATTCTCTACCTCTTAGCTTGATTGGTGCTAATGGTATCATTAAGAGCTCTAACTTTCTCTGCATTTGCCTTGTTGTTTTGTTCTCTTTCTTATTGTTACTCTGCTTTCTACTTCCTTCAAACTTAAGGATAGTGTAAAACCCCGTCCCTGTAGTTTAACTGAAAAACAGGTAGTAGAATAACGACTATGCAGGGTAGAGCAACTTACTCAGGGCCTCACCCACGAATGTCCAGGCAAGGGACTAGTATAGCGGCTCTTCCAAAACCAAACCTGGAAAAAACTTTCCTTGCTCAGAAAGCATAGGCGATTCCTCCAAGAAAATCTTCTAACAAAAATTTATCTAATAGGGTCAAGAGCCTTAACTATCCTTTGTATTCCAACCAAACCTGTAGGTCACATGGAAGAATCAAGGGAGGAACTTGCACTTGGTTCATAGAGGTCAACGTTTTTTCCCCTCAAGTGAGGCACATCCGTGGATTCTTTCCCATAGAACAAGAATTATCCCGTGATTTACTTAAACTATTGTAACTTGAATAGAATTGAACTTTATTGTAGGAATCCACCAACCCCAACCGGCCCATGGGTTAGCCAACCGCCCAACCACTGTATTGGTGGGATCCCTATTTATAAAAATTTGGTTGTGTTTTGTCTCAGGTACCAGGGAAAAGAGTTTCGAGCCCCCCTACCCAGCACTCATGCAAAAATATTAAATAGACACACCACTTATGCACCCAATATGAAATTGCCTTTTCTCATTCAACTATTTTCAAGACAAAATTGCAATAAAACCATAATGTTTCCATCATAATCTTCAGTATTCCAGTTCCAAGGTCCAAGTTCCAAATGTTTCAATTTCTATCCATAAAATCCATATCGACTCTCCGTTGAAGATCAGCTGGATCAACCAACGAGACCCAATTTACCAAAAAGGAGCCATGGACTTATCCGTTGAAGACCAGCAAGGTCAACCATCCCGATCCAGGCCCGTGTTCAAAAAACAACTTCAACTCAATGTTCCATTTTCTTCCTCGATGCATGTGTGGGTATCTTAAGTGACCTAGAGCCCAAGCACCGTACTCGCACCGTATGGTAAGCACCCTCTAGAATCCTTCATAGTAGGTGACCTAGCACTTCACTCATGGGCCGCTTCCTTGGCCCCTCTCCACCGTACCAAAAGCTCACCATTTTAACTAAACTGAGGCTCGTCAAGACCTCGGTTGACCTTGCCATGCGAGATGTCCTTCTTTGACTCTCTGTCTGGATATTGCAACATTCTTAACCCAGGTCCACGACCTCTTTCCAAAAGATAGTCAAAATGCTTCCTCTAGCATTCTTGACATAAAAGAATCTTTAAAAATAGGTTTCACATGCAAATACATTTTTCAAGTAACACTACAAGGGATCGGGCTCATACCCACGCTCCTAGCCGCTAAAAATGACTTGTGAAAAAAAGTAACGGGCCCGTGTATCAGCGCATGTATAATCGCGGCCAGAGACATACGTGTAAAAGCGCGTGTATAGGACTGCTCAGACGCGCTCATACACGGGCGTATACACCCGTTCTGTCAGTTCAAATGAATTTAGACGCGTTGATACAAGCGTCTATACACGCGTTTTCCTACTTTAGATGCGCTTATACACGCGTATTTCTCAGATTTGACGCATTTATACACGCGTATTTCTCAGATTTGACGAATTTATACACACGTGTTTTACAGATTTTTCGCATATATACACGTGACTTTTAGCAATTTTGACGCGTTTATACACGCGAACAGAGAGCAAAAAAAAAATCCAGAGAGTGCTATTTGGTGCCTGAATGCTGTTCCAGCATTCTAGCACCCAATAACACTCTCTTGATTTTTTTTTTTGGTGCATTAGACCATCCACGAACAACATATCCACGAGAAAGATTAAGACAAGAACGACATGAATGCATACATTGTCAATACATGATTCAAGACAGACATGAATGTAATACTATCGATTCACGATTCAATATTACTATCAAAATTTCACACATATATACAAGGGAGTCCATATCTCGAAGTAGCCCATGGCTTCAGTTTACAAAAAAATATATACAACCACATCCTCAATATGGAATGTGATACTATAAGTCTGAGTACTACTCAGACCCAAATGATGACTTAGTGCTCCCTCCATGCTCAGATGAGCTTACATCGGTCGGAATGTCTGATGAGTAGTGCTCACGTCCACCCTCTGCAGTGGTGGTAGGTGGATCATCACCAGCTTGTGCCTGTTCAAGTAATATATAGTATATAAGTATATATATATGTAATTCAATAAACCAAAATCATTCGTTTAGAGTTTTCAAGTACCTGTCGACCATATGGTCTCATGGCCATCTCAAACTGCGCGTCCGTAATACGTCCCTCGGCTCTGAAGATCGCCTACGTGTCACGTCTGCTATGCCAGCGAGCATGCGCAGTATCGTGGGTTGTGGGCTTCCTCCCCGTAACCCGTCGCTGTATCATAATCAACACAATTTGTAAGATTAAAACAATCATAGAATCAATTAATTAAGTAAACAATCAAATAAAGTGGCAAGATACTTACGAACTCTGCCTCCCATGACTCGACGCCGCCAGATCCGAAATGCGAAGATCCAATGGTCTCTATCTGGATCCGTCGTGCCTCCACATGCTGCCTGCTCTTCACGCCACCCTCTGCTCGTTTCTTTGCCTCCTTCCACTCGCATTTGTGCGTGTTGGCTATATATAGAATGTCTCTATATATATAGCCCTAGGATCTCCTCTATATATACTCATCTATTGTGTGTATTCCATACACCTTTGGGGATGCATATGACGTGTCTCTCTCTCTCTCTCACGTTGGTTCAACATGGTATCAGAGCGAAGACCGACAAAGCACGGAGCATCATCTTCTTCCTTGTCTACAAAGAGAGCTAAGTGTTATTTGAATCTTTTATCTTTTCTTCTTTGTCTTCTTGATTCAAGAGATGTGTCTTGCATATGTTTCTGTGTGCGTGATACTTCGCTTGCTATCTCGTGTTTATTGTTATCAAGCTTATGCATACACTTTGTTCAAAATTTCTGTTAACCAATTGTCCGAATTCTTGGTGCTTGAATATATTGTTATATAAAAGGGCTTGCGCCTGATGGCTTCTTGCCAACGCACAATTCCATGAACTATTTTCAATATCATGTACAATACTACTATTGTTCGTCTATGTGGTGCTAGGCTTTGCCAGAACAGATTTCGCTAAAAGAAGGAATTTTCCACATCGTAATTGTATTGCTGTGGTTTTTGCTTTTCATATTAAAGTTTGAGCTTTGTAGCTAGAAAGCGCCGTTCTCTATTTTTAGAAAAGCTGCATAAGGAGCTCGTAATCAGCTGGCTTTAGGCGGCTAATTGCCTGCGTTTTGGTTGCCCGGTTCCAGCAGAAGCGTGAGGAGTAACATTGGCACTCATGCATATTGTATATTCTCTGGTTTCTTTGAGGCTGAGCAGTGTATGAGAGACACAGTACGCGTGAAGAGAACCGAGGTTTATATGAGACTGAGCAGTGTTGTATCAGACACAATATGCGTGAAGAGAATCTAGAGAAGCTGTATACTTGCAGATTGGGAGACCTCAGACATCCATAGGTTTATGTCTCAGTGCCCTATTTTTGTCGTCATAATTCCGCTTTCTTACCCTCCCTGCATGCATGGAACTAATTATAGCTACGTTTATTTATAGTAAAGTTGGCTTGCTAGTCAAGGTAACGCAGGGCGGCCATGGCTGTCTTTATTCGCTTATGCCCTTGGTCAGCTATAGTTATGCTTCTAATAGTGCTATTTTAGCAAGTGAAAAAGCTGTTGACGCTCTTATTTTGTCGCTTTTTATAAAAGCGGCGCTTTGGTTGATGGCAGCCATTTAGCACATACAGTTTTTATCACGCTATTTTTGCATTGACCCTACCCAAAAATAGCATCTATTTTTTGTTTGGGGTCCAATTCACGTGGGGGAATAAGGCAATCGAGTTTAGACTTCTTTGCCAATATTTTCTTTTCAATTATGGAGTTTAATTTTTAACTACTTTGCCCATGGTTGTTTTCGATTGAAGCAACAAGATCTAACTACCGGTTGATGCTTTCCACTATGGCCGATTTTTGCGTTTTCTTGGCAAGGGTTTGTAAGCTCAACACATGTAGTGTTGCCAGTTGGCACACAACCTGAAGCGCTACACACGTTCTGTATATTGCAAAGCAAGAAGGCCAACCTGCTTCATGGCATCCATTAGAAGTCAAATCTATCATTTTTGGATTCATAATTTCTATTTATCTTTGATAATATGTGCCAAACTTAGTATAACCGAAAGGCTGTCCATTATTGGAGATGTATATTTGTTAGAATTGTTTGTCCATGATAATCAACATATTTGATTCTTACTTTCATGATGTAAGTTACTAAGTAGAAGAAGATCTTTCGTATCTTATGCAACTCACATTGATCATGACTTATGCCATGGTCTGGTATAACTCTTATGCTACCATGATGTACTTCTACAATAATCTTGATCTTTTTGATTGCATCATGAGCTAATATGTTGTGATCTTGTTTTAGTGCTAGCTACAGGAATCACATGATTAAGCTTGGACGTTCATAATGTATTTATTGACAATCCAAGGTATTATCACATGATGGTAATTATGCCTTTCTTTTCGATCGACTGATGTTATGTATTTTGTTCATCCTGCCATGGTTTTATTTTGTGATGCTCATTATGATGATTTCTTTATATTCGTTGATGACGTTTCCATGGACTTTATCCATGATGTCATGGTTTTGGCTTGCTATCCTTTTGGTGTACGTCTGCTTGATATTACTTACATATCTGATGTTGGATCTTACTTTTTGAATGGTTACTCCTTCTCTAAATATCAATTCGTAGCCCTGTGCGTGTGAGCAAAAATCCCGCATACCAAACCAAAGGTGTGCATTAGTTTGTTTGAAATAGATTGGTTCTAATTTGTGCCCATGAAATGCTTGTGGTAAATTCAATGATCCTGACTTTAGAATCGTTATAGTTACTTGCTCATGGTCATCTCGGTGATGATCTGATAGTTTTAACTCATGATTTAGGAATCGTTATAGTTACTTGCTCGTGGTCATCTCGGTGATGATCTGATTGTTTTATCTCATGACTTCAGAATCGTTACAGTTACTTGGTCATGGTCATCTTGGTGATGATCTCATTATCCTTTTATCTCGGCGGTGATGTTGATCTCTCGTTTGATTGTTCTCACAAGGAAGTTGTGTATTTGTTCTTTCTATGGCTTCAAGGAAGTTTTTCTTGTGTGTAAAGAGGACTTTATTGATGCTTAGCATGCTGTTACTACTCGAGAGGCTTTGTAAGCATGCAACTATTTCTCGAGAGCCTTTGCAAGAAATAGTTAAAGGTGCCATGTGTTCTACCTTTGCTTGTTACATTACAACCAGCCTCACGGACTTGACAATTATTATTTTAAGCATGCAAGCCTCGGTGATTCTGACAGGTTTGGTGAGTTTGTAATTTTGGTGCCTTGGTATGATGCCATGGTGGTGATGGTTACACATTTTATTGATATATGTATATGTGTTCATTGCATTGATGTAATTCACTCACTACAATCCATGATGCCATGGTGTTGTTCCATGATGATGGTTACATGTTTCGTCAATGATGGTTGACTACGTTTCCATGGATTGTATCCATGATGCCATGGTGTTGTTCCATGATGATGGTTACATGTTTCGTCAATGATGATTGACTACGTTTCCAATGATGATGGTTACATGTTTCGTCAATGATGGTTGACTACGTTTCCATGGATTGTATCCATGATGCCATGGTGTTGTTCCATGATGATGGTTACATGTTTCGTCAATGATGGTTGACTACGTTTCCATGGATTGTATCCATGACGCCATGGTGTTTGGATGCACCGTGCCTTGGCTTTGGCTCATCAGATTGACTAGGTTTATTTAAATCTATCAATGTCTTTTGTGGTCGACAATGCAACCATGCAGGTCTAAATGGCTATAATGGTGGTCGTCTTGGAATTCAATCTATGGCAACTAACAAGAAATTTCGTCGAGCATATTTTCCGAGAGGTTTGATTTCTCGTTCCGTCAGCTTCTGAGGTTTATATTCACGTCATGTCATCTTGACTACATGATAGAGGTTTGATTTCTTGTCCCGTCATCTTACGAGATTTGTTTACGTTCACGTCATGTCATCCCCTGACTACATGTCAGAGGTTTGATTTCTCTTCCTGTCAGAGGTTTGATTTCTCGTCCTATCAGCTTATGAGCTTTATGTTCACATCATGTCATCCTGGCTACATGCTGCTTGTGGATGTCAAAGGTTTGATTTCTTGTTCCGTCATCTTATGAGGTTTACTATCCTGATTGTGAATGTCACACGTTTGATTTCTCGGCCTATCATCTTATGAGGTTTACTTTCAAGTACGTCATGTCAGAGGTTTGCTTTTTCATCATGTCTGGTTATCCTACCTATGGACGTAAGAGGTTTGATTTCTCGTCTTGTCATCTTATGAGGTTTACTTTCATATCATGTCATCTTGGAGGTTTGATCCAAGTTATAGTTGTCTCATTATCTTGACTCATAATATTGGAGGTTTGATCTTATGTCATAGATTTTTCCCATGGCAAAGATATGATTCTAGCTTTCCATGATATCCTTACTAACTAGAATGAGTGTCATTTTCTATTTTAGTGACAGGTCAATCTTCCAAGTCAACTTCTCCAAGTAACCAGATTCCCTTACCAAATCTAGTTCATTTGCCATTGATTGGATGATCTTCCACAAGTTGACATTGCCATGCATATCCTTGCGGATGGACTACATTCCTAAGCAACCATATAATAGATACCTTCATGTCTATTTCTTTATGTACATCTTTTCGTGTACATCTCATATTTCTATAACAAAATTATGGTTTTCCATTTGTTATGGAGACTTCTTCCATATTACAGGGTTTATGGATCAGGATTATATTTGGATATTGCTGAGCTTCAATATAGAGAAGAGACTACAAAAATATTATTTGGCATCGTCACCCCACGAAGATAGACTCGCACCCAACCTACATGAATGGATCAAGACAACATGAAAATGGATGACCTTCAAAGCCTTCGTTTGGCTATTGTACACATAAGAGTGATGAAGTATATATGGGAGTGATGTAGCTCCTTCATGGCTATTGTATATATGGGAGTGATGTAGCTCCTTCATAGATATTGTATATATGGGAGTGATGTAGCTCCTTCGCAGCCTTCATGGCTATTGTATATATGGGAGTGATGTAGCTCCTTTGAAGAATACTTTGTAACTATAAAATAATTTAATATAGCGGTAGGTGTATATAGAGCTGTGGGTTTTTCCCTTGAGCCCCCAAGGGTTTTTTCATCCACAGTTAGAGACCCTTCTTTGAGAGGGGGTGTTGGCTATATATAGAATGTCTCTATATATATAGCCCTAGGATCTCCTCTATATATACTCATCTATTGTGTGTATTCCATACACCTTTGGGGATGCATATGACGTGTCTCTCTCTCTCTCTCACGTTGGTTCAACAGTGCGCAGTGGTGGCAGGTTTCTCGGCAGGATAGCCACCCCCGCAGCTACATTTAGCCCATCATCGTACGTGAGTTTTTTAAGGTGAGATCTTTTATTACTTAAGATCTCCCTTATTCGCGTCCTTCCCCATACATCCGAGAATGTAGCATGTGGGGGATTTGGGTACCGACTATGTACAGGCTCTATCACCTCCCCAACTAATCGGCTATTTTGATCTTTAAATTTAATAAAACAATTTCTATACAAGTTTGATACTACCCCATGCATGTACTCCATTACCTCCCTCCCCCTCGCATCCACCCATCACTATCCCGCCCCTATCCGTCACATCATAGCAGATCACTCCCTCCACCTCTCTCATCTCCTCCTCTTCCGAACTGTCTCCTCTAACTCTTCTCCCTCTATCTCTTCTCTCACTGCGTGCCCTACTACCTCCCCCACCTCCCCCACCGCCGCATCCTCCACTCCCACTCTTCCTACTACTGCGGGTGGAGTCACGACTGGGGGATTGTCTACGTGACGGTGGCTGTGAGCCCTGACGTGACGGTGGCTCTGAGGGAGCACGTGATGGTGGCTATGAGGGTGTGCATGAGTGTATCTAGGACGAGGTATGTCTCATCGGTGGACGTGGAAGAGGAGAAGCTGCATGGCGTCTCGTCGGACTCGTAGGCATAGACGGCACTGGAGTGCCCTAGATACTCGTGGTAGGGGTATAGACACCAGGCATGGAAGGAGGGGGATGGGCATACATGTACTCTGTAAGCTCAACTGGACCAGGATGGTGCCCAAAATGATTTAGCATCTCCATCAGCCAATTGCTGTACGCAAATGGATCGGATGAAGAACCTAGAATATCCATAAAGAATCTGCAAAAATAATCCTCATGTACATCATGGGCTGTCTCTTGACTCACACAAATATCATCATTCAAGTCACGTATCAGCCTGCAAACCATAGAAACAGGAAACGCAGTCTCGTGTATACACCCGTCCAGAAACGCGTGTATACACCCGTCCAGAAACGCGTGTATATCCACGTGAACAGACTGTGCAGACAGGATACACGCGCTTTCACACGCGTTTCTACACGCGACCTGCGTAAATTTTTTTTTGAAAGGGACCAACCTCCGACAATGTGTCCTTATAAAAGGCCCATTGTCACCCTTGTCAGAATCATTCACCCAAAATTGTGTGCACAGAAGCAAAAGGACGGAGACAAACCCAAAAAGCAAAGAGAAAATAGCATAAACAAATCTGAGGAACGAGACAAGGCAAAGGACAAACTGACTCACCTCTGAAAAAGCGAGTCTTCTTTCTTGGTCGGCTTCCTCCCATGTGTGCTCCTTCTCTGCTCCCTCCTTGCACTTAGGTTTCGTTTCTGTTGGAAGAGGCGAAAACGAAAAAGAACAAATATGTTAGTTCAAAATATTTATTTGGGGAAGGCGGGCTATTTTTAGTTTGTATGATGGATGAAATGATTGTTGTAATGTGTTACTCGATCTGGTTGCTGTCCAGAGGTCTCAATGGAGAGTCCAGAGTGATACTTTTTTTTTAGAAACAAGAGACTTGATGGAAATTTTGAGTTATGATATCTGATAACCAATAATTGTTTGTCAATAGATTATTTTATATGTTAAAGTTTTAAAGAGGAGTGTGTGTATAGCTGTATTCGAAAGAAAAAGTTAAGAAAGGCATTCAATTATGGGTGGGTGAGTAATTGACTAGTTCTACCGATTCCAATCATTAGGTGGTGGCTAACCCATGGGCCGATGGGATTAGGCTGAATCAGTGGAGTTTTAATAATTAAATGAAATAATAGGAATACGCTTAGAATTCGAGTAGTTAGTAAATAAAACCTTGAAGAATTTCTCAAATGAGTAGATCAACGGTTGTGCCTGATTTTGGTTAGGAAAAAAGCATTGATTTCCTCAAATGATTAGATAAACGGTTGAGCTTGATTTCGGTTAGGAAAAAGCATTGATTTCTTCAAATTAAGTCAGTGATAGTTTTCCTTATATCTGGTTTAATCAGATGAAGGATAGTTTAATCTCTTGAACCTATTAGAAAATTCGTTAAGAAAATCAAAAAGGTGGAATCATCCCTGTTTTCTGGGCAAGGAAAATTTTCCCGGTTTTTGTTTTGGAATGACCACCAGATTGGTCTCGTGTCCAGACATTAGAGGGTGATGCCCCAAGTGGGAAACCCTGCCCCGCGTGAGAGGAAACTACTTCTAGTGCTAGCAACCGAGAATCGGAGGGGGCAAAGGGGTCTCACACAACTGGTATCAGAGCGCTGTTATAAACTTACGAAACAATGCCTAAAAATTTAAAGTAAAGCTCAAAAATAATGTTTTCACTTGTTAAGATTATGTTTAAAATGAACTTCATAAATTGAAAACTCATAAATTGAACTGGATTTTTAGATGGATACCCCAAATCTGTCTAGCATTCTTGGACTCTCCGAGAGTGAGGATATGATCGCCCTTGCCTTCGAAAATCTCATCAACTCTGCTATAACCCGAGAAAGCAGAGTGAGACTCGCTCGTCACTTTGAGGATGTATACTTTCCCGATCCAGTAGAGTGATGTCAGTATATGTGGTTCTCTAGAGGGCGAAGTATTAACATCAATACCAATCAACAACAGAGACTCGGACAGAATATCTCATTAGCCATGATCTTGATAAGGCTAGGAGTTGTTCATTATGAACAACTCTATAATCATTCACCCTGGAATTTTAGAATTTCTTGTCGTATTTTTAGACTTCTTAGCCGCTTTATTCCCAGGAGTAGAATTACAGCACCAGTATCAGTGATGAATCGTGTATATCATAGCATGTCTCGATCGCACTATCACCTTTTTATGCGTACGCGATTAAGGTGGTGACTTTTGGAGCCGAGATGCTCTATGTATATATAAAAAACCTTTAAATGATATTTTGCAAAAGATTCCAAATTGTTTTCGTGGTTGTGAATATTGGTTAATAAAATTATCAAAGTGAATCTTTTTTTCAAGAATTATGATGGACTATTTATTTGTTTAAAGAATAAATCTCAAAAATTAAATAGTCATTGATCTAATGACAAGGTTAAGTTGACAAAAATATCGTTTTGTCCGAATCATGAGGCGCGCGGCCGGTGCTAGGTAGCCAGATCCTCTTATCGATGATGAAGAGTTAGATCCGGACATTCATAAAGCCCTGCACTGATCCCAACCTAGTCCCTTCAAGGGTGAAGGGGAACAGTTTAGGAGAAGTAGTGGAAAAATGGATCGAGGCAATGGAAGAGTATTTTGATGTAACGGGTTATAATGAGAAGAGCAAGATGGCTCTCGCCAGATTGCAAATTGTGGAAACGGCCAGGGTCGCATGGAGGAACCATTGCAAGACAAACCGTCTCGACCGAAATACCAAGACCTGGTCAGATCTTAAAGCTTGCCTCAGGAAGAGGTCTTGTCCTCTAGGCTTGCTGGAAACCAAAGTGAATGAATTCTTGGAACTGAAGCAGGATAGCCAGATGATTGAAGAATACCATCAAGCATTTGCCATTCTCCTCAAGTATTCTCCACTTTTGGATAAAGAGCAGCTGATGGGGCCAGATTCATTCGAGGGATGAACAAGCCATTTGGACACTTTAGTGAAAAATGCTAAAATAGTCTCAATGGAAGAAGCTGTCAGAATGGCAAAGGACATTGCCAAAGCATTTGTTGTTAGGTCCTGCCAAAGCTTGCACCCTCAAACTTTAAAAGTTTCCAAACCCCGAGATGTGCTTCAAACTTTCCACCCCCAAAGAGGCAGCAAGGCCCTAATCAGAATCAAGATGCTGGGAGATTCAGAAGTGAAGGAAGACCCTTCCCTCAAAACACTTTCTCAGGAGCCCCACCTCTTTTTCAAGGATTCAGAGGGATGAGCTTAGAAGTGAGAATAGGTGTTTTGGATGTCAGGGTTTCGGTCACGAGCTTAAAGACTGCCTGACTCCTGCCACCATGTCAAGAGGACAGGCAAGTGAAGAACCCAGAGTGCAGAGACCAGCTCCTTCGTATCAATCAAATGACCGTCTTGCCAAAATCACGACAATCCTAGGAGGACTCTAGCTCAACCATCTGCCTCTGTTCAGAGTAGTCTAAGAACTCCCTTCCATAACTCGGGTAACCAAAGAGAGAGAGTTCCGTTGCCCCAATCTGTAGAGCAGCCAGAGCAGTTACGATAACAGAAGTAGTGGAAGAGAAAAGAGGGCAGATTTATGCCGCAATTGAAAACCAAGGACCCAATTGTCAATTCTCTATCATTCATACTCCAGCTAAGTATAAGGGTAAGTTATTCAAGCTTTTGATTGATTCAAGCAGTGCTATTTCCCCAGGATGCTTGCGTAAAAGCTAGTCTTAGAACAGAAATTAGGGAAACCTATGCAAGTTGAATTGGCCAGTGGGAAGATTCTTTTCACTCACCATGAGACAGATCTTATTCAGTTTAATCTAGATGGGAATGTAGCTGATTTCCAGTTCAGAGTCTTACCTTTGGAAATTTTTGACGGAATCCTTGGAATGGATTGGCTCCACAAAAATCAAGCTGACATTCACTGTCACAATGGAACCATTTCCTTCCGTGACCTTCACGGGAACAAAGCTCAAGGAACTGGAATTTATGGATCCTCAGATCTACAATTAGTAAAAGCTTCTAGGTTACTGAAAGGACGTAGAAAGAAGCAACTCATTTATATTGTCAAAATGAATTCGGTAGACACAAAGTTAAAGGTTAAAGAACCAGAATGGTTAAGTAAGTATGATGATGTATTCCCAACAGAGCTTACTGAGATGCCTCTGATTCGGGAAGTAGATCATGAGATAGAATTGACCCTTGGAGCTCAGCCAGTAGCCCAGCGCACATTCAAAATGCCAGTCCCTCTGAAGCCATCAAACTCAAGGAACAGCTTAGGCAGCTGTTAGAACAAGGGTTTGTAAGACCCAGTGTTTCACCTTGGGGAGCGCCAGTTCTCTTTTAGAAAAAGAAGGATGGAACGTTAAGACTCTGTGTGGATTACAATGGTCTTAATCAGCCTAACAGTTAAGAAAAAGTATCCTATCCCCATAGTTGATGAGCTTCTAGACACGCTAAATGAAGCCCAGATCTTCACAAAGATAGATCCAAAATCAAGGATACCAGATCAGGATTAATGATCAAGATATCTCGAAGACAGCCATCAGTACTCGCTATGGGCACTATGAATTTACTATCATGCCGTTTGGATTGACAGATGTCCCAGCTACATTCAATCACCTAATGCAAGACATTCTCAGAGAATACTTGGATGATTTTGTTCTTGTTTTCTTTGATGATATTCTGATTTACTCAAGGAATGCAGCTGACCATGAAGCTCACGTTCGTAAAGTTCTTAAGATTCTAAGGAAGCGCCAACTCTTTGAAAGAGCAAATGCACTTTCTCTGTTGAATACTTAGGCTTTCTGGTATCCAAAGACGGAATTTCTCCAGATTTCGCAAAAGTCCAAGTAGTCATAGATTGGCCTGAACCAAAGACAGTGAAAGAAGTCAAAGGATTCTTGGGATTAATTGGTTGGTATAGAATTTTTATACCTAATTATGCTCTCATAGCTTTCCCCTTGACTAATCTTCTCAAGAAGAATACCCTGTTTCAATGGTCTAAGTGTCAGAGCATTTTTGATAAGCTGAAGACTGCCTTGGTAACCAATCCCATTCTAAAGCTGCCAAATTTCTCTCTACCCTTTGAGGTAGTAACTGATGCGAGTGGTTTTGTTTTGGGAGGTGCGCTCATGCAGTAAGGTCATGCAGTGGCTTATGAATCCCGAAAACGCAGAATGCATGAGAGAAATTATGCCGTCCACCATGACCTAGAGCTACTTTCAATAGTCTATGCCCTGAAGTTGTGGAGACATTACCTACTTGGTCAAAGATTCACTTTGATGACAGATCATTAGAGCTTAAAGTGGATCTTCACTCATAAGGATCTTAACATGTGCCAAAGAAGGTGGATGCAGACCTTGCAGAGGAATTTGATTTTGAAATCAAGTACCGCCCAGGCAAAGAAAATGTAGTAGCAGATGCCCTCAGCAAAAAAGCCTCCTTGCTTGCAATCACAATGGTGTCAAATCCATTGATTAATGAAGCAAGAGAGAAGATCATGTAGGATAGATTCTTTGGCCCTATTTCTACTCTACTTATGCAGGAAAGCAAAACTCCTCATGAGGAGTTGTGAACCGAGTTCAAGAGTATAGCCTGGATGAAGGAATTATGTATTATAATAGCAAGCTACGCATTCCCAATGATGAGAGAACTAAGGGTCAAATTCTAAATGAAGCCCATGATAGCCTTATAGCAAGACATCCAGGTTTCATCAAGACCTACATGTCTGTAAAGAAAAGCTTCTTTTGGTGTGGACTAAAAAAGGATATACTTAATCATGTACGTGAATGCCTGATATGTCAGAAAGTCCTAGCAGAGAGAGTAAAAATGCCTAGGAAGTTACATCCATTAGACATCCTCCACATGAAATGGAAATATATCAGTATGGATTTTATTACTGGACTACCTTCAGTGCAATCAGGTTACAACTCCATCTTCGTGGTAGTTCACAGACTAACCAAAGTTGCCCATCTGATTCCAGTAAAAGAAGCCTACACTGCAGTGAATGTGGCCAGAGTATTCCTCAAGGAAATCTTTAGATTGCATGGCCTACCCAAGAGAATAGTAAGTGATCAAGATCCCAAGTTCACGTCAAGATTCTAGATTGCATTCTTTAAAGTAGTAGGAACTTTCTTGGATCTCAGCACAACTTACCACCCTGAGACCGATGGTTGAATTAAAAGAGTGAACCAAGTAATCAAAGATATACTTCGGTCATTGTGTGGTGGCAGGGAACCCAAGAAGTGGCTAAGCTATCTACACCTAGTTGAATTTGCCTACAATGCTTCTTATCACCGAAGTATCGGGATGAGCCCTTTCAAAGCTCTGTATGGACAAGATTGCCTAACACCATTAACTTGGTCTGACCCATTAATTAGGGTTGAGATGTCCAGATAGATGCTTGACGACATGGAGCAGCAGATGCAGTCAATCCGCAAGGATATAAAAGACGCCCAGCATAGAGAGAAGCAGTATAAGAAGAGGTCAGATAGAAAACTCAAAGAAGCAGATATGGTCTTCATTCGAGTACACCCCAAAAGAAGTTCTCTATCTCTTGGGAAGTAGAAGAAGTTATCCCCCAGATACTGTGGACCATATCTTATTACAAAGAAAGTAGGTGTCTTAGCCTTTGAACTTCTTCTCCCTCCTCATCTCAAAGTACATAATGTATTTCATGTCAGCCTACTTCAGAAGTATGTACCGAGCCGAATCATATGCTTAATGATGAACTCTTAACTTCTTCAACCCAAGGGCAAATGGAACTCCAACTTGAAGAAATCCTTGATGTTCGAGAGAAGATTCTCAGGAACAGAATTCTGAGAGAATTATTAGTCAAATGGAAGTTCTCTCCTTTTGAAGATGCCATCTGGGGAGAAAGAAGCCGAACTGATGCAGGATTACCCCTAGTTTACAAGATGAGGACATCTTGCGTTTTTCAAGTGGGAGATAATGTAAGATTACTCCCCAGCCCCCTTGGGATGTCCAATTTCTTCCTCTGTAATCAATTCCCTTTTGAGAATAATAAAAGATCTTGTTTCTACCTGTTTTGGTCTAGAGAGAGAAAATGTTCTAGAGAGAGATAATTCAATTTTTAGATATCTTTGGATTTAAAAATATCCCTTCTTATTAAAATAAGTTCCCTCAAAACAGAAGTTTAAAAAGAAATTCCTAAGGTGCATTAGAAATAAATTATAATGTGCACAAAAGACCTTACCCTAAGGGTCGAGATTTCTGAAAATTTTGGATTAAGGTTCCTATGGACCATTAAGATTAATCAAAATGTAGGGAGGAGATAAATTAAAGAATAAAAGAAGAACCCCCCAAAAACGAGTAAATGCTCACATATAAGATGAAGAGTGGACTAAGGACCAAAGAAAAGAGTACAAAATTTGAATTTTGACACCTCAGAGTGGGGATCTCCCCTCATGAAGTAGGCACCTTTTTTCTCATCATTACCTCCAATTTTAAATCAATAAAGTGAGATATTTCATCTCTCCTCTCTCCTATTTCCAAACTAGATCCAAAAAGTAAGCTAAACTGACCCAAAAATGGTCAAAAATTGACCAAACGGTGTTTATGCACTATTACTCTGCTCACGTCCTGAGCCATTTACATTGAATTTCTTAATAATTCAATTATTTTTGGCCTAATCCTCTCTAAAGTGAATTAGTGGCCACTCTTGCTTCAAACAAGAGTAGAATCCTCAATCCCCCTTAATCCTAGAAAGATTAACTAAGGGATTAATTAAACTCTTCTTATTGTTTACTCTCTTGAATTTAAAAAAACATTGTGTAGATTAGAGTTCTATAGATCTAATTTGGGTTAATTTAAGTCAAATAAAGAATGATAAAAATGAGAAATTGTCAGCCATACAAAGAAATTTTGTAGAAAAGAAAGTTTATTTTTATGTTATTCTAAAAGAGTAATTCCCACCATTTTGCATCTAAAAGAAATATTCTAATTACTCCATGTACATATTCACCTATGAATATGCATGGATATCATTGATATTATTTATTAAATTTGATTTTTATGCATAGAAAGGTGCATAAAGATATTTTTTTATTATATAAGTGTTATTCTCATTAAAAAAAAAATTAATGCATAAAAAGATGCATAAAGATTTTTTTAATTATAAAAATGTTATTCTCATTAAATTTATTTTTTATGCATAGAAAGATGCATAAAGGATTTTTTCCTAATTATAAAAGTGTTATTCTCATTAAATTTGATTTTTATGCATAGAAAGATGCATAAAGGAAAATTTTTTTAATTATAAAAGTGTTATTCTCATTAAATTTATTTTTTATGCATAGAAAGATGCATAAAGTATTTTTTTTATTATAAAAGTGTTATTCTCGTTAAATTTAAATTTTATGCATAAAAAGATGCATAAAGGAACTTTTTTTATTATAAAAGTATTATTCTCATTAAATTTGATTTTTATGCATAGAAAGATGCATAAAGGAATTGTTTTTAATTATAAAAGTGTTATTCTCATTAAATTTGATTTTTATGCATAGAAAGATGCATAAAGGATTTTTTTTATTATAAAAGTGTTATTCTCATTACATTTGATTTTTATGCATAGAAAGATGCATATTGGAAATTTTTTATTATAAAAGTGTTATTATTATTAAATTTGATTTTTATGCATAGAAAGATGCATAAAGAAATTTTTTTATTATAAAAGCATTATTCTTATAAAAATTGATTTTTATGCATAAATAGATGCATAAAGAGATTCTTTTTATTTTAAATGTGTTATTCCTATTAAAATTGATTTTATGCATAAAAGAATTTTTATATATATAAAAGAGTTATTCCCATTGAAGTTGATTTTTACGCATAAATAGATGCATAAAGAATTTTTATATCAAAATTAGAAATCTTTTAAATTCTATGTTTAAATTCTATGAGTATTTGATAAATGAATAATTAAATACTCTAAGAGATAAATTTCTGTCATTTTATATTCACACGGATTGTAAAAAGAAAATTCAAGAAATCTATCAAGATCGAAATATTCAGATAAATGATAAATATTCAGATGAATGATAAATTTATTCCTCATTGGAATTCGTAACTAATTGAGAAATCAGTTAAGTGTATATTCAAAGAAAGAAATTCGATAAAATAGTAACTAAATTATTAAACCTTTTCGAGAAAAGATAGTTTAGAAAACATCTTATCCGACTCGAACCTTGAATCAGTTTATGACCAAGACCAAACTCTTTTGTCAGTTTTGAGGAAAGAAAATGTGACTAGTTTAATAAAATTACACTCAAAACCCCCGCCAAATCTAAAACTAAGTTTGAGACTCTTCGAATTGATCTGTGGATCAAGGTTACAGAATTCGAGGAATTCTGGTATGAAATTCAAAATTCCATTCAAGAAGATTTGGGGATACTATTTCAAGAAATACTCCTTGTATTCAAAAGAAAGTCAAACTGAAAACTTGCATACAAACCCTATTTTCTTAAAGGACTGTCTTACGCCATAATGTTGGAGGAAGCATTTGGTATTTTTCTAAGGGAAGTTCGGTTGTAGCTGGCACAGAGTGTTCAAAGGAGAGCTCACGTGGCAAAGCCTGCCCAAGTCTTGACCAGCCTCGGTATGGTTGAAAAATGGTGTATTTCCGATACGATGGGCGAGGGTCGACGAAGCGGTCCCTGAGTGAAGTGCCAGGATACCTAAGGAGGATCCTCGAGGATTCTAACACCAGGCAATGCACGAGCTCGCGGTGCCTAGGACACCCATGTGTATGTCATTGAAGATATGTATGATGGACAAAATGATTATTGTAATCTGTTACTGGATCTCGTTGCTCTCCAGAGGGTCTCAACGAAGAGTCCAGAGAGTGATACTGCTTTTTGAGAAACAAGGGACTGGATGGAAATTTTGAGTTATGATATCTGTAAAACGAATAACTGTTTGTCAATGGATTATTTTATATGTTAAAGTTTTAAAGAGGAGTGTGTGCGTATCTGTATTATTCGAAAGCAAAAGTTAAGAAAGGCATTCAATTATGGATGGATGAGTAATTGTCTGTTTCTATCGATTCCAGTGGTTGGGTGGTGGCTAACCCATGGGCCGGATGGGGTTAGGCTGGAATCAATGGAGTTTTAATAATTAAATAAAATAATAGGAATACGCTTAGAATTTGAGTAGTTAAATAAAACCCTGAAGAATTTTTCAAATGACTAGATCAACGGCTTTGCCTAATTTCGGTTAGGAAAAAAGCGTTGATTTTCTCATATGATTAGATCAACGGCTGTGTCTGATTTTGGTTAGCAAAAAGCATTGATTTCTTCAAATTAAGTTAGTGATAGTTTTCCTTCTATCTGGTTCAATCAGGTGAAGGATAGTTTAATCTCTTGAACCCATTAGAAAATTCATTAAGAAAATAAAAAAGGTGGAATCGTCCCCGTTTTTCGGGCAAGGGAAATTTTTTCGGTTTCGGTTTCGGAATGACCACCAGATTAGTCTCGTGTCCGGACCATTTCGAGGGCGAAGCCTCGAGTGGGAAACCCTTCCCCATGCAAGAGGAAGCTACTTCCGCTCTCCTAGCAACCGAGAATCCGATGCACAGAGGGGGCAAAGGGGTCTCAAAACTTTTGCTTCATATGCGAAGGTTATTTGTCTTGGAAGAGTCTCTTCTTGGAAGGTTATTTGTCTTGGAAGGTTATTTGTCTTGGAAGAGTCTCTTCTTCAGTTTGACTAACTTGGGCTTCTGCTATAGGGGAATCCTCTTTTAGAAAATCTATCTCTTTCTTCTCCTTCTCAAAATCTTTGCTAAAACCAAAGGGTGAGTGGGAGCTCTTCACAAACTCTTCTTCTTCATCCTCTTTTTTTGCATCTAAAGGGGAGGGGTCGCACTTAATTCCACCAAAAGTGGTGAAAATTTGTTAGCACCTCAAGAGGTGGAGGTTTGCTTCCCTTAGTTTTCTATTTACCTAGGTAAAACTATCCATATCGCTTGGACCTAATAGTTTCCCTTTATGTTTTGTTTCTTGAGCGTCTTACGAAGGGTATAGAATGAAATTGTGGACCTTATAGTTTTGAAGCATGCATTAGGGAGGTTTTTATTTGATGTCTTGAGTAAAAATAAGATCTCCCAAATCTATCAATATATTATTTGACAGGTTTTTGGCCAGATCTATCTGTTCTACTAAAGCTTGCATTTTCCAAACACGGGTTAACTTCTGCCACTGCCCGTGTCTCCTCCTTGCTCATTAGCATGTCCTTGTGGTTGCTCCAAGTCTACTCCTCACAAAAATTCAAGAATAAAAAATGCAATATAGTTTTGAAAATAGTTCGTTTTTAAGACCTTCAATTTATTTTAAAAAATGGAAATATTTAGAGTTTATTGTCCTTTCATCGTTCAATTTTTTTGCTTTTTTATCCCACTAAAATGAAGTGAAATCCTCATTAGAGATATTGTACCAAATAGTCATTGTCGATCAAAGTAGCACCATAATTTAGTCGAATAAGTAGCTACTTTGCCTTTATTGGTCTTGCCTTATGGAAGAGTGGGGAGATTGGTTGAGCTAAAGTTTCTTTTGTCAAAGCTATGAGGTATGGATGGGGTAGATCGATAGATCAAATCATCCTTTAGGACTCCTCCTTAAATAACATCAATGTTTTTAATATTATGAATCATCAAGACCTTGTTTTTAGTGATCATGTTAAATGTAACATGACGCACATTCAATGATGGTAGAACTCCTAGCTGTAGTAGTAGTTTAAGCGATAAAGATAGTTTTACCTAGGTAAATAGATAATTATTAGTTTAAAGCTGTAGTAGTAGTGGGGGGGAAGGGAAAACTTCAAAGTGTAGGGGAGGGCATAAGCCTAGTGGCCATATCGCCCACACAAACTCACATGCTTATTAAGACTTGAGCATAAGGTTGGGGGCAAGTTTGATTTTTGGTGGGCACCCTTGCCCTTCAAAACTGATAGGTATGGTGAAATATAGCAAGTTTTTTTAAATTTTAGTGTAACTTTTGATGCGGGCACTTTAAAATTTTAGTGTAACTTTTGATGCGGGCACTTTAAAATTTTAGTGTAACTTTTAATGCGGGCACTTTAAAATTTTGCAAGTATTATGGTACAAAACAGGTGTGACGTGCTTGTCAAAAAGCAACTATGGTACCACTTCTCTACTTCTTAATTTCTATATTCTCGCCATTGTCAGAAGTTTTTGGCGAGCCCAAAATTGAGTGGATGAGGCCGATGTATTTCGCCTTGATCCACTCGGCTCCGCTCAATGTTGTGCACTCGTTGGAATAGTAGTAAGAAGTGTATGATATAGTTGACGATATAGTAAAGATAATCAACAGTGTGTATGCAAGTGATGTGTGTGTGTTGCATATAAGCATGATTGTACATATAGCATGTGCTTGTGGTGCATCAGTGTATGGCTCCGGGGATGATGACTCAAGCTTATGCTCTGACTCGCTTATGTGATGAGCTTTGTGCTATAACTCCATGGTGTGGCCTCTTCTTGGTTCGGTTTGATGTTATTGCCTGGCACAAAAGCCTTGAAGATGCTAGTGTATTTTGAATGTATTTTGCACCAGCTAAAATTCAAAAAAGCTGATTGAATTTACTCTCATCTTTACAAAACCGATCAAACTTTTAAGTTTTCGTAACTTAAAAACCAGTTAATAATGTGATTTTGAATAGGGAGAAACCGATTGTACTCCGACTTGTCTTTTTTCTCACTTGCTGGGAAAAGAGTTTTTCTCTAAGATTGGTAGGTGCCTAAGAATTCCCTGAACCTGGTCAATGACCTGTCATTAATGAGGGAGGTACAAAAAGAAAAGGGACTTCTGGCCCCGCCAAGCTTTTTGTAAAGAAAATTGGAATATGCTTATCATTTATTTAATCAAAAAACCCCGCTGAAATTCTATAAATCAAGCCAAGGGTTGATTGGCTAATTCGCATATCGAGAATGGCTAATGGTTTAGGGCTGGCCTTCTGCAAGCTAGTCGTTCTCGTGATGATATGCAGCGCCGCAGCTGCTCATGATCATCACCACCCTGGGCAATTGGGCCGTCGCCTGCACAGGCACAAGAAGTTCCATGTCTTCTTTCACGACTTAGCAAACGTGACGGACATTGAAATCGTTCCAGGCGTGGGGTCGGGCGCCCTCACCACCACGACCGCCCCATTGGGCAGCATCTTCCTGGCCAATGACCCCATCACAACCGGCCCTGAGCTCACCTCTCCGCTCGTGGGCACCCTCACGGGCACCTCCGTCTCCACTTCCTCCGAGGGTTTCGTCTATTTTGGCTCCTTCACCCTTAGTCTCAACCTGGGCTCAACTATGGGCCTGCAGGGCTCCCTCGCCCTGATGGGCCTGTTCTCATTTGGCGCGGCACCCACTCCCACGGCCATTGTGGGCGGCACCGGCAGCTTTCTCTTCGCTCAAGGCACCGTTACCGTTGTGCCCGTGGACATCACAACCTTCAATCAGACGCTACGCTTGGATGTCGACGTCTTCTGGCCTCCTTATTAGCTGATATGCTCCACTGGGCACCTGCACTGTGGTGTGGTGTTTCTTCTCGAACAAAGAGCGACTTTTGTGGCACTACATCAATCTAATAACAAGGTTGTCGCGGTTATTAGCAATAGTGCATGTACAACGTTAATTAGTGTTAATTTGTCACTGCATGCGGCCTATCATGCTTGCGTTAATTTGCCGGGTTTGATTATAACAGCAGGTTTTGTGCCTCTAATGTGTGAGTATTTAAGCAGTAACGTAGCGTATGAAGGACTGTCGATACGAGCCATGCTTTTTTTGAAGCAGCACGCTTCAACGGAAAGGCGAAGAGCTTGATTCAACGGTTTAGGTGATAAGATGTTCGTATCAGTGCTCTCAGATAACCCGGTTTGTAGTGCCCTCACATAACCTGGTTTGTATGTAATTTTCTCTGCTGAAGTTTTGAAATCGTGGTTGGAATTTCACCTTTGAAATTTATACATTTCACTTATAAATCTCTACATTTGTACAATTTCTAGTATTTTTTAAGTTTACATCCTAGTTAAGCCTTTGATTTTATAAAGGGTTGAAAAAAGCATTTTTTCAAGTATTTGTTCGTACTTTTTGCATGTGAGGAAATTAGTGTTAGTTCAATTTGTGATATTACACGTGTAGAAGAACGGCCTATTGGAGTAAGATGTTCGTATTTTTTGCCTTGCATATTAGGAAATTAGTGTTAGTTCAATCTCTGCTAGTACGATGCTATCACATGCGTAAGAGAACAATTATGGTTCCTCTAAAATAGAAAAAAAGAAGAGAGTACATAATCACTCATGAGTCATGCTCGAGTCATGTGCATGCAATCAGGGCCAAAATTTGATGAGTTTCTTAAAATTTCAAGTGACAAGCAGTTTTTCAAGCTACTTTTCATATGACATGAAACTCCGAATTCATACCATTCAACTAGCATGTAATTCATCAAAACGACAAGCTTCCTTTTTTTAAGTACAGATTGCTTGAATGCTATTATCCAAGATTCATGGGTACCTTGGGCATCTTTCCTTCGAAATCGAAGTAAGTGAGAGCCATTCTCTTGTCAATAGGATTAGAAGGCAAGAAATGGTGCTTCACAGGTAAGCTCCATGACACATTGATACTTTGGTCACATGAAGTACAAGGCAAGTCCCCAAAGCCACCTCGTTAGGATCAAGCAACATTCCCACTATAGCTGCATCGATTGCATCTTGGTTTTCAGTTCGAGAGAAGTGCCCCTAGTAGCCATCAAGACGATATTTTCCTTCTCAACGCCTCTAGTAAACAGCTATAAAAAAGTAACTATTCTCGAAAACTGGAGCCTAGGTTGAATCTGGCAGCTTGCTTTATCTGCCACTTAGGGCTTCCATCAAGACCACATTGTCCTTCTCAACACCTAAAACGTGCCAAAAAGCATCTATTTTCAGAAACTGAAGCCTAAGTTGAATATGGCACAATGGATCACCTTGATTTTTTTGTCAACTGTGAGTTTGTTTAATGTCAAAGTGCCAGTTTTATCATTGCACAAAATGTCCATTCTAGACATCTCTTCGATGGTAGTCATTCTTTTGGTTATGGCACCCTAGAGCATGGCAAATCCACAATACCATCACTTCACATATCCCAAAGTATTAACCTCTAAGAACAACTTCTTGATTGCGATGCTACAGAAGAATTCAAGTAACATTTCATTTCATTACACCTAGAAATGATCGATAAACATGCCCACATTTCCTACCCGCCGTGCAGAGTCTATGAGACGAGAAACCAATAGGGATTCCACCAATGAGAAGCATTAGCAAGTTATCTATATGTTCAGTCTTGTATGGAATACATGACTGTAATCTCTTCAAGTTTGAAAAGTTGGGAATGATTTAAGCCTTGAGGATTTATCATTGCCATTCAGAAGCATTCCACTCTCTTGCATTAAATCTTAGCCACTCTAATACATTCAAGCCCTCATTGTAAGAGAGTAAAACACACTGCCACCATGAGATTTGTCACAAACTCATGGTAAGACCCTCTCATCAAATTATTTTAAGAGAATCAATAGGTTTTAACTACAAATTTGTACGAAATTAGACACTGCTAACAAAGCAAAATAAAAGCTTGTTTAGTAAGACCTTCTCAGTATGTGTTGAAGTTGTTTCAAGGTTTAATGGGTGATGGGTTTTACACATGGCAAAGCAAGACCATGTACTTGCTTATGCGTAAGGAGCTTTGGCACCTTATTGAGGATGAAGAAGTGGATGCAAAAGTTTCCAATTGTTGTGAGCACCTACAAATAATGGAAATAGTTAAAGACCATATATTAATCCCAAATGCTTTAAATTTTCAAATACATGAGGTAGATGATGATTTCACATGCTAGCTCTGCATTTAGAGCTCAAACAACATGATGTGTAGCTTTGCCAAAGAAGCTATGCTCGCCAGTGGGTAATTACAAGAGCTTCTATCTCACCATGTTGCAAGTGGATCTTGAGTAGACATGTAATACAAAAAAATGAAAAGCTTCTTTTTTTAAATACAAATTACATAGAATATAGATTGTAAGTGGAGCCTGAGTAGACATGTAATACATCAAAATGAAAAGTTTTTTTTTTAAGTATAAGATTATATATAATCCAAATTGCTTAGATGCTATCGTCCAACCATCATGGATGCCCATATGCTACCCAACCATCATGGATGCCCATATGCTACCCAACCATTTGTCCTATGTGTCTAACTTGCCAAAATGGACCCAAACATACGTACAATAATGTGAATTTAGAGAACAAATATCACTCTAGTGGCATTGCCCTCCTATTCTTGGCTTGTAACCAAGTATATATAAAAAACGTATTTCCAACAAACCAAAGATGCATCACTTGCAATAAGTGATAACAACATCAATGCATCAAGGGTCTTCGAACACAAGCTACTTTGCAAATTATTCTTTATGGTATTCTATCGAGAGAAACCTCGCTCACATGATGTTGTACGTGGTAGAACGACTATGCTTGCTTGCCATAAATGCATAAATCGTGGAAGTGTTCTCACCAAGTCTTTGTGTTACCCAAGCATCATGCATACCTCTACCCCTAGCAACTCTATATAACATGCCAATAAAATCCTCTCGTTCTCACCAAGATATTCCCTAATGTCAATTGTTGAATCATCAACATTAAGCTTGCCAATAAGCCTCTCTAACCATTCTTCAATCTTTTTCTCCCTTTCAATTGCACCTAACAGATAAGCAGATGGATTGAATAGCTTGATCAAATTAAAGACTCCAAGATCAAGATACTTTTTATTCAAAGCATCCAAAATATCTTGCGCAAATGTTCTTCCAACAACACAAATGCATTCAACAAGGGAACCACTTGCATTTCCAACATCCATAGATAATACATTGAAATCAAGACCTGCATCCTCCTCTTCAGAATCACTTGAAGCTCTTACCCATTTCTTCTTTCTTTTAGCTAATTTTAGAACCGGAACAAATTTAAATACATGCTCGTGAGTAAGGCCATTATAATCAACATAGGTTTGAAAACTTAGTAAGGTGTTTTGAACTAATACCAAATTGGCCTTCATAAGATATATACCTTCGGGTGAGTTTCTCAAATGTCAAAACTAAATAGCCTTTAATCGTTCTAACATCAATGTTCTGCCTCTCAAACTCTATATTTGTAGAGCGGTTCTCTCTACCGTGTAATATAGTGCTCATAGAGTACTACCGATCAACAAATGTGTTGAGAAACACAATGTCAATCCGAGGACTCGACCCGATTAGTGCATGAAGGCTTATCCCTTGCGGGAGAGCTCACATACACGAATCACCACTTGATGATTCAACCATTCAACACCTCGATCAATCTCTCAATCCCTTAATCCCACTACACTAATCAAGAGAACAAGCAATGCATAGCAATCTCTTAATCCCATTCAAATATTGATTAGATCTTAGCTTTCCCTAATGCCAGCAAATCTATAAGTGTGCATCTACTAACCCACAAGCGTAAGCAAGCATAGAATGTAACATTCACAAACCCACAAGCTCATAGAGAGAGTCTATCCATGAGTAACTCATTGCCAATGAAGTGCAAGAGCTTGCATCAATGGAGACTACACATTACACCACTACAAGCATGCAGTGTACACAGAGAGAAAGAAAGAAGCATTCAACTAATCATAGATTAATCTACTTCAATGATGCTAAAATAGATTAAGAGAATGAAGTGGAGCTATTCTCATTGGAGCTTGATGCTCATTAGAGTACAAAAGAGAGAGAGAGTTAGAGAGTTGCCATAGCTTGAGAGCTCAAGAGCTTCACTCAATAGCTTATGAGAATGGCCAAAAACATCCCCTTTCTTTAGCTAACATCTCTTTTATAGAGATGTCACTAACCCTAACCCTAGGCCTCTTTCACACATGGGCAGACAACCCCATAAGTGAGCCTTGCTTAAAACACTTAGAACTCTCATTTAGAACCCACATTGGCCTAAAACGATTTACATTGCACTTCGGCACAAAAATATGAAAAAATTATGTGTATCTTTATGTTCCCATGGCTACAATCCCGCTCTCTCGCATTAATTGCTTCCGGCCTCCTTCCATAATCCATGTTCCCGTGAGTAACATTCCCCCCTTCCTAAATCGCGCACGTCCTCAGGCGCGGTAGAAACAAAAGCTGCAAAAAACAATGAAAGACAAGTAAAGCCTTTTATTGAAAAAAAAACAGCAATGACAATCTCACACGTGAGCATGCAAGTGAAAGGCCGATTAGAGTTTTAAAGAGTGCTAAAAGAAGCAAGTAAAGAGTAGTCAAAGTGAGACTAAGTGGTAGATAGTGCTATGCAAAGGCAAGTGTGTTTGTACACCGTAGGTTATGACTGCAGTCTCAATGTCCTTCAAGTGTTTAAGTTATTCCTAAGTGGCAACCCTACTCCTAAATATAAGCCATGGTGATTGGACCTTTCTTTCTTTCTTTTTTTCTTTCTCTTTTTTTCTTTCTCTTTTTTGTTTTGTTTTTTTTCTGTTTTTTGTGTAAAGAGTAGAAGATTAAAGAGAATTATTATTTTGAGCTTGATAAAGAGGAAGGTTCCATCCCAACAATGAGACCTAAGCAATGGCCAAGAAACCTCCGCCAAGAGAATCTAAAGGCCGCTAAGTATCTCAAGGGTGACAGACCCTTTTCTTTCTTTTTAACATAAGGAGTACCCCATGAAGATGAGGGCATTGGTCTCGAGGGCCCATAATGTACCCAAGAGTCCTCCGAGCATCTATCAAGGCGCATCTATCAAGGCGATAGAGTCCTTGTAGGTCTTCTTCTTAATCTTTTAGACATCAGTGTTCACCCCATGGAAACAAAGACATCGGCCACAAGGTGCTAAAACAACTCAAGGTCCTACCAAGCATTCCACATGGCCATAGACACGTCATGTCTCAAGTCACTTCTATATATTTTTTAGGGCATGTGTTTCATGAATTTTTGTTTATCGTAGCACCTAGCCCATACCTAAGAGGTAGCTACCACTAGGGATAACTAATATATTTCTAGAGCATAAGAACTTGGCATACTCCTTTGGTATATGTCTTACACCGTCTTCAAATTGAAATACCTTCTACTAAGTCCTCTAAGAATCTAGAAATCACTCGCCACATAGTAACAACTAATTTAAAACTTAAACCAGCCAACTATTTGTGAGCATGCAAACAATATATGCAAAAGTGAAAAGCACATAAAGAACAAAAGATTATGATTTGAATACACCTGTTGTAGTGCTCGTTGATGTGTTGCATTTGTCTTGAATTGCTGATGTGCAGATTGTTTTTTTACTCTTTGTAGGCATTGCATGTCTCCCCCCTTCCTGATTTGTGTGCACGGTAGGTGGATTGTTGGAGCGTGTTTGTATGCTCTTGTTTTGCTGAGATCTCTGCAAAATGTCTTATTAACAAACAAGAAAAGAAAAGAATAAAATTTGTTATTGGTGCCAATCACCGAATATAGTCGAGGGAAAAAACCGAGTGGGAGAAAAGTGCCTTGGTTTGTTGATCTTATTGTGGAGTTGATGTGCTTATCCTTGCACTGGCGGTGGATCCGTGTCCACTTCTGCTGAAAAGATTGTATCAATCACTTTAGGATGCAAGGACAACCCTGTACAAAAGCCGGCCTCTGGAGAAGGTGGTAGAGGAAGGAGTGCTTCCTCGCTAAAATATGGCATTGGTTCTATGGGAAGGTTAAGCAGACAATTCCGGGGTGGTTTCAAGATCAGGGTGCCCAGTTTTGTCCACTCAGGCACCCTGTAAACAGCAAAAAAATAGGCATTTATTTACCTTTAGTGGCTAATCTCTCCTAGTAAATGAAGGAATTTTGTTTCAAGTTCTTTTGTTAGAACATCATATTCAAAGTTGGAAATATAGTTGCATAATTTGATTAAGCATTAGATAGTCAAAAGTCCTTATTTTCTTAGGTACAAAGTCAATGTATACACCCTGTCCCAAATTTGAGCTGATTCCATAAAATGCTAATATCTTTTACATATAAACTCATATGAGATTCCCACTTTGTACCTTAGATCTTCACATAATATGGAGCTTAACTTGATTTTTCGAGAAAATTTTAAGATATCTGCCTATTTTCTTTAAATATTTCAAGGTCTTTAAAGTGTTATAATATACGCCACTTTTTGTACCCACAATAGCTACCACTTAAAATCCTCAATCTTGTAGATCAAAAGAGTGGGTAGATACTGAGACATTAGTAGAATGTGGCGGTTAGTGAAAATTACAAATCCAATGGTTGGATTTTTAATAATCTCTTTTTTAAAATTCTTCCAAACTATCAGAAGGCCTACAAATATTAATAATCTAATTAGTAAAATTACATTTTTGATGTGAATCATCTAAAACCTATAGGGACTAGTGTACTTGTAATGGTGCGTCTACGGAAAAATAAATTGGATCACTCTAAGTATGGAAAGATCATTTATTTATCATTTCATCATATTTTTAATTAATTTTGATTAATTAGACTAATTTATATTAATTTAAGTTATATTGGTTTAATTTAAGGTCAAGCATATTTTGTATTATTTGCTTGATCTCATTTTAATTACCTTGCCCCCTAAAATTTGCTCTCCAAGCATTGTCCCAGTCCAGCAGAAACTCGATAAAACTGGACACCCTGATCTTGCAACAACCCTCCGATTTTGGAATTTCTCAATATAGGTGTTCATAGTGATCCAAAATTGACATGTTGAGGCTGGGGGAAGAAGGGCTTGCAAGTCATTTATGCATGTATCCCTCCAGTGTTGTGCTTGAACCTCCTCAGGTAATCTACGTTGATTTGGTCCTCGGTTTGGTACTCTCACATCAAGAAGGTTATGGCATTGGGTGTAATTCCCACAATTTGTTTCATTAAGCCCGTGCCATATTGTCGAAAGTAAGAGCGGCATAGCCAACAAATGTGTGAAGCCTCCCCTAATACGAGTCGTGCACACTCTTGACAATGTGGAAATGGATGATGCTATTGATAGAATAAAGTGACAAAGTGATGCCCACAGCAAATTTCACCTAAGGGAGCATAAAAGTACCTATAATGAGTTTGAAAAGGAGGAGCACTATAACTCCCGCGATGTTCAGGTTGAGTACTATCAGGGTCAATGCATGGTGGACATGTATCTTGCCAAGTATCCATCAGGAGGTATCTGGGCGTAGAACAATGAAATTTAGAAACTTCAAACTTTATAACTCATATCCATCATTACAATCCCTATCAAAAACAATGTAGTTAAGATCATCTCAAAACAAACACAATCCTGTAAAGGAAGAAGGAACCACATTAGTAAAAGTGAGACTATTCAAACACTGATCTACCAAAGAGCTTCAATTGTAGTGTTAATGCCTTACCTTTGGTTTTGGGTATGTCCTTAAGAGGTGGGAAGAATAGCAATTGTCGAGGAATTTGAGCAAGATAAGAGGATTTAGGCAGTGAAGTGCTAGAATCTATGCTCAAAGGAGACTCATGTAAAGTTGGATTTGTCTTAGGTACACAAGTTGATGGTGGAAGTGTGTAACAAGGAGAAGTTGGGACAACTGGTGATTTAATACATGTTTGGGGAAGGTCAATACAAGGAGATTCATAGGTGCTATCACAACCACCTATCCTATCTTGAAGAGGTTGTGTTGATTTCCTTTGCACCCACTGATATGAAAAATCAAGAGTCGTTTTTGGAATCTTATTGATACACTCTTCTGGCTCTAGCAAACCATGGCATTTGGGAATCCAAAGTGCTGTTGCACCCTCATAATAGCCTTGTTCTTTAAGAACATGCTTTGGGACCCAATGAGTAATAATCTGAGGCTTAGCCTTGAAAAAGATATTCTTTTTAGGAGGTTTAGCAACTAAGCTAGATGGTACAAGTTTGTACGCATCTTTGGGTAGCCAAATTGACAATTCCTTCTTACCTGGCCTTCTTTGAGCAGTGACTAGAGTAGTTGGAACATGCCAGCCATAGCCCTCACTTGAGGACTCATCGATTATCCACATCATTTGTCTTGGAGCTTGAAGAGCAGATGTTGGAAGTGGGTTATGTAAGGTAGAACTACCACCCTTTTGACATGATAAAACTCGTGGAGCAGCAGATCCCAAGATGCAATCAAAATCAATTTGCAATTGGTATTGTCTATTCTTCCAATCTAATGAACAATTGGTAGCACCTTAACCATGATCGACCAAGAACAACCTCTACCACTGCCTTGGACTTACTAGCCACATAAAAGAAAACTGACATCTCATGATCCTGAATGGATATCATAATGACATTTTCCCTCTATAGGGTTATCTTCACCTGAGAAGCTTTGTAATTCAATATAGGAATGTGCACAAGTGTTGGTTGTCCCAAGGCTACCCATGTGTCAAATAAGAGAACATTATAATCTGCACCAGAGTCAATTAAGGCAAAGAAAAAGTAGGTAGTCTCATGAAGATGAAGACACACGTGAATATTGAAAGGATCGACATATTGTTCATCAGTAGCCAACTGTAAGGTCAACATAGAAGCCTTGCGATGCTCCTTGGCTTTCGCAACCCTAGCTTTAGCTTCTTCTTGAGCCTAACGTTTACGTAGGTCATGTGCTTCTTTCCGTGTGTGGGCAGCATGCATTTGTTGAAGCATGGCTTCAGTTAATGGTTCATTGTATTTCTTGAGACGACTTCCATTAACGAAGTTAGGCATTTGGTCACCTTCTAGTGTCTCTAGACGCACTGCACCTTCTAGTGTCTCTAGACGTACTGCACCACTAGGAGTAAGCTCATTTATCACAAACGGTCCTAGGCCACGTTTCTTGAGCTTTTGCTTATGCTTCTTAAGTGTGTACAAGAGCATAAGGTCCCCTTTTTTGAATCAGCCAATTGTTACATTTCAATCGTACCATTACTTTTGTCTCCTCTTCTCGGCATACATCCCCATTACCGCTAATAAACGGATCTCATCAAGCTTTTCCAATTCATCAATGCATTGAGAAATCTCATGACCAGTCCAGTCCAATTGTTTAGCAACTCGTAGAGTAGGTACAAGAAATTCAATGGAAAGAATTGCATCTAGTCCAAAAGCAAGCTCAAATGGGGTTGTGCCCATAGATGTTTTATAGGCTGTTCTATATGCCCAAAGAACTGAGTGTAACTTTTGTTCCCAATCAATCCTATGTCCCTCAACAATCTTTGTGAGTGCTGTGCAGAGAATCTTGTTAGTACTCTCAGCTTGACCATTGGTCTGGGGATGATAGGGTGCAAAACGCTTGTGAATTACCATAAATTCTTGAAGTAAAAACTCTGTGACTTCATTCACAAAGTGCACACCTTGATCACTAAACGATTTCAATAGGTAAGTCATAACGTGTAAACACGTACTCATACAAGAACTTGGTTGTGGTTCTGGTGGCATCATTTTTGACTGTAGCCTTTGCCTCTACCCATTTGGTCAAATAGTCAGTTGCGACTATAATATATTCGGCATGCGTGTGACGAGCTCGAGGTTTAATGGGACCGACAAAATCAATACCCCATGTGGCAAAAGTGTTGAAAAATACAAGTGAATAGGGTGTGTGTGGGAACAAGCTCTTGGATAGAGGCTGTAAAAGAGGATGTGTAAATGTGAAAGAACCTGTGAAAAGGTGAGAAGAATCTACTGGGAGAGAATAAAGAGTAGCATGAGAGAATTTAGGAGTGTGGAGTTATTGTGGGAGATATTCAGGGAAAAGAGAAGAGGTGGAGAGAATCAGGCAAGAGGTGGAGATATTCTGGGAGTGAATCATGGAGAAATCAATGGGATTTGATGCTTGATGTAAACTCTATAAATTGAGGCATAGCCCTAATGAGAATTTGCTGGTTTTTGAGTATCCATGCCTACATTAATCTATTTTCTAATTACCCCCTAATTACATCTTAATCATTTGCTAATCACTTTGTTAATGATGTTGATTCTAGTGTATGATCCACCATAGCTCATCATTATGCTCAAATTTCAACATGGTATCAGAGCCATGCCTAGAATCAATTAGGTTTATGAGCCCATTAGTTAATTAATGAGGATTAGTAGATAATTAGCAAAAAATCAAATTTTTAGTAAGTTTTCACTTCTCCCCTTCACCCCCAGCCAGTGGAGGACTCCATTCTCCTTGCACACATAACATTAGGCTAAGCCCTTTTAGGTACTTATAGTAGACTCATAGGGCTACACACACCTTAATTCTTGTGGGCCAATTCAGCATAGAACTGTAGATTTTTGCAGATTGAAGGGCTATTTTTCTGAGGAATTTTTGCCATTGCTACTTCATCAGGTCAAATACTTCTAATTCCTCCTAGCCCAAGGGGTAATCAAGCATGCTCTACAAGCTGGTGAAGACAGAATTCAATTTCATCAAGTCTACATTGAGATCAAAGCTCTTCATCAAATCTGCACAGCAGGTGACTTTGGTAAAACAGAGATTAAGCTTTCATTATTTGGTCAAATCTTGTGTTTCTTGGCTTAATCCTCTACTAGACTCATTGCTATTGATGCCTTTGAAAGCATTTGAGCTCATTTGAAGTGGAAGGCACCAGATCTGGACTCCCTGCATACTCTGTTTTTTGCACACAAAATAGAGCATTAATTTGCTAATCAGTGATTAATCAGTGCTAATCGCTATATTTTGGTGCAATTGAGGGTTCAAATTAACCATTAGGTATCTGATACAGATCCCTATAACTTCAGATTGCAATTCGGAGTTGGTTTGATACTCCAACCATCCCGTACAAATTGGTTACCCTTGATTTAATGTAATTTCTGGTAAAATTATGCTGATAAAATTGTGATAATCATCATTTTGCATTTAACCCTTGGTTAATGCCTATAAATCTCACTCAAAATCAAGATTATTCACAGCCAGAGTTGCATTTGGAATGTGCATGAGAATGAATGCTATACGCATTATGTATTTGGCACATTGCATCAGTGTAAAAATGGGAACAGACACTACCCTTGTCCAGAATAAGGCAAGAGGTAAGACCTCCCGCATAGATTTGGGTTTGAATTTCATAATGATACAAGATAAACATAAAAAGCCCAAAGGAACTGTCAACAAAACATTGAAACATGTTGCTCACATGGAGCAAAATGACCTGACGAACGAGCTCATGGCCCCAGCCATGAAAGAAGAAGAATATCTCTTTCCAAGAAGAGGATCCACACTGAGAAGAAGATTTGAAGGAAGACATGGACATGATAAGAGAAGCGGCCACAAGAAGATAAGATGCCCCGAGAAGACTGAAAGAAGAGATGGTCGCGTGGAGAGAAGCTGCCACGACAAGAAGACTGAAGACAAGAGAAGATGTGAGGCTCCAAAGAGTGAGGAGCCATGTGAAAATCTCTGAGAGAGAGAGATAGAGAGAGAGAGATCCCACAACCCAATGTAACTTGCCCCAATAAAGTAAAACCGCCTCTGAGCCACCGATGATGTAGGCCACGTGGTAGATGTATGTGTGAGCACTTTAGTCAAGGTCACGGGCACTTATAGTAGCCTTGGACACATAGAGAGAGAGTGTCAAGGACTACGGAGTTTAGGGACTTGAGGCACTGGTCGCGGACTGTCAAGTAAGAAAGAAACTTGATACAGGGTCCAGGTGTGCTGAGATAACTTGAGGGGAGGAGTAGACACTGGTCACGGACTACCAAGTAAGGGGAGGCAAACTTGGTATAGGGTCTAGGTGTACTAGGAAGTATTCACTTGAGGGGAGGTGTTGAAAAATACAAGTGAATAGGGTGTGTGTGGGAACAAGCTCTTGGATAGGGGCTGTAAAAGAGGATGTGTAAATGTGAAAGAACCTGTGAAAAGGTGAGAAGAATCTACTGGGAGAGAATAAAGGGTAGCATGAGAGAATTTAGGAGTGTGGAGTTATTGTGGGAGATATTCAGGGAAAAGAGAAGAGGTGGAGAGAATCAGGCAAAAGGTGGAGATATTCTGGGAGTGAATCATGGAGAAATCAATGGGATTTGATGCTTGATGTAAACTCTATAAATTGAGGCATAGCCCTAATGAGAATTTGCTAGTTTTTGAGAATCCATGCCTACATTAATCTATTTTCTAATTACTCTCTAATTACATCTTAATCATTTGCTAATCACTTTGTTAATGATGTTGATTCTAGTGTATGATCCACCATAGCTCATCATTATGCTCAAATTTCAACAAAAAGCACGTGTGCTTAACATAGGCCGTAATGGCATATTGTCCTTTGTGATAGGAGGTTTGGTCCTTTGACAATCGTCACAATGTTTTACATATTCTTCAGCATCCATTTGTAAGGTTGGCCACCAAAGCCCAGACCACCTAATCAACTTAGCTATGGTATTACCTGAAAAGTGTCCACCCCCAACACCTGCATGTGCATGAGTCAAGATTTTCAAGTAGTCAGCTTCACATACACACATGCGCAAGTTGCCATCCTGGCCCCTCTTGTAGAGTTGGCCCTCTATCAGCATATAGTTGGCCGCTTCAACTTTAATAGCATGCTTTCGATATTTAGGAATTGTTCGATCAGTATGACCATGCTGAAGATAGTCCACAATATACTTACTCCAACTTGGTGTAGTTAAAATTTGGAATAATGTGACATTATGAATTGGTTGTTGAATTTGGCATGAAGCACAGTTGCGAACAAATTTTTCAGCATCCGCATGCATGGGTAGGCCACCATTTCCCATCCTAAGTTATACCTCGCACACAAGTAGTAGCTGATGCATGGATTCCACCAATACCCTCATGTGCCCATTCCAAGATCTCCTCATATTGGTCAGGGTTAGGTATAAGCCGCAACACTCCATCATTACCCTGACGATATAATCTCCCTGCGATTAACTTGAATGGTTGCCATAGGTCCACATTAGGACCCGCTAGTTGTATCTGCCCACTTGTCAAAATTTCTAAGATGGGTTCAGACCATTTAGGAGCTGTCTCTACAAGGGAAAGTGTTGAATCTAACATATCATCATCCACACCCATAGGAGCTTCGCCAGAGGTGATTCGAGACAAATGATCTGCCCTAAGATGAGTTGTTCCTTTTCAGATTGCCACTTCAAAATCAAACTCAAGAAGGATGACAAACCACCTCACAATCCTTCCAGTTGGACAAGGCTTATTCATCAAATATAGCAGTGCTTGATTGTCCACAAAAAATATAAATTTATTTGCCAAAAGGTAATGGCAAAACTTTTTCACTGCATATATCATGGACAAACCTTCGCTTTGTGTTGTGGTATAATTTTTCTCAGCATTGTTCAAGTGTCGACTAGCATATGAGATTGGGAAATCCTTATTATGTTCTCCTGATTGAGCCAAAATACATCCAATTGCAAAGTTTGAAGCATCAATATGGACATGAAAGATTTGGTTCCAATCTCGTGCCCGTAAGATGGGTGTAGACACTAATGCTTGCGTCAACTTCTCAAAGGATTCCTCACACTCGTCAGTCCAATTAAACTTTACAAGAAGAGCATATAATGGTCTAGCTAGGACAACGTACATGTAGATGAATCGACGATAATAGCCACAATGTCCCATGAATATTTGTACCCCTTTAGGGTTGATAGCCCGAGGTAATGAGACAATGACATCAATTTTATCCATATCTGCTGAAATACCATTGCGAGAAACAATATGGCCCAAAATCTTTCCTTGTCTTACCATGAATTTGTACTTGTCAGGATTCAAGCATATATAATAAACTCGACACTTTTGAAACACAAGTCTGAGGTGTTCTATATGATCATCACGCTCTTGTGAGTGAACACATAAATCATCCATGAAGATCTCAAGAAATAGCCTAAGGTACTCCTTGAATACTTGACTCATTAACCGCTGAAAGGTTGCAGGTGCATTTGTTAGACCAAATGGCATAACACGATAGGCAAAGATTCCATCTTCAGTAGCAAAGGTTGTCTTGTGTTGATCCTTTGGATTAATTGACACTTGATTGTAACCGGAGAATCCATCCAAGAAACTATATGCCTTTTTCCCTGCAACACGTTCCAAAACATGATCCGTGATTGGAAGTGGGTAATGATCACGTACAGTAGCTGCATTTACCTTCTTGAGGTTTACACATACTCGAAGTTTTCCATTTTTCTTGGGCACCACTACAGTAGGGGAGACCCATTCAGTGTGTTCAATCTCATAGATAAATTTTACCTCTAAGAGCTTATCTATTTCTTCTTTTATCTTTCGTGCAAAATTCTCATTGTAAGTATAAGAACATTGCTTGGAAGGCTTTGCATCCTCTCCCAATGGAATTGTATGCTGACATATGCTTGGATCAACTCCTTTGAGGTCTTTATAACTCCAAGAAAAAACATCGCGATACTCCTTTATTGTTTGAATTAATAACTTCTCCTCATCTAAGGACAAGTCTGTGGGGGCAATCCACAAATAGCAAGGCTCTTTTCCTGGCTCAGCGATATCAATTTTTTTTTGCATCCTGTGGACCATCATATGAAACCCCTGGCATGCTTGGCTTTTGTTGCATGGGCTGTTGAAGAACAATCTTCCGATCTTCAAGAGTGTACTGTGTGAAGTTGGGGGGAACATTGAGACCTTGTTCTTGTCCACTTGAGTCATCACTAATTGAAGACCATGCGGTTTTGAGCTCTCTTTTGCAATCTTGCATTTGCAATCTTGCATCAGAGTTTTTCGTTCAACCTTTATCTTTGCACTTTCGACACTCTTTGTTGAATCTGTTTGAGACTTGAGTTTTTGTTTTGGTCTCTTTGTTTTTTTTGTAATTTTTGCTAACAGTTTTTAGCTTTTCTCCTGATTGGAATCCATCTGATCGTTTTACTTGGTCTTTGATACTATCTTGTGCTTGGACATAGTACAGATATCCATTCTTTCCTGAGAAGTGAGGTGGTGGTCGAGAGTGTTCATTCTTAAACTCCTCGTTTTCTTTTTGTATTCTCTCATGTCGTTCCCTCTAATCTTGTTTACGGATTCTCTTATGGCTCTTATAGCATTTACGTTTGGGTCGGCTTCGAGGGATCTCTATTTGAACCTCCCTTCCTCTCAAGAGTAGGCGTGCCTTTCCTAACTCTTCCTCGAGGATTATCACATCATCATCAAAATTAGAGTCCCATTCGTCTTCCTTATCAGCATCATTAGCCGATTCGAGTGTTAAATCCTCCACTAAGACTTCCTCTACATGCAGTGCTATGGATGCAACCCCATAGTACAAATCATCTAGAAGGTCACGTGGTTGTACCATTCGTATAGGAATAATGTCATATCCATCTGAATCACAAAATTGAATTGGCTTAGGTAAGGCACATGTCGATAATGTTGCAAGGACATGAGTCCATTCTAGGAGATCAATTAAGTGCTCAGGGAAGGGTTGTGGAATGTATGCCTCATCTGATACACTTCGATTACCCTTAAGTCTTTCAATGTTGAAATCCTTACATGAGGCTCCACACATCCACAGATCTTCTTGCCCATCTGACAATGTAACTCTTGAGCCCTCAGATGAAGCAAAATCAAACTCATCTATTGGAGAGCGCGTTACATCACAATATGACCGATTCTTTAGGTTGACCCTTGTGATGACAGAATCATGTCAGAGGTACAAATAATTGTATCCCCAATCCTAAATCATTTGAAATTGTCGCAGGAATGGTCTACCCAATATTACTTCATAGTTTGGATGCTTTCCAAAATCCACTACTGCAAATGCGTGCTCATATTCAATCCCACATGTGGTGACCAATATGTTCTCTAGCAGCCCAATGGGATGTTCTAAGCTTCCATCTGCTAGCTACAAGCGCATCCTTGTACTCCTAGTAGCTGGTTTGCCCCACTTTTCCCAAATGGACCTTGTCACAATGCCCACTCCTGCACCACTATCAAGTATTATAGTTGAAGCTACTTTTCGCACTTCTAATGGGAGGGTAGCATTTCCCTGATCGTCCTCACAAAATTTTCTTACTTTGTTGATAGGAACTGGCATAACATGATTTGTTTCAGGGTGTATAGTACATTGATGGTGACCCTTTTGTAGCAATACCTACTCTGACAAACATGTGGCAATATCATTCCACAACTCTGGTCGAAGCTTTATCAAATCAAGCAAAGGTAAGGTACAAGCCACTGGTGCTGACAAAATAGAATGGAGGTGAAATAATAAAGGACATATTCTCATTAAATTTCTCATTAACTGCTGCCCACATCTCATTTGCCATGTCCTCGTCGTTAGCATCAATAACTTCATCATTGCATGGGAAGGCAAGACGAGGTGGTGGTAGAGTGCCTTCTTTCAATTGGTGCAGACTTCTCGCTATGAGCTTGTGAGATCAGCTCACTTTTCATTTCCCAACTTGATGACACTTCTGGTATGGTTTTTAATGTTGGCTTAAGAGAGGTGGGGCCCCAAGGGATAGGTGGAGGTGGGCCCTCAAGTATTGATTGAACTTCCCTAATGAGTTGCTGATGTACAGCTAGATTGATCTTCTCCTCACAAGGGTTTGGGTATTCTTGAAGCTTCTTGGGTAGCTCAGATAAAGCTACAATGCGAATTCTATGAGCATCGATGATGGCATCTAGAGTCTCGTTCACCTTATCCATAAAAACAGAACCCCTGAACTCGGCGGTTGTACTAGCCTCATCTTGTTTAGCACTAGGCCCAGGTTGAGGTTGATGCTCCTCATGCACTTCTTGGGATGTAAAAGCTTGATCCTTCATGTTTTGTTTAGAGACTTCTTGAGAACTAGTGGATGCACTCTTAGTTTGCTTGTTGCGGTTCTTTTTCCTCCTAGTGGTCCTTTTTCTATTGGAATGTAGGGTCTTGTCCACTAGATTTGCCTTTGCATCCCTAGTTTGAGGTGTCTCATCAGTCTGCATTTCGGCATTTCGTGTCTGTGATCTAGTCATGACTCTAAGTGTGGCACAACATCCTCATTCTCTCATGAAGGTGGCGATGGAACTGCCTCTACAAAGTTGAGTGAGACCTTTGGCTGAGAGGTGCCTTCCTCATGTGGTTTCAGCAAACAATCCTTTGGAAAGTGTTCTACACAACACCCTAGACAATATCTTTCGATTGGTGAAAAGTGTGGTACTGTTGTATTGGATCGAGCTGCTTGCCTTGGGCGATGTGGACAATCACGAGCCCAATGGGGTTCTCCGCACTCATAACAGGGGCCCATTAGTTTGGCTTCTACTTTCCTTTGTTGCCATTGACCTGAGAGGGGCCTGGAGTCCTAGGTTGGTAGCCACCTAGCAACATCAAAGAATTTTGTTCCCCCGGTTGTGCTTGGCTTAGATATGCAGGACTTTCAAAGAGATTTTCCTTGGATGAATATGATGCATATTCCTCCTCCACATAGCTTGGGTTTACCAAGTCTCTACAAATATTTGAATTGTCGTAGTCAACAAACCTCACAGGAGCAGTCCCAGGAGTAGGAGGTTGAGCTCCAAGTATAGGTCGTGCTTGCTCTTGTGCCATCGGTGGCTTACGTTCAAAATTAGTATATTGTTGATGCATTTGTGGAGCCCCTACACCCCTTTGCTACTCACGCTCTTGTCTCATTATTGTAATGCGAGTACATTCCTGTGTGGTGTGGGTATAACTCCAAGCACATGCCTGGCACCACTTCTTTGTGGGTTGGTTTGTGACTAGAGGAGAAAAGGTATTTCATTCTTCGGTTGTATGGTTACCGCCACATGCTCCACAAAGATGAGGACCTGTAGGTAGTACACTCCTCATTCGCTGCTGCTGCTGTTGTAGCTGTATGGGTGGGCGATAGGTTTGTCCCAATCTCCTTAGTACTAGGTTAGCTCTCTATAGACCCTGAACTTTGGTCATCACCCCATTGATCTCTAGGTTGCACCTCAGGGCCAGTACCATCTTGGAATTTGAAGTTATCTGTGAAATCCATGGCATCATGAAATTTGTATGCTTCTTTGTATAGAGATGTGTGTGCAGTGTTGAATTTTTGAGTCCTTTTAAGAAGAGAAATTAATCGACTCTAGGTGGGCTTCTCATCTTCTGGGTAATGATTAATGTACTGCTTCATCCTATTTACACAGTCTCTAACACTCTCAGTCTCGCCTTGCTTGAAAAAGTAGATGTTTGCTACTGTGTCATGCTGAATCCCCATCAAAGCAATGAATCTCTCTTCCAAAACTCGTAAAGAAGATTTGTCTAAAGCCTCTAATGCCTGGAACCAAGCAAGGGACTTTCCCTCAAGAGTGAGCCCAAATCCTTCAATTTGCGTATACTTGTCAGTCACTTGCTCAGCTCGAATTGCTTGCCTAAATGCTGTTACATGGTCATATGGATCTCCCGACCCTTCATACTTCTTTACTAGTTTCTGAAGAGTTTTGATGGCCTTACTCGTCTTGAATACTCATCATCGGGTCTACGGCCTCTCACTCTCAGTGGTTCCTCTCTTTGGTAAGGTGGTCCATATGCATCCCAAATTGGTGTGGGTCCCCTATTACCTGCCTCACCAACCCCCTCCAAAGATCTTGTTACCTGCATTTCAGGAGGTGCATTTATGGAAAGCCGAGTTGGCTCCCCTACCCTCCGATTGTCATAGTGAGAGACATTGTTGTGGTGTGATCTGTGGTCGCACTTTTGGTGTAGGATAATATCTTGGTGCTAGAGTTGGGCTACTTACAGTGGTCCACTTTGATGTTGAGGGTCCCTCTCTAGTGAACTCTCGTAGGGGAGGAGCAATAGTTTCTCCAAGAAAGGCTATCTCTCCTGGTTTAGCTGTATTAGTTGAGAACATTTCCATGAATAATGGTTGTCCTCTACACGTGAGCTCACGAATCTCCTTCCAATTTAAGCTTTGGTATTCATTGGTCCATTTATCAATGATTCGGTTCTTGTATCCTGCAAGCTTCTCAACTACCACCACAAGTGCTAGAGGAAGATCTAGCTCTAGCAATCTAGTTGTGGCATAATATCCTTCTAAAGAGTCCTTATAGACCTCTTGAAGTGGGTCATCATTAAAGACCTTTGTCACTAGAATTTGTCATACAAACTTCCATTGGTTCTCAGTCCCCTGATCCATTTTGCTCTTGCCTTTCCTGTCCCTTTCCAAATTTAGATCTACATTTAAAAGTAAATAATCTATGGATGGCTTTGAGGACTGGGCATTGGATGGTCCAGGCATGTCCGGCTCAATGAGCCAATTATCTCTAGACTCCCTTGCTCCGGAAGGCTTTGATAAATCTAGGAACTCACTCTTAGAGAGCTCTCTTGATTTGTCTACATTCTTTGGATGAGAGGTTACTTCGTAGCGAACACCATCTCCACCCATGTACATCTTACCCTGCTCATTGACTAGAGGTGCTCTATCAAGCTCTGAGAAAAAGTCCGCAATCTTAACGAGATGCCGTTGTTGTGGATCCCTGAAGATCTCAGCTCCTTGAGCATTCGTGTAGACATATTGAAGTCTCACATTGAGTGGTAACCCCATGGTGTCAGCTTCAAATGGATTAAAAGATCTTGTGGGTGTCCTATTTGGGGCTAAGGGATGACTATTTGACGGCCCTAGATTGTCCATAGACAATGAGCTAGTTGTCTTGGAAAGGGTATCAGATCGGGATTCGAAAAAGGTTTCAGCAATATCTGCCAAATTACCTACCGATTGGGTCCCACTTTCCTATGTAGGTACTCTAGAAGGTGCCCTAGACCCTATGGTGTCTATATGATGTCCTGACCGCAAGTGCATAAGGTTAAATTTTTAGGTTTTTTTTTTCTTCAAAAAAATCCAAAAATTTTCAAGTTGGCTTAAACTTTGCCAGAACCCCTTTTGAACCCCCTCGAACACATTAGGCCAAAAAAATAGCATATTTTTCAGGATCAAAAATCGCCTAAAATTTACCAGTTTTCCATACTGACTCACTATGGGAAAATGGTTCCGGGACCGAAATTTCGACGCGATGAGTGTTTTCTAACTCCTCTCAAAAAGTTAGATAACCTCCTAATTTTTTTGCGGCAGAAAATGAAAAATTTTCCAGACTCCCTTATCCGATGCAGTGGCGGTCTTTATGGTGCGGTGTGTGGGTCTCTCCGCGCGGTGCACTGTTCACGCATAACCGTCTTCTTTTATTATTATTGTTTTTTTCTTTTTTTGAAGTACTGTGCAGTTGTGAGATTTGCAGCAAATTCAATGCGTGTGCAGGGAACTCAATGCGTGTGCAGCTGTGAGATTTGCAACAAATTTGAAATGTTCAATCTTCATGTGTGTGTATAGATTTCAGTTTCTCTACAGGTGCAGGTTTAACAGAGAACTAAAATGCACAAAATTAAAGATGCAGAAAACTAAACTAAGCTAAGAATAGAAAATAAAACGAACATGCAGAAAATTGAAACTGTAAAAATTAACCGCAGACAGCAAAAATTATCCTCAGACAGAATGACAGAAATGCAAAACAGGCCTCTCTCTTTCGCACACAAATTGAAATTGGCAAGTTTAGTGCCTACCTCCAATCCTTCCCGTGTGTTAAATCCTTGTCCTGACCTCAAGGGAGAAGCGTAGCTAGCCAATCGCACTCAAATTGCAAGACAAATAAATAGAATTCAACAACAGATTAGTCTTAAATAAGTACCAAAATTAGTCCCAAAGCCTGCTCTCCTATCCAACAGTTTTGCAACCGATTGGAGCTTAACAAAAGGAGTGGTAGTGTGTGTATGGTGCTCAACTAATGTAGGCACTCGCTCCCCGGCAGCGGCGCCATTATAGAGCGGTTCTCTCTACCCTGAAATATAGTGCTCATAAAGTACTACCGATCAACAAATGTGTTGAGAAACACAATGTCAATCCGAGGACTTGACCCAATTAGTGCATGACGGCTTATCCCTTGCGGCAGGGAGAGCTCACATACACGAACCACCACTTGACAATTCAACCATTCAACACCTCAATCAATCTCTCAATCTAGTAATCCCACTACACTAATCAATAGAACAAGCAATGCATAGAAATCTCTTAATCCCATTCAAACATTGATTAAATCTTAGCTTTTCCTAATGTCAGCAAATCTATAAGCGTGCATCTACTAACCCACAAGCTTAAGCAAGCATAGAATGTAACATTCACAAACCCACAAGCTCATAGTCTATCCATGAATAACTCATTGCCAATGAAGTGGGCAAGAGCTTGCATCAGACTACACACACACACTACAAGCAAGCAGCATACACAAGAGAAAGAAAGAAGCATTCAACTAATCATAGATTAATCTACTTCAATGATGCTAAAACAGAATAAGAGAATGAAGTGGAGCTATACTCATTGGAGCTTGATGCTCATTAGAGTACAATAGAGAGAGAGTTAGAGAGTTGCCATAGCTTGAGAGCTCAAGAGCTTCACTCAATAGCTTATGAGAATGGCCAAAAACATCCCCTTTCTTTAGCTAACATCTCTTTTATAGAGATGTCACTAACCCTAACCCTAGGCCTCTTTCACACATGGGCGGACAACCCCATAAGTGAGACTTGCTTAATACACTTAGAACTCTCATTTAGAACCCACATTGACCTAAAACGATTTACATTGCACTTCGGCACAAAAATATGAAAAAATTATGTGCGTCTTTATGTTCCCATGGCTACAATCCTGCTCTCTCGCATTAATTGCTTTCGGCCTCCTTCCATAATCCGTGTTCCCGTGGAACAATATTCAATTTGTTCAATTCCACGAGAACATTGGCTAGAAGATGCATTATAAACTTCACTTGATAGATTGTAGCATAGCTCTACCATTTTTTCTTATGCATTCTCCACTGCTACAATATAGCATGCATTAAGGGAACTAATATTTCCATCACTTAGCCTCTAGATAGCCATCGACGAATAGAGTGGATTTGTAACACTTTCTAGTCTATAACATCATAACTCATGCATCAAGTTTTGAAGTTCAACATGTCAATTTATTGATTTCCCTAGCCATGCATATACCTTGCTTTTGCAACCTTATCAACAAAAGAAAAAACATGAGGATTTGATGAAAAACCATCCTTTTTTGCAAGTGCCTCATGATGGGCAATACAATGCACACCCATAATTCGTTAAGTTGATGCTTGGAACCATGCCACTGCACCAGACTTATATCGTGTCATAGTTGAAGCACCATCAGCTGTGCAGATGCAATTAGTTTCTTTAACTCCAAGTTTCTCTCCAAGATCATAGCATGAATAGCATTGTAGATTGCCTCCCCAGATCCATTACCAACTAGAAACAATCTCACAAATTTGCTAATCTCTCCTTTACCATTCCCATTTAAGTACAAAATGAGAATAATCAAATGTTTCTCCATATTTCTATATGTACTTCCATCAATGAGGATTGAAAAGAATGAGCTTCCATGAATTTCAACATACAAATCTTTTCTAGTACAATCTCTTAAAGCCATCAAGAACTCCCTTCTAGATATGGGATTAGTATACACACCATATTCATTAGATGTTGGAATGTTAGGAATTCTAAGATCCTTTTGTAACTTACATTGAGTGAGATATTTTTCCAATGCAATATAATTGCATGCACAAAAGTGCACCAACCTCATACAAGTTATGATCCTCGGTTGTTCAGAATGCACCATTGTGTCAATGCCCCCATCTATTGGATTAGCCTTTGATTTTGCATGGTGATCTGCAACTCTCCTATGATATGAGGATTTTGCATGCTCATTCAAGGCTAAAAGTTGAATGCTTTAAGATCTGCCCACTATGAAAGTATTTACTCTTGCAGCTTCTTCACACCATATACATGTGGTTTGAACCTCATTATAAGGAGACTTGCATAATATGTCCAAGGATGAAGCAGATTCCATTAAGTCCTCCATTTCCTTTTAGGTTTATTGGAAGAAGACTCGGATGCGATCTCAGTACCAATTTCAAAGTTCCCACCAATACTCTTATGTTTTGCATTGGCTTCACTCCCTCTTGATAAAAAAAGAATCTATTTACTCATTTTGGAGAGTCCTCTTATGAGGCACTATGTTGGGACAGCTAGCCATGACTCAAACATAAGAAAAAAAAAGCAGGCAAGAAGAAAAAAAAATTGAGTATATACCTTAGACCACAAGAAAGGCATTTATACAAGACATTTGTACAAGAAGTGAACATAACTCAAACCATAAGACATGCAATCATACTACTGTAACTAAGGGGCAATGGACTAACAAGGAAAAAATAAGACACAAAAGGGAGAAGCCTAATTACTAAAGACAGCTTGGCAAAAACTTGAAAGAATCTGAATAAGACACAAACTTGGGAATCAATTGCAGTGAGGTCAAGTCATACGATTCAGATATGATTTGGATATGCTTGCAATGTCCTCCACTAATCATTAGTACTTGCATTTAGCAAGATAAAGGGGAGAACATGAAATGCTACCTCGTCTTCCTACTCTTATGCTTGATAGCGAGGACTAGACACTCTAAATTCTTGACCCATAATTCTCTTTCCAATTACGCTCTTGTGACCCACAATCTAACAGCCCAACTCTCTTTTTGGTTGCAACTTACTCTTAATTGTGTTATTGCTTGTACAATGGTCATGCACCCCTTACCCAACTATTATAAAAAATCCATGCAAATGTTCATATTGTGTCACACGGGTATGATGCTAAGCACACTATAACGATAGGTAGCCTGGCTCTATGATGAGAAGGTACTACTATCTATGAAAATCCTAGTGAAGATACAACCTGAATAACAAAGCTGTTGAAAGCTGGGAGCCGATCCGAGCAAGCTCGAATAGAATAGATTGTTATGGGGGATGTATTAACACTACTGAGACAAAGAAACAAGAGGTTTGGATGCATGGGTGGATGGAGGCTCTACTTTCTTTCTCCACTCTATGTGTGTGTGTGTGTGTGCATGCATGCGTGCGTGCATGTGTGTGTGTGTGTGTGAGAGAGAGAGAGAGAGAGAGAGAGGTCCAAAATGTGTGTGTGTGTGTGTTGTGTGTGAGAGAGAGAGAGAGAGGTACAAAATGTGTGTTTTCCAATTGTTGCGCCCAAGCTTGAGCTGATAAACTGAACCTTTCCAAGTTCCAACCCAAATGGAGCTTGTAAGTTGTGTGCTACAAATGTGTAGGTACTTTTTGCATTCTAGTTGAGTGGGTGGCAAAACAATAGTTGAGGAGAGAGAGAACAAAACAATAGGACCTTGTGTGGACAAGTCACGGTTTTGGGAGTCCATGGTGTTCATGCCTATCCATTTGATCTTGGAGGATACACTTCTAGCTTCATCATCGACCCTGTCATCTAGTTGTAGATAGGTCCCGAACTGACCACTTAACCTCGACTACCAACTCCATCGCGTATCCTAGACCACCCATACTATTCACTTCTCATCGTCAACACCTTCACCACAAACTTGGTGGGTAACATGAGGATGTGGCCACCATTAGGAAGGGGGGTCTTCACCACCGACTTAATGTGTAACGTGAGAATGTGGTCACCATTAGGAAGGGGATATCTTAATCACTCTATTGGTTAACATGGTTTTGGTCAACCTAACCTATCGTAGGGCACTTTGCCATCTTACCCTTGCAAATGGGTAGTGTGACACGAAGTTGGGGTTTGGACTTCGGTCACTTCTTAGAATCAAAACACACTTGTATAAAACCTCACAGCCTCCTCACCTCCCTTTCTCTCCTCAGGTTAAGATAAAGATATACACATCAAAGGTGAGATCATAATTCATGGAAGGAAAGATGAAAGGCTCCGAAGAAGTAAGAATTTTTGCCAGTCTTGCTGCTCCAAACAAGAGGGCGATTCTTTGTTGGAAGAAAATCTTCCGACTTAGGATTATGTGAACGGAAGCATACGGGGAATATTGGTAAGGTTCATTCGTTCGAATTGGACGATTTGGTCGGAACATATTAAAGTAAATGAATATAGCAATCACTTACAAGAGGATAAGACACATGGGGTTTGCCTTTTGATAAGAGATTAGGAGGAATTAATCATGATTAAGAAGAAATAATGGCCAAAAGTCTATAAAAATAGAGACACACAGAGAATTACAGTTTTAAATCCATATAGGCTATGTAAGAGAGGATTATATAGATGCCTAGATCTTGAAGAGAGCTTCGCGCCTATATAAAAACTTTCAAAAACGGGCAATCGAGCGAAAAGTTATGAGCATTTTACTAGAAGACTATAAAACTGCCAAAATTCTATAAAAACAGAGATACACAGAGAATTACAGTTTTAAATCCAAATAGAATGTGTAAGAGAGGATAAGATAGATGCATAGAGCTTGAAGAGAGCTTCGCGCCTATATAAAAACTTTCAAAAACGGGCAATCGAGCGAAAAGTTATGAGCATTTTACTACAAGACTATAAAACTGCCAAAATTTGCCTAAAAGTTAGCAATTTTGAGAGAAATTCTAATCATCAATGAAGTAAAGGATTAAGAAATTAGTTGCATGAGTGGAAAGAGCATATAAAGAGCTTCTTAGACATATGATCAATTTTAGAAACCAATACCCGAGTGATGAGTAATTACCGATTGAAATTTGGGTATTGGACCACAAAAACTGCACTTCTCTCTCTTTGCATGAAACCTCAATTTTCACATAGCCTCTTGCCTCTCATCTCCTTCATGATTCAAGCTAGAGGGTAAGGGTTAACATTGCTCAGCAGACAATCGTAAAGATTTACCTATGGTCCCCAAAGTCTTTCCACATGCTCATTACCGCTAAAACCATTGGTACCTCCAAAGGAGGGCGGCAATAAGGCAAGGGCTACCTTGAGAAGTCACAGGCCCGCCAAGATAATAACTCCTTATCCCACTTATCCATTAATCATCAAAGAGGTCCAAAATTGGGTTAAGCATGAGGAGCTAATGCTAAATGAAACCTTCACATGTAAAGAGAGTGTTTGAATAGGAGTTTGAAAGATAAGAGAATGGCAATGACACAAAATGCTCAATTGAGGAGGCTCATTCCTTGATTTGAAAGGGAGAGGAGGGCTCCTTTTATAGATGGAGAATCACCCTCTCTTCCATTGTTACGAATTACAACATAAAAATCTTCAACCCTTCTGTGCCATAAGAGTAGATGTCACCATCAATTGTCCTCTTAGGCTAAGTCTTCTATTGATTATTAAATTGAAGACTTTTTGACTTTGAAAGTGTGATGAGATAATAGCCAAGTCTAAGTGGCATGTAGGTGGAGATCCCACTTACACATGGCGGAATTCTCCTCTTCCATGTATGCATTCTAGAAGAATCTTTCCCAATTATGCACCTACATACACTCCTCCACATGCCTTCCACACTCCCCAACTTGTAGCGTTATGGTGAATACCATATTAATAATACAATAAAAATCCATGTGAGCATGAAGGCCCACTTTTATTTTCCACATCACTAGCCTATCTACCATACCAAAGTATTTATCAAGCATACTTGTAGTATTTACAATGTGTGCACCCTAAATCAAGTAAAACCATTATATTTGAAGATAGAATGTTGTTATCGAGGTAGCCGCCAAGCCGCTGCATCACCATGCCGTTATTCCATTGTGGGCACCGCAATCTTCTTGGACAAGCTTCCACCGTATCACCATTGAGAAACCATCAAAATATGCACAAAATTGAAAATGAAAGATATCAATTTTTCATGTCACATCTTTCCCCCCCAAGCAGATCCTGCATGCTTGTCTTGGGGATCTGCTGGCCATGGTGCTCAAGGGTAAAATATCTTTAGCTGGTACTCATTGGCACGTCTGGGAACCTCCTGGCCACTTGCATCCTCTAAAAGATAGGTGCTATTTTTGAACTTTTGCTTTATCCTGAAGGGGCCTTCCCAGCGTCGAAGAAGCTTCTTATCTAGCCGTTTCTTCACAGGGCCATCATACCTCTTTTCCTCCTGGATCAAATAAAACTATCCCCCCAGCCCCACATTGCCTAGAAGGGCTAAAGGTTCCATCAAAATGCAAAAGCAATTGGTGGTGTCTCCCAAATCTTCATATACTTCTTCCTTTGTTCCTGTTCCTTCTTCCTCTTCCTTTCTTGTAAAGCAAATCTGCAAGAGAGGCCCTAGTGGTGTTTTCTATAATAAAAGTGAAAGAGAATTCTTGAAGCTCACAAATCCACTTTACAAACTTCCCTCTCCTGCAGGATTGGGTTTGCAGACCAAGAATTGTAAAGAAGGTTGAGATGTGAGGAAGAAAAAAGGGCGAGGTAACAAGTATGACCTGAACTTCTTTACTACAAAAACAAGAGACAAACCACCTTTCTCCATTTCACCATACCTCTCCTCGGCATCAGTGAGTTGTCAGATTGCATAATACACTGGTTGCATACGCCCTTGCTCTCCCTTTTTCAAGAGTATAGCACCCACTAAATGTGATGAGACACTTGGGTTCACTTAAAAGTCCTCCCCCCACCTAGGAGGCTGCACAATTGGACTTTGACTCATGCATTCATTGAGCAAACAAAAATATTGAATTTGATCGGGCCCCCATTGGAAAGAAACATTCTTCTTTGTTAATAGATTTATAGGATACATCTTCTCAGAGAACATGTCAACAAAGCATTGGTAATACTTTGTTTTACCCAAAATCCTCCTTAGCTCCCTTACATTGGTAGGTGGTGGGAGGGCCACAATTGCCTGCACCTTCTCAACAAAGCGTTGGTAATACTTTGTTTTACCCAAAATCCTCCTTACCTCCCTTACATTGGTAGGTGGTGGGAGGGCCACAATTGCCTGCACCTTCTCAGGATCCATCTCTATGCCTTGTTCTGAGATAACATGTCCCAAGAGAACCACTTTCCTTCGTGCCAAGCGGCATTTTCTAGGATTAAGACACCCTTTTGCATCATCAATACTTTGCAAGGCCAACCTCAACTTTTCCAAGTGATCCATGCAGCTTGAATAAATGCAAAAATCATCCAGAAAGACCCTTACAAACTTTCCCAAGTAAGGTGCGAATACATGACTCATGAAGCATTGAAATGGTGCATTGGTCAAGCCAAATGGCATCACCCTATAGGCATACACTCCCCAAGGGGTGATAAATGAGGTTTTCCTTTGATCTTCTTCACAAATCCGGATTTGAAAGTATCCAGAGTATCCATCACACACTTAATACAACTCATGACCTGCAACTTGATCCAAAATCTCATCCTGAAAGGATAGAGGATAATAATCCCTCTTTGTGCATGCATTCAGAGGGCGAAAGTCCACACACACGCCATTTTCCACCCTTTTTGGGAGTGACTACAACTGGGGAAATCCACTCTGAATTCTCTACTGGAAAAATAAATCCAACTTCAAGCAAATTAGTTACCTCCTTCTTAAGCACCTCTACTTGCACTACTCCCAAATGCCTTAGCCGCTGTACCACTGGCTTACTTTGGGGCTTGAGATCAATCTTGTGCTCTACTAGGATAACTTGGCGTAATTGTGAGTAGTTGTTTACAAAAAGGTTAGGAAATCCATCCAACATTTTTAAGTAATTCTCCCTTTCAGTACCTGCTATGGACTCATCAAGAAGAAGTTCATTTTGTTGGTGAAGACTAGTGAGGTCCACATCTCCTTTCTTGCACATGGTTGAAGAAGCTTCCCCTTCCAAGGCTCCATTGTCTTCAGCATCCCCTCGATCCCTTCCCAGGGAAAGACCAAATGCAACTCCCTCCACCTCTCCTTCTGAGATGGAATCCTCGGAGCCACCACTTGTCTCTTCTTCATCGGATGCTCTGACTCTGAACTTTCGGAAGCTGAAGGTTCACCTCTTATTACCACTTTCTTGCGACGACTCTTGATGTTGTAGTGGACCTTCTTATTCTCACCTTGTAGAATAAGATCACCTGTCTCCCACTTTTGAATTGCCTTCACACGGCGAAGCCGTGGCCTACCCAATATCAATGGGTAAGCCCTAGCATCAGGCTTTGTAGGAATGACCTGAAAAGTTGTAGGCATAAAAATACCACATATATCCACTCCCAAATTCCTGACAATTCCTAAGGTTTTCACCCTAGTATTATCAGCAAGTTTGATGCGATAGGGAGAGTTAGTAGAAGACAGCTTTAAATCAGCATCTTTCATTGTTTTTTCACTCATGACATTGATTGACGCACCTCCATCAATGTATGCATTAGAAATTGTTTGCCCCTGAATGATGACATCAATCATCGGCACATCATCTCCTACATCAATATCCACCTTTTGAGCCATAGAAGTCCCATTATCCCTCTTCTTCTTTTTCTTAGATTCCCTTGTGCTAGCCAGCTTACCCCATTCCTTTCTGAGCTTTGGAGAGAGTGCCAAAAGCTGCCCAAATGTAATTTGTGCTGTTTTCTCCCTAAGATCTGTTAAGAGGTCATAGCTAAGAGATCCTTGTCCAAGAGGAAAGTCATATTGTCCAATTTTTCTCCTAGACGACTTCTTCTTCTTCTTATTTTTCTCCTCTTCTTCAGATTTATCTTCTTGTTCTTCTTCTTCCTGAGTCCTAGTTTTACGACCCCTTTTTGCCATTAATGGCATCAATGTTTCCTCTTCTTCTTCTGAGCATGTTTCCTCTAAAAGTGCTAAGCTTTTATCCTCTCTTTTCCTCAATTTTGGACACTCAGTGTGATAGTGCCTCTTCTCTTGACATTCATAGCATGTGACACTACTTCTATCCCTAGGTTTATCCTCCGCTCGTGGAACCCTAGGTGGCCTTGCATTGACTAAGTGTAACTTCAAATCAGCAAATTCTGCCATAAGTTCTGCAATGTTATGATCCAAGGATGGAGCTTGTACCTGAGATGTTGAGGCTAGCTCTACTTGTGGTGGGGTTGGCACACTCGGGGAAGATTATTGGAATGTGGACTCAATATGAAGAGTGGCCTCCTTCTTAAAAGCAGTACGAAGAGCCTCTTTAAAATTAGTGGGATCTTTGCTAAGAACTTTTCCATGCAATCGGGGATCCAAAGCCCTGATAAACTTGCTCATCTTAAGGTGCTCCATTGCTAAAGAACTATTTGAATCTTCCATAGAAGGTGAAGAAGAAGAAGCAACAACATGTAAAGCAGCTTGTTGATATTTGATGAATACGGCTTCATACCTCACTGAAAAGGCAGAAACTGACTCTCCATCCTTTTGGAAAATTTGATCCAATTGCAACAGTAAAGCATTTGGTGACTCCACTGTCCCAAATCTCTCCTTCATTGCTTTGGTCAACCTTTCCCAATCATTCTTGGACTCCTCTGGCAAAGCCTCATGCCAAGTTAAGGCTACACCCTCCAAGAAATCTGGGAGTATTTCTGCCCTCTCCTTCATAGACCAACTCGTCAAGCAGCATGCTCAGTTAAACTCTCGCAGATAACTCTCCGGGTCTTCTCCTTCCGATCCTTGGAACACCGGAATGTTGAACATCTTGCACCAAAAGATGAGTAGCAACAAGGGAAATTTACTTGTTTCAAAATAACTTTCCTTTAATCATGCGCGACCTTGAGGTTGAAATAGAATAATTCTAAGTAAAACCTGCCCGTCATCAACTCCACCAAAAGATGTGACACAAAGTTGGGGTTTGGACTTCGGTCACTTCTTAGAATCAAAACAAACTTGTATGAAACCTCACAGCCTCCTCACCTCCCTTTCTCTCCCTAGGTTAAGATAAAGATATACACATCAAAGGTGAGATCATAATTCATGGAAGGAAAGATGAAAGGCTCCGAAGAAGTAAGAATTTCTGCTAGTCTTGCCAGTCTTGCAGCTCCAAACAAGAGGGCAATTCTTTGTTGGAAGAAAATCTTCCGACTCAGGATTATGTGAACGAAAACATATGGGGAATATTGGTAAGGTTCATCCGTTCGAATTGGGCGATTTGGTCGGAACATAATAAAGCAAATGAATATAGCAATCACTTACAAGAGGATAATACACATGCGGTTTGCCTTTTGATAAGAGATTAGGAGAAATTAATCATGATTAAGAAGAAATAATGGCCAAAAGTCTATAAAAATAGAGACACACAGAGAATTACAATTTTAAATCCATATAGGCTATCTAAGAGAGGATTATATAGATCCGTAGAGCTTGAAGAGAGCTTTGTGTCTATATCAAAACTTTCAAAAACGGGCAACCGAGCGAAAAACTATGAGCATTTTACTACAAGACTATAAAACTGCCAAAATTCTATAAAAACAGAGATACACAGAGAATTGCAGTTTTAAATCCATATAAGCTGTGCAAGAGAGGATAAGATAGATGCCTAGATCTTGAAGAGAGCTTTGCGCCTACATAAAAACTTTCAAAAACGGGCAACCGAGCGAAAAGTTATGAGTATTTTACTACAAGACTATAAAACTGCCAAAATTCGCCTAAAAGTTAGCAACTTTGGGAGAAATTCTGATCATCAATAAAGTAAAGGATTAAGAAATTAGTTACATGAGTGGAAAGAGCATATAAAGAGCTTCCTAGACATATGATCAATTTTAGAAACTAATCCCCGAACGAGTGTGATGAGTGTGATGAGTAATTACCGATTGAAATTTGGGTATTGGACCACAAAAACTGCACTTCCCTCTCTTTGCATGAAACCTCAATTTTTACATAGCCTCTTGCCTCTCATCTCCTTCATGATTCAAGCTAGAGGGTAAGGGTTAACATTTCTCAGCACAGAGACAATCATAAAGATTTACCTATGGTCCCCAAAGTCTTTCCACATGCTCATTGCCGCCCTCCTTACCGCTACACCTCCAAAGGAGGGCGGCAATAAGGCAGGGGCTACCTTGAGAAGTCACAGGCCCGCCAAGATAATAACTCCTTATCCCACTTATCCATGAATCATCAAAGAGGTCCAAAATTGGGTTAAGCATGAGGAGCTAATGCTAAATGAGACCTTCACATGTAAAGAGAGTGTTTGAATAGGGGTTTGAAAGAAAAGAGAATGGCAATGACACAAAAAGCTCAATTGAGGAGGCTCATTCCTTGATTTGAAAGGGAGAGGAGGGCTCCTTTTATAGGTGGAGAATTGCCCTCTCTTCCATTCTTACAAATTACAACATAAAAATCTTCAACCCTTCAGTGTCATCAGGGTAGATGTCACCATCAATTGTCCTCTTAGGCTAAGTCTTCTATTGATTATTAAATTAAAGACTTTTTGACTTGGAAAGTGTGATGAGATAATGGCCAAGTCTAAGTGGCATGTAGGTGGAGATCCCACTTACACATGGCGAAATTCTCCTCTTCCATGTAGGCATTTTAGAAGAATGTTTCCCAATTATGCACCTACACACACTCCTCCACATGCCTTTCACACTCCCCAACTTGTAGCCTTATGGTGAATACCATATTAATAATATAATAAAAATCCATGTGAACATGAAGACCCACTTTTATTTTCCACATCACTAGCCTATCTACCATACCAAAGTATTTATCAAGCATACTTGTGGCATTTACAATGTGTTCACCCTAAATCAAGTAAAACCATTATATTTGAAGATAGAATGTTATCGGGGTAGCCGCCAAGCCACTGCATCACCACGCCGCTGATGGTACGGAAGCGGTAGAGCTGTCTACGCCCTTATAGCATGCCACACTTCCACACACGCATGCAAACACACTAGAACACCAGACCAAAGAGCATGAACAAGACTCATATTTCATAAAGGACCTTGACCTTTACAGAAGTGGATATCCCAAAAATATCCCAGACACCAGCTACACCAAGCACCCGCTCGCAATCAGCCTGCTCCAGCTCCTGGTCGCTCCCAATCCGTTCCCTCCTCGCTTCTCTGCAGCAGCCCTTCTCGCTCTCTGCTTTGCACCTCAGCTGAGGTCCCTCTGCTACACTTCGTACACTGCCAGTTCCTCAAGGTAAGAACCCAATGACCCTTCTATCTTTGGCACCAATCCAACAACCAAAAACCCCTGCTGTATCACCAGCCCAACAAAACCAGCTGCGCTCCACGCTTACCATCAAACGGCTGTCCGCTCCAGCCTGTCAGCTTCGAAGGAGCCCTCTATCAGGCCGCCACTTACGCCATCACACCCAAGGGCCTTCTCCACACCTTTTTCACGCCCGTCGGCTATTGACCAAAGTGGCTTTTCCTCTCAGCAGCCCGTGTTGTTTCCACAGTCGGCTTCCTCTGCTTCTTCAGTCGCTGTCAACAGCCTGCTTCACACCATGACCACTTCTTCGTTTCTCTCCTCACCTTTGCTATCTGCAGCTGCGTTCTCTCAGCACTCAACAGCTGCCTTCTCGCTGCTCTACACCTGGGAGGCTACCACGCTCTTCACTGGCAGCGGCCACCTCTGCGCCTTCCAGCTGCGCTCTCCTTTTGCGTTGGCAGCCAGGCCACCCCTCACACGACCAGCTACTTTGTACAAGGTGGCCGCTTCTCCCACGTCGACAGCAGCAGAGTCACCTTCTACCTTGCTCTTCCCTTCACTTTTTGCAGAGTTGCGCCCCAGAGCCCATCAACCCATAGGCGGTCTCCTCTCCCCGTCTGCTCCCAGCTGCCACCTGGCTGCGCTTCGCCTGCAGCCTTCACACCAAAACATATGGGGCTTCCTCCCCGTCGGCTCTTCCCGTCTGCTTCCTCTCTTCGTCCAGCTGCGCCTACCGCAGCAGCCCACAAACACACCGGGCTCCTCCTGCCCGTCGAATCCCAGCCGTCTCCACCTCACACAGCGGTGGCCTCCTGCCCCCCGTCTATGTGTCCACTTCTCTCCCCGCTGCTCCTCTGCAGCCCTCCACTCTGCAACACGGCTTCCAGCCGTCTCCCTCTCTCTGCAGCTACGCCGACTGCTCCTCTTGTCCTGCGCTCCAACGAGACCCAGAGAGTTCTCTAACTCTCTACTCGTCTCCCCTGCGCAGCAACAACCCCCCCACCGTCTCTTTCAGCTGCGACTGTAGGGCCTGTACACGTAACCCTCCTCGCCAGCTTCTGGAATGCGCACGTTGGCAGCCCCTCATACTTCCACGCCCTTACTGCCAGCTGGCCATGCATTCATTGTTTTATTTATTTTTATTTGTTTGAAAATGGCCAACTATAATATCTCTTTTCACACCATGTCCAAGACAAGCCCTCCATTAACTTCAAATGCAGCTTAGTGCCCTTGTATTTTGACGTGCTCACACGTATCAAAAGGCCGCGCACAAATACGAGCCATCGAACAACTGGTACTGCCTTCAGCAGCTACGTTTCGGACGAGCTTGCTTCCAGAATTTCAACGTTGTCTCTGCATATTCACTTCCATCAAAGCCAGAAGCCTGATTGCCGCATCCTCGATGCCCACACCAAGTCAATGGGTGCTCCCACGACTTCACCACAACACCAACAGCACTCATGTACACATGTACAAGTTGATTTTGAGGTTCCCAAAAAACTACACACATATTTAGCAACCCCCTTTCTTCTGCTGAGACATTTATGTCCAGCAGCTGCACTAACAGTAACCACTTATCCCCCTGGATCAAATAGAAACCTCGGTGCATCTACCCTCCAATCCTTCAGGCATTCCCCTCCATCAGACAACCATTGACACACCCTGTCATCGCCTTCCATTTTCAGCAACCCCCTAGGCTCTTTATACATGGCCTCATCACCATCCACTGTCACACTTCCTCCTCCAGACCAGCTCACATAAGATAACCACTCCTCACCTCTACTCCCCTCGGACACATCTGACTCCCACCCGTAGTCAAATACCGAAATAACACTCATCTCATCATCAACTCCCATCTCATGGTCACCCAATTTGCCACCCACATCACTGGCTTCCAACCCTTCCACTGGACTAACTGCCAGACAACCAAACCGCTCATCCATATGCTGAGCATCCACATGCGGTGTGTCCACCATACACTCACTTCCCTTCAGCCCATCAACATCACACACAGCAACTTTAGACTCATCATTGTCGCTTTCTTGCAGTTTCTCCAGCTTCAAGACCATTGGCGATCCTGCAAGATTCTCCACATCTTGCATAGGCATCCCTACCATGTCTAAGCTCCCCAAACCCCCAAGCAAAGCATCTTGGTCCCCCTGACCAACAACAATAGTCTCACATGCATCCTCACCACTGACAACCACCTCATCCTCTTGGGCATGACAAGGAACACACACCTTGTGATCAGCATCCACACCTGCGAAATCTCTCACATCATCAACCAAAGGAGCATCCAGCTCACCATCAGTCACACCATCACTCCCTTCTTGCACAACTGGCATGCAAGCACTCTTCTCCAAGGAAGCCATCTTCAACAGATCATCCAGTGCACTATCAAGTACACTATCCAACTCACCATCCACACTCTCACCACCACAGGCTGCAATATCCAACTCATCACCTGGATCATCCACTTGGACTCCATCCACAGCATCTTCATTAGTAACACCTTGATCATCACACTCCACCTTGGCTGGCTGAAGTACTGGCACCTGTTCACAATCCACAACATCATCAATACTCCCATCCTCCTTCTCCTCCTCACCTCCTGAAAGCTCTTCAGGGTTAATTCCAGAAACCTCATCCTTCTCCATTCCCAACAGGCTAACCTGTCCCATATCCTGCTCTGCAACTGTGACCTCATGGACCTCACAAACACTGGGCTGAATTGCCTCCTTCACCTGCATATTAGGGCCACTCACCCTATCACTCATTCCCATAGACAATTGATATATTCCACCATCAGCTTTGGCTGGTCTCTCACATTGTGGACTCATATGACCCCACTCACCACAATTCCGGCATTGCACATCACACAGATACCCTTTCCCTCTTCCAATATCTGCTAAATTTCCTCCAGAACCAGATGATGCATCAGTCTTCCTTCCCATGACACCTATGCCTCGTTCTTTCCCTGTGGACTCTATCCAATTCACACTTAAAGACTTCATGAGCTCCACTGCTTCATGAACCTCCCTCTTCAAAGAATCCACCTGTTTAGGAACAACAGCAGCTTTCCTTCCAGGATGTATACTCTCAATCTGTGGCACCTTCACAAACCTCTTTGGCTCTTCCTGCATTCCCAACTGCCTCAGACGCTTCACCTTCCACTCCTTCTCTCGAGCTACTCTGATAGCCTCCTCAAAGCTATCCAGGTTCTTCAGTTCCACCTTCAGACGGATCGTTGGCTCCAGACCTGCCACAAACCGCTCCCTCTTTATCATCTGCGGGGGCACTTCAGGAATCAGAGCCTCACACCATAGACTCCACAGTCTACCAAACTCTATCAAATACTGACCCACATCCTGACCATCTTTCTGCTGAATGTTACACAACTCCTTCCACACTTCATTCGGACTCTTCACATGGACAAACTGTGCCAAAAATGCAGCTCTGACTACACAGTACTCAGGATCCTGTCGATGAACATTCCTGTGTGCAGTCATAAACATCTGCAACCATACTTTTGCATCACCCTGCAAGCAATAAGCCAAAATCCGAGAAAGGATCTCCGGGGTTGCCCTGTCTTTCATCAAAGCTGTAAACTCCATCTTCTCCAGAAACCTGGTTGCGTTTTCCTGTGGCAATCCCCAATACTCCGGAAAATCCTGAGCCATTTCCCAAATCTTTCTTCACACAGCCCTTTTTCTTCTTCCACAAACCAGAGGAAATCTGCTCCTCTGTGGAGGCACCAAAAAGTGATGGCACGGAAGCGGTAGAGCTGTCTACGCCCTTATAGCATGCCACACTTCCACACACGCATGCAAACACACCAGAACACCAGACCAAAGAGCATGAACAAGACTCATATTTCATAAAGGACCTTGACCTTTACAGAAGTGGATATCCCAAAAATATCCCAGACACCAGCTACACCAAGCACCCGCTCGCAATCAGCCTGCTCTAGCTCCTGGTCGCTCCCAATCCGTTCCCTCCTCGCTTCTCTGTAGCAGCCCTTCTCGCTCTCTGCTTTGCACCTCAGCTGAGGTCCCTCTGCTACACTTCGTACACTGCCAGTTCCTCAAGGTAAGAACCCAATGACCCTTCTATCTTTGGCACCAATCCAACAACCAAAAACCCCTGCTGTATCACCAGCCCAACAAAACCAGCTGCGCTCCACGCTTACCATCAAACGGCTGTCCGCTCCAGCCTGTCAGCTTCGAAGGAGCCCTCTATCAGGCCGCCACTTACGCCATCACACCCAAGGGCCTTCTCCACACCTTTTTCACGCCCGTCGGCTATTGACCAAAGTGGCTTTTCCTCTCAGCAGCCCGTGTTGTTTCCACAGTCGGCTTCCTCTGCTTCTTCAGTCGCTGTCAACAGCCTGCTTCACACCATGACCACTTCTTCGTTTCTCTCCTCACCTTTGCTATCTGCAGCTGCGTTCTCTCAGCACTCAACAGCTGCCTTCTCGCTGCTCTACACCTGGGAGGCTACCACGCTCTTCACTAGCAGCGGCCACCTCTGCGCCTTCCAGCTGCGCTCTCCTTTTGCGTTGGCAGCCAGGCCACCCCTCACACGACCAGCTACTTTGTACAAGGTGGCCGCTTCTCCCACGTCGACAGCAGCAGAGTCACCTTCTACCTTGCTCTTCCCTTCACTTTTTGCAGAGTTGCGCCCCAGAGCCCATCAACCCATAGGCGGTCTCCTCTCCCCGTCTGCTCCCAGCTACCACCTGGCTGCGCTTCGCCTGCAGCCTTCACACCAAAACATATGGGGCTTCCTCCCCGTCGGCTCTTCCCGTCTGCTTCCTCTCTTCGTCCAGCTGCGCCTACCGCTGCAGCCCACAAACACACCGGGCTCCTCCTGCCCGTCGGCTCCCAGCCGTCTCCACCTCACACAGCGGTGGCCTCCTGCCCCCCGTCTATGTGTCCACTTCTCTCCCCGCTGCTCCTCTGCAGCCCTCCACTCTACAACACGGCTTCCAGCCGTCTCCCTCTCTCTGCAGCTACGCCGACTGCTCCTCTTGTCCTGCGCTCCAACGAGACCCAGAGAGTTCTCTAACTCTCTACTCGTCTCCCCTGCGCAGCAACAACCCCCCCACCGTCTCTTTCAGCTGCGACTGTAGGGCCTGTACACGTAACCCTCCTCGCCAGCTTCTGGAATGCGCACGTTGGCAGCCCCTCATACTTCCACGCCCTTACTGCCAGCTGGCCATGCATTCATTGTTTTATTTATTTTTATTTGTTTGAAAATGGCCAACTATAATATCTCTTTTCACACCATGTCCAAGACAAGCCCTCCATTAACTTCAAATGCAGCTTAGTGCCCTTGTATTTTGACGTGCTCACACGTATCAAAAGGCCGCGCACAAATACGAGCCATCGAACAACTGATACTGCCTTCAGCAGCTACGTTTCGGACGAGCTTGCTTCCAGAATTTCAACGTTGTCTCTGCATATTCACTTCCATCAAAGCCAGAAGCCTGACTGCCGCATCCTCGATGCCCACACCAAGTCAATGGGTGCTCCCACGACTTCACCACAACACCAACAGCACTCATGTACACATGTACAAGTTGATTTTGAGGTTCCCAAAAAACTACACACACCGCCGTTATTCCATTGTGGGTGCCGCAATCTTCTTGGACAAGCTTCCACCATATCACCATTGAGAAACCATCAAAATATGCACAAAATTGAAAATGAAAGATATCAATTTTTCATGTCACAGTAGTTATCTATTATAAGATGGCATTGGAACATATAAAGAAGCCTTACCAAGAGCTTAATGTCAAATGGGGAAAGTCTACAAACTTATTGTACATGTTGCTTATTTAAGACTAATGATAGAGACTAGACTATTTTTTAAATTTGGTTGGCTTAGCCCGAAAACTAGTCACTTGTATTTAAGTCATTTTTGAAAAAATACAAGGATAATCATTATCTTGCAATAGTTTTCTTGCAAGATCTCCTCCTTCCATCTTCTTGTTACTTATATATTATTGTGTTTCTTACATGCTTGGATAGGTATGATTGTAGGTTTCTCTCTTGCAATGGCTTCTTCATTTCCGATCTTTTATTAGAGAGAACCATCATGAAGGCCCATATCTTCTTGCCTCCATCAAGCCATTGAGAGCGCTCCATTCACACCCCTTTAGCGAAGGAGTATTCTTGTGTGACAATGAAGTGAGGATGCGAGATGGATGGGACAGTAGACCCATAGAGGAGGTTTCAATTACCACTACTAGTCCATGGGCTCGTAGCGATGACAGAAGCGACACAAAAGTGTTGCTTACGCCACGTCTCGAGCCGTCGCTACAGGGTTTGTTGTTGTACATCGCTTAAGCGACGACAATAGCAACTTCTGTAGCGATGCATATGCGTCGCACAAGCGACGAAATTTTAAAAAGTTATTTAACGTCGCTTAAGCGAGGCTCAATCGCTTAAGCGACGATTCGACATTACGTTGCTTAAGCGATGACGCGCAACGAAAAAAAACGAACAACTACAAAATTTATATACCGGTTCTTGATTCATTTACATTAAACATAATGTTGTCTATATTTTTCTCATGATCTACCTACTGTTGCTCTCTTTGTCGCTTGCTATCTTGCAATTGTGATCTTGCAATTGTGATTGCACTCCATGCTATCGTTGTTTTTGCGGAGATTGGTCAGACACCGGTGCATAAACGAACATGGATTCTGGTAAACAATGCTATCTAGCTCTCTTTTATTGTTAATTTTTGAAATTGAAACACTCTAACTTTAACTATTTTCAAGCCTTACTTTATCTTTATAATACATATACATATACATATACATACACATATACAATGTGCATGCACATACATAGTACACACACACATACAATGTGCATACACATATACAATGTGCATATACAAACACTCTAACTTTAACTATTTTCAAGCCTTACTTTATCTTTATAATACATATACATATACATATACATACACATATACAATGTGCATGCACATACATAGTACACACACACATACATAGTACACACACATAGTAGTACATACATATGTTTAATGTTATGCATACATAATGCAAGCATGCATGCATTATATATGTATGTATGTAAGACATTATGCATGCATTATAAATGTATGTATGTATGTAAGACATTATGTATATATGTATGTATATCACATGTATATATGTATCTACAGTGTATGAATCCATGCATGTGTGTATGTATATACATGCATCTATGTATGTATGTACATTGTATGTATGCATGCATGCATGCATGTATGTATGTATGTAAGCATTCCTGACAAACGGGAGCAGGGAAGGGGATAGGGCAATCCCGAGGATGGGACAAAGATTGACAGTTCAAAAAACTTTATTTAACTTCAACTATTTTCAAGCTTTACTTTATCTATATAATACATGTACATAAACATATACACATATAATACATATACATATACATATACATATATATACACATACAATGTGCATGTGCATACATAGTACATACACATATAATAGTATATACGTATGTTCTGCATACATAATGCATGCATAGTATATTATGTATGTTCTGCATACATAATGCATGCATGCATGCATTATATATGTATATATATATGCACGGATGTATGTCATATGTAGTACATATGTCATATTATATATATATATATATATATATATAATACATATACATATACATATAAATGTACATATACACACATATACAATGTGCATGTACAAACATAGTACATACACACATAGTAGTACATAAACACCATATTAGATAATTTGGGAAAAATCCCATTCCCATTTGAAAGATGGGAGCATGGTGAACTTGTCCAAAAGTTTGTCAAAACCCCCTCATGTGACATATCATCGGAAAGATCTTGAAGAGTAGAATCTAAATCTATGATCTCTGACAAGTTTGGAGTTAGTATGTTTAAGATATGTCCAAAACTATATGGAGTAATTGATTCCCAAAATGTGAGATTTTTTCCAAATTACCTAATATTGACTTCATACATATATACATGCATACATGCATTGTATATGTAGTACATATGTCATATTATATATATATCTATATAATACATATACATATACATATAAATGTTTATTGCTTATCACATCTTCCACATACTTAAAAGAACTTAAGACTTTCTGACAGACTATTTGACAAACTAAATGACAGCGCTGGTGACAAATGGATTGATAACTGAATTAACAAGTAGATTGATAAAGAGATTAACACATTACATCTTGCATTCAGAAATCCACCCAAAAACTACACAGAGAATCTGCCATTAAAACATCTTTCTTCTCCATCTTTTCCTCTAACCACCAAGAACTACCTCATAGATAAAAACTCCCACAACTTCTAACTTCCATCCAGTTCCAAAAGACACTTTTCATTACATCCGATTATGACAAACTTAAAGATAAAAAAGTAGTCAAAAAAGAGCATCTAATTTTTAGCCTTAAACACTTGCGATGGCTTGAGCCATAAGCTGACTTTGGATCCACAATCCCTTGATCCGGATTATTTTGCGCTTTATCCTTCTCAATACTTGCATCTTGAACTGTCACTTCAACTTCCAACTTCTTTGTCTTCTCAGCTTCTGGCTCTGCCTCTAGAAGAACAATAGTATTCACCTGAAGCTCATCCTGCTTGTCTGCCTTTGCTTTAACTCCTGATCCTTCCCCCTCAAACTCCAACTGCACCACATTGACCTTTCGCTCCGCTTCCAACTGTTGCTGCGAATCTGCCACAGTCCGCTTCAGCTCCTCATTTTCATTTCAAACACGCTTATCAAAGCACATTCTGAATTTATCAATGGGCTCCCCCAAATGTTCTTCAAACATGCGGCTGGCATGACTCCATAATTTTTGAGTATATTGCTGCACCTCTTTCTTCAACTCTTCCAAATCCACCTCAGCCACCAGCACCCCTGTAACAGATTGCCCCTCCAAGACTGCTTTCTCAATACTGATCAACGGAGTCAGTCTGTTTATCAGAAAATTATTATCCGACATAAGCTCCATAATCCTGTCTTCAAAAGACTTGAACTACACATCAATGGCCATTTTTAAGCCATCTACCCAACTACCAAATTCCATAGCTGCTTGCAACACTTCCTCCATCTTCCCTTGCATCTGCTCATTGAATTTTGACAATTCTTGCTCAAGCTGAGCCTTTTCTTTTCCTGCTACATCCAACTGATCCTTAAGAAACTGGATCTGCCTTTCTAATACTCCCAACTGCTCTGAATTCACTTTCTGACCCTCCAAAGACACAAGCATTGCCTCTTGATTATTAATAAATCTGCCTAACTCCGCCAGGCTATTAATAGCCTCATTTACAGTAAATACCCCAGGCAGATTGTTAGCCCAACTCTGTAACATCAGAGGTTTGGACACAGACTAAAATGGCTTCTGTTCTCTCGACTATTCTCCCAACTTTTTTGGAATGAAGGTGAAAGTCTTGGCCTTTGACCCTACATGAGGCACACTTGGCAAAGAACAAAACAGTGTAGACTTACTTGCTCCCCCTTGGGCTACCGCATCACTGCACTCCGGAGTCACCCAAGTTATGCGATGTGCTGGCTTTTGCTTTGAACCCGCCGATGGAGATCCGTACTCCACCTTCCGCTTCTTAGCCTCCTTTGACAGCGTTACCACACCGATCCCACAGGTACCTGCAACACATGACTGAAAATACCCCCCAAATATGGGACAAGCTTTGTCAGGGACGGTGATCTCCTCTTATCTTTGAACTCCGCAATCTGCAGTCTCTCAAAAAGAAATGAGGCCCAGTCAATGTGAACCCCGCGCTCTGCATTCCATAACGGTGCAAACACATCTTTGGACATGTATGCTGTCTTTGCGAGCAAACAGATTTTATCCAAGTACCAAAATAGATGCTTGCTCCTCACTTTTTTTGCATTCCTCACCATATAGTAACCCCTGGTGCCCCTGTGGGGCGACCCAAACTCCCCTTTCATGATAGACTCCGTAATCTTCTTTAGCTTTGCACCCTGTTGATTAGGCAACTTAAACACCTCAGCCACTAATTGCGGCGTTACCTCTTAAGTCAATATTAGGTAATTTGGGAAAAATCTCACATTTTGGGAATCAATTACTCCATATAGTTTTGGACATATCTTAAACATACTAACTCCAAATTTGTCAGAGATCATAGATTTAGATTCTACTCTTCAACATCTTTCCGATGATATGTCACATGAGGGGGTTTTGACAAACTTTTGGACAAGTTCACCATGCTCCCATTTTTCAAATGGGAATGGGATTTTTTCCAAATTATCTAATATGGTGTTTCTTTATCATCAATGATGTAGCCCGTGTTTTCCCTCAAATGCTGCATTTGTTGTTCTGCATAAGGATTGTGCTGCCATGCAGACCAAGGCAGCTATGCAAATTAAAACAATCCAATCCGCTTCAGCCAAACCTTCGTCTCATCTGCATGCAAATCAATACCTTCCTCTGACTCCGTGTCGTGACTTTGGGCTTCTGATACATTGTCGGCTTCATCATCATCTTCAATCACCTGCACAGCGACCCGCGACGTCTTCAATTCCTCCAAAGCGACCTTCATCGAACGCGTCTACGGCATAAGATCACTTCCCTGCTCTTGGGGTTGCATGAAGACTTTCTTCCTCAAACTCTCAGAGAACATCTTGAACAGGACACAGAAAGTGCTCAAAAATACCAAGCTTCCACACACTTTGATTTGGACTATTCGGGCACGTCGACCCTTTGAAGGTTTACCATGGTGCTCCTTCTCAAAAAATGCACCCCATGCAAATTTCTCAAAAGGTGTGCCTAAAATCTGTCTCACACGTGGCACCATTCTTTTCTTAACTTGAGTGCAAAGATTCCCTCGAAATAATTTATTCCCCCCATTTTGACTTTCATTTTGGCTGTCCTTTTGACAAAATATTTGACAACCACATTGTCTATCCAAAAATTGCTTTCCCTCAATCATTCCGATTTCGCTTCAGCCTGCCATCAAATTTCCCTGAAAATCTAGTTGCCAACTTACTTTCCTCCTTACTAATTCTACTCCGATTCCTAATTCAACTTCTTACTAATTCTACTCCGATTCCTAATTCAACTTCTACATGCCTCACAGCAATGTCTTTAGCCTTATTAATCATCCATCTTGGAATTTCAGGAATCTTACCATAAAACCTAGTTGCCAACTTACTTTCCTCCTTACTAATTCTACTCCGATTCCTAATTCAACTTCTACATGCCTCACAACAATGTCTTCAGCCTTATTAATCATCCATCTTGGAATTTCAAGAATCTTACCATAAAACTTCTTCAGTCAGAATCCATTCACTGGCTTAGGGATAGGAGTTCCAAACACATCTATCAATCTAAAAGTTCCTTGCCCCAATTCTTACACAATCTGATATGGACCAAAATACCTAAGCTTCAACTTTCCCGGGTGTGGCCCTAATTTCAAATTGTACATCATCACCCAATCACCTTATTTAAAAATTTTGAATTTAACCTGCCTTGTCATCCATGCTTGTCTTCTGTTTTGACTTACTTTTGCCACATAAGCACTATAAATTCTATCTTCTTCCAACTTTAACAATTCCTGCTGCCTATGCAACAATGAATCTTCAGGGCTCAATCTATGCTGAACTGCAAGCCTCAAGCTAGATATCACATATTCCATAGGGACAACTGCCTCAATCTCGTAAACTAGCTTAAAAGGTGTCATGCCTGTTGCCACCTTGTATGCAGCTCTAAATGACCACAATGCTAAATCCAATTTCTCATCCCAATCTGCCCTGTTTTCAGAAACAATCTTCTTCAAAATCCTCACTAACACCTTATTTGTGCTTTCCACCTGCCCATTAGCTTGCGGATGATATGGGGTAGATTTCTTATGAAGAATCATGTGCTTGGATGTCAACTCCTTAATAACTGAATTTAGAAAATGGACACCTTGATCAGACACCAATTCTATCGGACACCCAAATCTGGTCATCATTTTGTACAGGTACCTAGCCACACTGGCTGCCTTGTTATCCTTCAAAGCCACTGCTTCCACCCATTTGGTGGCATAATCTGTTGCAACCAGGATGTACCTTGCGCCTGTTCTTCTGGATTTCGGCTTAATCAGCCCAACAAAATCAAGACCCCATTTTTGAAATGGTTCAAGGGGTAATATCGGATGATCCTACATCCGATCCATGGAAGTTGGCTGGCCCATCTTCTGGCATTGCACACATTCTCTTGCAAATGAATAAGCATCCCTCAGCAATAATGGCCCCACCACAGTCTAGCTTGCATAATCTTTCTACCAGTAATCTCTCCCGAAAAATGACCTCTAGCTACACCAAAATGTGCTTCTTGTAAAATTGCCTTCTGTTCTTCATCTGGCACACATCACTGAATGATCTGATCTGCTCCTCTTTTATACAAAGATCCGGCAATTATAAAAGATGGTCTGCTCCTTAGAACAAACTTCTTCCTCTGATCAGCTGTCATGTTGGAAGGTAATACCCCATCGGTCAAAAACTGAACCAGTTGGTCATACCAGTTGTCATATGCTTGTTGACCTTGAACCTGAAACAATTCCATATCTGGCAATTCATCCGAAACCCCTGATATATCCGAGACATTTTCCAGCCTCCTCAAATAATCTGCCATTGCATGCTGATTTCCAGGAGTATGCACTACAGTGTAATCAAATTCCTGCAACAAAAGCATCCATCTTGCAAGCTTTCCTTCCAGCTTTGGTTTATTGACCAAAAACAACAGAGCTTGATGATCCACATGAAAAACAACTTTGTTTCCCTGAATTTTTCCAATGCAAAAATCATTCCCCTAGCTTCCCTCTTTGTGACAGTGTAATTCCTTTCAGCTGGATTTAACATTCTACTTGCATAATACACTGGTCTAAACCATCCTGGAACCTTCTCCTGCATCAAAATAACTCCAACTGCCATATCCGATGCATCCACATAAATATGGAAAGGTAACTCCCAATTTGGTGATTGAAGGATAGGTGAAACTACCAACATTTTCTTGATAATCTGAAAGGCTTTTTCCTGTGCTTCACCCCACACAAAACTCACATCTTTTTTGGTCAAATGACTCAACAGTGCACACACATCAACCAAATATCTCAAATAACGGCCATGCCATTTAGTTTGACCAAGAAATCGCATAACTATCTTCAAATTATTCGGTGCTATTGCCCTCTGAATTGCACTAATCTTGTCAGCATCTATTGACATCCCCTCCTTGGATATGATGTGACCCAGTAGCTTTCCTTTTTGAACTGCAATAGCACATTTGTGCGGGTTTAAAGCTATTCTAAACATCCTGCACCTCTCCAAACATTTCCTTGAATGCTCCAAATGTTTAATCTTCTCCCCAAAAACTGAAAAATCATCCATGAAAATCCGCATAAATTCTGTCAAATATGGTTCAAAAGTTTTAAAAACTCCCTTTGAAAATGAAGGTGGTCCATTCTTCAAACCAAAGCTCATTACTGTATAAGCAAATGCTCCCCATTCATCAGTGATAAAAGATGTCTTCTCAATGTCTTCTTTTGCCATTGGAATCTGATTATAGCCAGAAAATCCATCAAGAAAGCTATACATCTCATGCCCTGCAACATCATCCAAAACTGAATCAATGAATGGCATTGGAAATGGATCCGCAATAGTTGCTGCATTCAACTTTCTGTAATCCACACAAACTCGAATTCTCCCTTACTTCTTTGGCACCACCACAATTGGGGACAACCACTCTGCTTTATCCACTGGGATGATAAATCCAACATTGAGAAGTTTATCCAACTCTTCCTTCACCTGTTTGGCGTAATTCGGATTCTTTCGTCGTCGGTACCTTTGCTGGATCACAGGCACCGCATCCTCCTTTAAATTTATCTAATGCCTATACACATGGGGATCCATACCCTTCAAATCAAAATAATCCCAAGCAAACACATCCATGAATTCCTGCAAAAACACCTTTAAATTGGCCTTGAAATTATCATCCAGGTTGACACTCACTTTGACAACCTTCGGATTCTCCACAGATCCCAAATTTAAATCCTGCAAATCATCCTCCTTCACTCTGGAAACCTTCTCCATCAATTTATCATACAAGAACTCTGCTCTAATTATTGCCTCCTTAGGCGCGATCTCAGCAGCATCATCAACTTCTTCCACATTGTCACCATCATCAGTTTTTTCTTCCTTTATTTGCGGAATCTTCTCGGAAGTACTATCAGCCATTTGACAAAACACATCCTCCTGAATCGGATAATCAACATATCTATCAAGAATCCGTTCCACATCCACTTCAAAAACAAAAACCACTGTTGGATTGGCTGCCAAAAAATTATCTTCCTCATCATCCTCAACTTCTTCCGCCAAACTAATTGGTTGTGCCATCATTGGCTTCACTGCCCTTGACATGTCCTAGCTAGATCCCATTCAATTTGGTATTGTTATCACTTTCTTACCCTTCTTTAATGTAACCACATTCTTCTCCCAATCCTGCTTGAGCTTTGTTGTTCTAAACCACGGCCTTCCTAACAGCATTGAATATGCATTTGCATCATCTTTCATCCGCAAAACAACAAAATTTACTGGAAACTGCAAACCTTGTATGATAAGAGATTGTTTCCTCAACATCCCAATAGGTTGAACCCGACTCTGATCCGCCATGCATACCTAAAATGGTGCTGGCTCAAGCTGAACATTCTTTATCTTCAAAAACTCCAATTCTGACAAAATATTGACTCTAGATCCGCCAGCCAAAAAAACTGTTGAAAATCTCCGATCATCAAAATCCAGTTGAACTATGGGAACAGTGAAATCCACATCTTCAGGACTAATCTGATACTACCCACACTTTGATTCAGCACAGCCCGGATTCCACACACTTTCGACTTTCCCATAGCCGAATAAACTCGATCCCTAAACATCGGAACCAATGAAAGCAACTGATCCAATGTAAAACTAAGAGGACTATTCAACAACTCTTGAAACAATGCTTCAGACTTATCCTCCTTATGCTCCTCCTTATCCAAGGATTTCTTCTTTCTCTGCTGCATTTCCTCTTTCTGTTGAACATCCAAAATTCCTTCAGTTACTTCTTCACGACAAACATCCTTCTGTTCCTCCCAATCTAATGGAGACTTTAGCTTTGCCTTAGAACGTGTAACTGCCATAACTTCTGAATCTCGTTCAACACACTCTGAATAGTCACATGTTATCCCACATTCCACCATTACTCCACCTGCTCTTGCTTCCAAACAAACATCCACATTCACCATGTTACTCTGAGGAGGTTTATTCACTTCCGCTTGTTGCACAAGAGGCGCAGGTAACTGAGGTAATTGTTGAGGAGGTCTTGGTTGATTCCACCCCTGCGGAGTCCAGTTCTGCTGATTCCAATTCAGGGGCAGCTGCCAATTTTGCTGTTGTTGTGACCATCCCTATTGTTGATTCCAATTCCTTCCCAATGATGGCCAAAAATCTTGATCTTCTTCCTTGATTAAAATTCCCTCTAAATGGTGGTCTCCCTAATGGTCTCCAATTCGGATAGGGTTGCTGTGGCCTCTGCCATCCTTGATTTCCAAATGATCTCTGCTCATCCGAAGTTTCCGAAAAAATGTCATGAGACTGTGTCATATTTTGCTGCATCTTTTGTTGTATTCTTTCAGGAATTACCCCCCTAAAGCTAGGATTATACCTGCAATCCGTGGTTTTGTGACCATCTTTGACACAAATGTCACAGTGCTCTATCTTCTTTTCTGACTCCTTTTGAAATCCCATCTCTTTCAATTTCTTTTCCACAGCCTTCTCAACTGACACCTCCTTAGTCCTTTCCTTTGACTTCTTACTTAACTTCCCCTTTTGTTTCTTCTTCTTATGCTCCTCATCCTCTGACTCTGAGACACCACTAGAATCATCATCACTACTTGAACTTGAATCCGTATCAGAATCCATATCCAAATCCTCCTCCGAATCCTCATCCGTACTGCCATCACTTGACTTCTTCCTCTTTTTCTCCTTCTTCTTCTTCTTCCTCTTTGAATGCCTTTTTCCAGAGCTCAAATCTGATAAACCAAACCTTTTCTCCTCTCAAGTTGTAGTATTTATGAGTTCATTCATTCCTCCCACAACATCAACACCAGCTACTGCATTCCGCAACTCCTTTCTGAGGCCTTTAACATAATATGCTGCCAATATCTCATCAGTGGGCCTTTCTTGAGGAGTGAGCCTTCTCACATACCGATTGAACCTTTGTGTGTAATCCTCCACAAACATCCTCTTTTGCTTTACTACTTTAAGTTTTGTCAACACATCATTGGCGGTCTTTTCCACCCGAAACCGATTCAAAAATGCAATCCTCAATGCATCATAATCTGCAAAATGTCCTGGCACAAAATTGCTAAACCATTGTACAACTTTCCCCTCAAAGGTTGTCTCAAACTAGCGCATCTTGGCTTGCGCATCATATACTCCGGCAAATCCTCTAGCCTACCATCGAGTCTCAAATTGAGCTACGTGATAATCAGGGTCTTCTTTTGACTTTCTTGAAAAGCTTTCGAATTTGACGTGCAAATCTGCTCGTCGCTGCTGCCATGTTAAAAGGTCTATTTAGGAGTACCTGCCTACTGGTTCTCCTATTCGGTAACGGATTGAATTGCAACCGTCTTCGAGGCAATAATGCCTGTTGTATTACTGTTGTTGCTAAAACATGTGGAAATCCTCGTGCTAATCTTGGAGTTGCTGCCCCTGAATTAACCACTGCATTCTCTGAATCCTCATCAGAACTATCTGTTGATGACATTCCACTGTCATCTCCTTCATGCAACCATCGTTGATGTTGGTCATCTCCCCAATACTACAAACCCAAACTCCTTGCTCTTGACCTTGTAAAATAGAAATGAGATGATTCCCCTGAATCCTCCAGAGCGAACGCAAACCCCTGCCACTATAAATGCATGAATGAAAAAAAATCTAACCATTGCCTACATAAACCTCTTCATCTTGCAGCACTCACCATTAACAGAAGAATGTAAGCCCGCGCATGAAATTCATCACAAACATCGTGATCGCCAAGTGTTTATTGCTTATCACATCTTCCACAGACTTAAAAGAACTTAAGACTTCCTGACAGACTATTTGACAAACTAAATGACAGCGTTGGTGACAAATGGATTGACAACTGAATTGACAAGTAGATTGACAAAGAGATTAACACATTACATCTTGCATTCAGAAATCCGCCCAAAAACTACACAGAGAATCCGCCATTAAAACATCTTTCTTCTCCATCTTTTCCTCTGACCACCAAGAACTACCCCATAGATAAAACCTTCACAACTTCTAGCTTCCATCCAGTTCCAAAAGACACTTTTCATTACATCCGATTATGACAAACTTAAAGACAAAAAAGTAGTCAAAAAGAGCATCTAATTTTTAGCCTTAAACAATAAATAGACATATACACACATATACAATGTGAATGTACAAACATAGTACACACACACATAGTAGTACATACATATATACATGCATACATGCATTGTATATGTATACATAATGTATGTACATACATAGTACATACACACATAGTAGTACATACATATGTTATGCATACATAATGCATGCATTGTATATCTATACATATATGTATGTATGTAAGACATAATGTATGTATGTATCTCATCCGGCATCTGCTCTCATCTGGTATCCCGTACTCTCTTATTTTTGTACAGAATCTGACTAGTTTTCTGTATGGCTTGCGGAAGGTTCCTGTCCCGCATTCTTTCGTACTGTCCCGCACTCTTCCGGATCTCCTCTATACCCGTCTCTCTCCCTTCTGGAACTCCATTCCGGTCTGCATTCCGGTTCATATAGATATTCCGGCTCCTTCCGGATCCGCATTCCGGACTGTATTTTCCTTCAAAATGAAGACTAGAGAAGCAAACGGTGGCGTACTTCTATTAGGCCCCACACATAGTAATTGACTCAAAATATATTATTTTACTAAGAGGCAAAATATACATAACCAAAAATTAAATCTTTATGCCAAAATTTTATATATACATGTCTATATCAAAAAGGGTCCTTACAGTATGTATGTCATATGTATGTATGTATATACATGCATGTATGTATGCATGCACATTGTATGCATGCATGTATGTATGTATGTATGTATGTAAGCAATCCCAACGAACAAAAACGGGGATGGACAAAAACAGCAATGAAAAAACTTTTTTAATAATAACTATTTTCAAGCTACTTGGTACATGGTACTTGGTGCACTGTACTTGGTACATGGTAATTGGTACATGGTACTTGGTACATGATAATTGGTACATGGTCCATATAGTAATTGGTACATGGTACATGGTGATAATTGGTACATGGTCGATAGTAATTGGTACATGGTACATGATAATTGGTACATGGTCCATAGTAATTGGTACATGGTACTTGATAATTGGTACATGGTCCATAGTAATTGGTACATGGTACTTGATAATTGGTACATGGTCCATAGTAATTGGTACATGGTACTTGATAATTGGTACATGGTCCATAGTAATTGGTACATGGTACTTGATACTTGGTACATGGTACTTGGTACTAGATTCGATGCTTGGTACTTGATTTAGTATCAGGCTCCATAATGAAACTTCGAACTCGCAATTGATACATGATATATGGTATCAATTGGTCGGTCTAACTTTGGGGTACCTTAAGCAATAAACATGGGAACAAAGAAAGCTTTTTAGTGTTAGACTTGGTACTTAAGTTGGGTATCATGTTGAAACCTTGTACTTGCAAATGATTACATGGTACAGGTACGTGGTACATAAATTGTACTTTGAAATCACATGTTTGAAACTTCATGGTTTGGATCTTTAAGCTTGAAAGTTAGCTTAAGTTGATACGTATCGTACAATCAGGGACCCCTGCAAAAAATATGAAAATCAAAAGCTTGTTAATATTAGAGCCTAACATAGAAAAACAGTCAGTGGAACTGCGATAAAGTTTTTGATTGGTCTCTATCTAGCTTTCCAAGAGCTTTTGAGAAATTGGTGATGCTTGCCAATCTTTTGCTTCTTTTGATGTGTTACATTGTGGACTCGCCTCTTTTCTTGTCTAGGATTTGTTTTGTTTTAAAACATACAGATAAATAAATAACATTCTATCTTCTCGCACATACTTAGGCTAATTAACTTACCGACAAATAATTAATTGTTTGACAATAGACAAATTCAGCGATGCAACGAGAGCATATGTCAATATATATCATCAACAAATATATGTACATGTGTCTACAGTGTGTGGTGATCAATCCTCTCATATACAAAATAGATCACTAAGTATCACTACGTGAGCCATCACTACATGAGTCGCTACTATCAGACTCGGAATCATCATCAACATTAGCACTGCCACCACCTGTGCCCCCAACCACAACACCACCATCACTACCGCCACCACCTGTATCCCCACCCAAGATCACGCCGCTGCCGCCCGCCTCAGACTCTCGTCGTCGCCCCTCGGCCTCCTGTCGAGCCACCTCTATCATGTCCTCCTCGCCATGTTGCTCCTGCATTACTTAGTGAAATCAAATAAGAATATATTACAGTTAATATGAAAATAAACCACAAAATAAATCAATGATACCCACAAGTGGAACAGGCATGTCCGGAAGTGTCGCTTGTAAAGCACGGTACCCGTAGTATGTAGCGTACTCCATCTCCTACGCCGTAGGTGCACGACCATAGTCTTTGGTCTACATCAAGACAACCAAAGACTTATTGATTTCTTCATTCAATAATAGTATCTTTGAAAGTTAAAATTAGAATGATTTATACTCACAAATGTGGCCACAAATCCATCTCGACCCATCCGGCCTAGTCTAGATCTGCTGTGACCAACTTGCAGTCTCTTTCGTGCTACCATCTATGTAAATTTCATTAAACAAAATGACACAGATTAGAGAATATTTAGAATCAATCTATCAAAGTTCAAAATTAATTCTAATATACATTAGCAAAGGCACGCACCTTCTGCTGAGGAAAAGTGATGCGTAGGCGTCTCTCCTTGCGGAAGTATTGCCATGTCTCCATGCACATATCAACCCTCCTCTTGTTTGTCTCCACCATACAGTAGCGTCTATTTATTTTTCATATTGCATACCATAGAACTTGTTAGATTTTAATGTTTTCTTTCATGCATTGCTTTTTTCTTCTCGATCATTTGATTAATGACTCGTGTTTTTATGGTACTTGAAAATCAGATTCGGACCAATCAAAGGGTACACCACGACCTCCTACTCGTGGTGATTGGGGTGCACAGAGTTCCAATACTCCACATGAACCTGTTTATGATGATTTCTACTACGAGGAGTCTATTATATGCTGGTGCGCTCGTTTGCGTGGCACATATCGAAGGCCGCGCGACGGGAGTGCTTTTCACATGAGATGACTCATGGTACTTTTGAGGAGCGAGCACCGCCACCTGAGGAGCGACATCGACCTATGGTATGTGACTGTTCTCCCTTAGTTTTATTATTGGTTATTTTATAAATAAAAGGCTCATATATAATGTAACCATATCATATATGTAGATATATTCACTCGATGACAAGGATGACTTCACTATCAGTGGTGCACATGTCTCTCGCACACACGGCACGGACAGGTCACTTGTCAGCTTTGCAGCTCGAGGTTTCTGTTGGCTATATATAGAATGTCTCTATATATATAGCCCTAGGATCTCCTCTATATATACTCATCTATTGTGTGTATTCCACACACTTTTGGGGATCTTCATCGTGTGCATCTCTCGTCTCCTTCGTCACTTCCAACATGGTATCAGAGCTTGTCGAGCTTACCGTTATTCTAATCCGATTCTACTTCATGAAACTAAGTGTTATTTTAAGTATGCAAGCCTCGGTGATTCTGACAGGTTTGGTGAGTTTGTAATTTTGGTGCCTTGGTATGATGCCATGGTGGTGATGGTTACACATTTTATTGATATATGTATATGTGTTCATTGCATTGATGTAATTCACTCACTACAATCCATGATGCCATGGAGTTGTTCCATGATGATGGTTACATGTTTCGTCAATGATGGTTGACTACGTTTCCATGGATTGTATCCATGATGCCATGGTGTTGTTCAATGATGATGGTTACATGTTTCGTCAATGATGGTTGACTACGTTTCCATGGATTGTATCCATGATGCCATGGTGTTGTTCCATGATGATGGTTACATGTTTCGTAGATGATGATTGATTACGTTTCCATGGATTGTATCCATAATGCCATGGTGTTGTTCCATGATGATGATTATATGTTTCGTTGATGTTGGTCATTCCAAGCTATATGTTTTGTTGATGTTGGTCATTCCAAGCTACATTTTTCGTTGATGTTGGTCATTCCAAGCTACATGTTTCGTTGATGTTGGTTCACTTGGCTAATCTATATTGGTTGATTATGTTTCCATGGATTTTATCCATGATGCCATCGTGTTGTTCCATGATGATGGTTACATGTTTCGTCAATGATGGTTGACTACGTTTCCATGGATTGTATCCATGAAGCCATGGTGTTTGGATGCACCGTGCCTTGGCTCTGGCTCATCAGATTGACTAGGTTTATTTAAGTCTATCAATGTCTTTTGTGGTCTACAATGCAACCATGCAGGTCTAAATGGCTATAATGGTGGTCAAGTCTTGGAATTCAATCTATGGCAACTAACAAGAAATTCCGTCGAGCATATTTTCCGAGAGAGGTTTGATTTCTCTTCCTGTCAGAGGTTTGATTTCTCGTCCTATCAGCTTATGAGCTTTATGTTCACATCATGTCATCCTGGCTACATGCTGCTTGTGGATGTCAAAGAGGTTCGCTTTTTCATCATGTCTGGTTATCCTACCTATGGACGTAAGAGGTTTGATTTCTCGTCTTGTCATCTTATGAGGTTTACTTTCATATCATGTCATCTTGGAGGTTTGATCCAAGTTATAGTTGTCTCATTATCTTGACTCATAATATTGGAGGTTTGATCTTATGTCATAGATTTTTCCCATGGCAAAGATATGATTCTAGCTTTCCATGATATCCTTACTAACTAGAATGAGTGTCATTTTCTATTTTAGTGACAGGTCAATCTTCCAAGTGAACTTCTCCAAGTAACCAGATTTCCTTACCAAATCTAGTTCATTTGCCATTGATTGGATGATCTTCCACAAGTTGACATTGCCATGCATATCCTTGCGGATTGACTATATTCCTAAGCAACCATATAATAGATACCTTTATGTCTATTTCTTTATGTACATCTTTTCGTGTACATCTCATATTTCTATAACAAAATTATGGTTTTCCATTTGTTATGGAGACTTCTTCCATATTACAGGGTTTATGGATCAGGATTGTATTTGGATATTGCTGAGCTTCAATATAGAGAAGAGACTACAAAAATATTATTTGGCATCGTCACCCCACGAAGATAGACTCGCACCCAACCTACATGAATGGATCAAGACAACATGAAAATGGATGACCTTCAAAGCCTTCGTTTGGCTATTGTACACATAAGAGTGATGAAGTATATATGGGAGTGATGTAGCTCCTTCATGGCTATTGTATATATGGGAGTGATGTAGCTCCTTCATGGATATTGTATATATGGGAGTGATGTAGCTCCTTCGCAGCCTTCATGGCTATTGTATATATGGGAGTGATGTAGCTCCTTTGAATAATACTTTGTAACTATAAAATAATTTAATATAGCGGTAGGTGTATATAGAGCTGTGGGTTTTTCCCTTGAGCCCCCAAGGGTTTTTTCATCCACAGTTAGAGACCCTTCTTTGAGCGGGGGTGTTGGCTATATATAGAATGTCTCTATATATATAGCCCTAGGATCTCCTCTATATATACTCATCTATTGTGTGTATTCCACACACTTTTGGGGATCTTCATCGTGTGCATCTCTCGTCTCCTTCGTCACTTCCAACATGTTGGCTATATATAGAATGTCTCTATATATATAGCCCTAGGATCTCCTCTATATATACTCATCTATTGTGTGTATTCCACACACTTTTGGGGATCTTCATCGTGTGCATCTCTCGTCTCCTTCGTCACTTCCAACATGCTTGAGCCCCCAAGGGTTTTTTCATCCACAGTTAGAGACCCTTCTTTGAGCGGGGGTGTTGGCTATATATAGAATGTCTCTATATATATAGCCCTAGGATCTCCTCTATATATACTCATCTATTGTGTGTATTCCACACACTTTTGGGGATCTTCATCGTGTGCATCTCTCGTCTCCTTCGTCACTTCCAACAGTTTCTCGACATCGTCTACCTCCTTCTTTGGAGGCCGAGATGGGTGGAGATCATCCTTTGCCTACTTGTTTGCATTCTCTAGTACAGACGTATGATCGCAGATGATACGGAGGATGGCAGAGAGGATCACTTCCTTTAGATGGAGTGGTTTTCAGCTTTTGGGAAAGTCGCGACATGATTGCTCCATCTACCATTAGTGGAGAAGGACGAGGCCTCTTTATTGCACAGGATTTACATGTGCCCCCTCGTTTAGAGGTCACCCTTATGTCTTTCTGTGGCCCTATATATAGATGGGGTCCATGGCATCAGCTTACTTGCTACATTCAGAGCATGAGTACTTATGGATTATGTCTCAATGCAGCCTCTCTTTCTGATAGAGGGATCACACATGCAGCCTCTCTTTCTGATAGAGGGATCACACATGCAGAAGGACAAAGACTCTATGTTGATGGAAGACCTTACTCTCAAGGAAACATAGCAGGTTTAATCAATAGTAGTCGAGGGATGAGTTCAAGAACCAATTGCACGTTTGTGGAGTGTGAGAATAGTCATGAACTAGAACATATGAGCAAGGATGTAGAAAGATACATAGTTGTCAATGCTATTAGATCATTACGTGCTGGTGTGGTCAATTATGGATGGCGTAGACCTCCATGAGCATCCTTACTAGATGAGGATTGAGAGCTTCATTGTATACATTTCCTAATGTTATTGGACCTCTTGTACCCTAATTCTATAGTTTAATTTGCGCCACGTTCTCTACTGTCTGTATTTTAATTTGATAATCATTTTTTATTGTCTGTAATTATTTTGTATCTATCTTTTCTTTTATATAGAAGCATGCTATTGATATTGCCTTCAATTATGTAGATTTCGGATTGTGACATCAACAATATCACAAATCAATGTTCACATGACGCATCTCACATGTCAATAGAGTGCATGAGGATCCTACACAGGAGTGATCCTAATGCGTATGCAAGACTAAAAAAATAATATTCTCAGGACTTCAATAATGTGCGGGACCATATCTTTGATGACGACGATGGCATGTCTGATTTTATTGAGGATTGGTATCAAAATAATAGTGCGAGTGATATTCCTAATAACAACGAGAAGTATCTTCGAGAAGAAGCTCTAAAGCGTATCTACGCAGGAAGCCAGCTAGCACGACTCAGTGCAAGCTTACTTATTCTGAATCTTCAAAATCGTTTTGGATGGAGTAATATATCCATTTCAGCACTTTTGAAGTATGTAACAATCTAACATTTTTTTTAATCTAAATATTCTAGGAGGAATCACAATATGTTTTGTTCTTATTGATCATATTTTTAATTGTTTTTGCAAGCTACTCTCTCAGAAGTTCTTGCCGACAAGCAATTAACTTCCTACATCACATGATGAGGTGAAGAAGATGAGAAGTAGTCTTGGACTTGACTATTCTTCTATACATCCATGTCCCAACGATTGTATTTTATATAGAGGTCAGTACGAGGACGGTGTGACATGTCCAAAATGTCAAACTCCTCGTTATAAAGAGGAGAAAGGTAAGGTCTCTCGAAAGGTATTGAGACATTTTCCCCTGGCTCTGTGTATAAAACATATGTTCCAAAGTCCCGAATTAGCTAAGCTTATGGCATGGGGAGAAAAGCACAAGAGCGAAGATGGAGTAATGCGAATTCCATCAGATTGTCCTACATTTGAGCATATTGATCTGCGATGGCCAGATTTTGCAAAAGAACCACGCCATTTAAAGATGGGTGTAGCATTGGATGGCGTGAATTCATTTTCAATGAGATCAAGTAAATGGTCTACATGGCCAGTGGTAGTTATTAACTATAATCTACCCCCGTATCTCAGCATTAAGAAAGAGCATTTAATGCTCTCACTCTTAATTCCGGGAAAACGACAAGTTAAAGATCTAAATGTTTATTTGGTCCCTCCCATCCAACGATCTTCAAGATTTGTGGAGAGGGATTGATGTCATGGATATGTCCAAGCATCAGTTAAAGACAGTTCATTGTTCGTGGAATTTTAGCATGGACTATCCACGACTTTCTAGGATATGGTTTTTGCTCAGGTAAATGGTTTAAATATATAGATTCTTTCATAAGTTTGTACGATGTTCATTACGCTAATCATCTTTGTTAAGATTTCCATGCAGGGATATGTACCAAGGGTTAAAAGCTTGTCCAATTTGTGGTGATTGGCTGAGATCGACTTATAGCAAAAACCTCAACAAAAATATATCTCTTTGACATAGACGATTTTTATCTGAGGATCATTATCTACGAGACAGAAGGCAAGCCATACATTTTAATGGAAAGGTAGAAGAAGGGAGAAGTCCAATACCAATGACACCAAAGGATTGGTATCTAAAGTGGACTGTTGGACCCACTATCGATCCGGAGTCAAAGATCATAAGCGGCGATGATGATGACGCTGTAAAGCAGCGAGTGAGAGGAAAATGTACTGTAGCTCAAAGGCCTTCGATATGGTATACTTTGGAATATTGGAAGGATTTGAGGATATGTCATCTTCTTGATCCCATGCACATATTCAAGAACGTTGCTCAAACCTTATGGCAACACCTTGTTGGCTTGAAAGACACAGTGGCTACAAGAAATGACTTAAAGGATCAAAACTCAAAGCCCAATCTATGGCCACTTTATGATGAAACTCGACGTGAGACAACCTAGGAGCCTGCCCCATGGGTGCTCAAGACAGAAGAGCTGGAGACTATCAACAGGAAGATTCAGTCGATTCGTACGCCTACAGGATATGAAGCATCTTGTCGAAACATGTTCACTCTACATGACAAGAGCTTGTTTGGTTTAAAAACACACGATTGGCACAATTTTGTGAAGGTAAATCTATTCAGTTCTTTGAAAGTATTTATTTTCTTGTATGTTTGTTGATCGGATTAATCATGTATGTAGCATGTTCTACCCCTTGTTATTGATGGATGTACTATAAGAGGAGTCCAAGATGTGATATATCGCCTTGGATCGCTTGCAAGGTATTTATCGCTCATTAATTTTTAGTATAAAATTTTATTTCATATCTTCTTTATTCAATAACATCTCTAATATCTTCTTTCTTTTACTAATAGATGGATTACATCTAAAGAGATTGCCAAAGGGTCAATTCCACAAATGAAGCGTGAATGTATAGAGCTTCTTTGTTTAATGGAAAAGGAATTTCCAACCTCCTTTTTTGATATCCAGGTTCATCTTCTAATCCATCTAGTAGACGAGATAGAACTCACTGGTATTGTCAGCACTCGATGGATGTTTTGGGTTGAGAGGTTTATGGGAGTATTGAAAGGTTATGTATGTCAAAAAGCAAGACCAGAGGATTCTATGGCAGAGGGATGGATGCTTGAAGAATGCATGTATTATGTTTGTGAATACCTTGAGAAAACCGATTCTGAAGCTCCACGCGTATGGACAAAAAGCAAGACTAGAGGGTTCTATGGCGGAGGGATGGATGCTTGAAGAATGCATGTATTATGTTTGTGAATACCTTGAGAAAACCGATTCTGAAGCTCCACGCGTATGGACAAATGAGTCATCTTCTGCCATGTATGACGAGGTATTGTCCAGTAAGGATCCAAGATAAATTGGATATTTCTACTTTATTGTCTATAATAGCGAATGCATGCAACAATTCGTTGATGAGTACGAGGAGGAACTTGCAAGCAAACGAGTTGGTAAACGTAAAAAGAGGAGATCCAGACGTCAAACCAATGTAAATAACGACGGCGGAGACGTACCTACTTTCATGGATTGGTTATACACCTGTATGCAACGTGCGGTTAGTGATCATTAGCCAATCTCTACGGAACAAAGAGAGTTTATGATCGAGTGTGAAAACTAGGTAACTTGTTTGGTTTTGAAAACTCTGAACTAAACAAATGAATCTCAAATTTTTTTTAATAATTTATGTTTTGGTGTAGGCTCGAATGTATACCAACATGTGGGCTTATGGACAACATCTTCGGATAAAATCTATTGATGACTTACGTCTAACTCAGGATTCTTGCATTGTTGCCTCTTTTAAGCAATTATCACGTGCAAGTTCAAGAGACACAAATCTTATCGACAGTGAACTTGGTTATGTGGGAACCATAGTCGGCATTTATGAAGTATCATATCGTATCTTCAAGCAGGTAAATGAGATCTCTCTTCATGCAACAATAACATGTAGATTTCTTAAAGCTAAACATAATTCTAAAGTTTTGATTCGTGTATTTTGACAAGTGGTTTTGAAGGTGGATTGGTTCCGTGCCGGGTATAAAGGCAATAATGCCACAATGAAAAGAGAACCGTCCGGATTTTGGTCCGTCGACTCCTCGAAGTTATTGCGTGCAACAAAAGAGCCTTACATTATGCCAACTCATGTTGAACAAGCATTCTTTTACAAGAATACAGATGCTCATCCATGGTGGCAAGTTGTACATGTCCAACCTAGAGGTCGACACTTGTTTGATAGTGTTGACTCTGAGATAGCAGATCAGGATGATTTGATTACATCCTCGAATCTAGACACATCGACCTTAGAGAGGTGTAGAATTCTTCTATCCGTCGATCATGATGACATTGTAGGTGATGAGAACGACAACGATCCAGACTCTTACACTACAGACACCGAAGAGGAGGAAACAATGGATGTCGAGCCTATGGAGGAAATGAACGTGAACACAAATTTAACAATCGAGGAGTTCAAAGAAGTCAACAAGGATAATGAAGATGAAATTTTATTGACGGTTTATCTCAGAGATGATGATGAGGACCAGTAGTCTTACGTATCAACTCACGGATCAGCCTATGTTTGATAAGATTTAATCTAAAAATCATTCATTGTGAAGTCTTGTTTTTTTTTTATAAACTTACTAACAAGGTTGGGTGGTGGGGAGTTTCGTGGTGATAGCCTCATATGGCTAGTGTCGGGGTTTGATTCCCCTCAGACTCGTTTTTCTTACTCTAGTTGTGTACAGGCTTCTATCTCGCATTTCAACCCCAGTATCAGCATCTCAACCTTCAATACCCGCAATCAAGCAAGGTTCCTTGGATCGACTTGGCCTAGTAGTAGACCATCGAAGCCAGCAATCTTCTAGCATTTCGTGGCAGTACTTCTAGCAGCACCCTCAGTGAGGGACTACCTGCAGTACCCTTAATCGCAACACACCCCATGCTGCCCTTTGGTATCAGAGCTCTCTGGTGGTAACTTTTTGGTCTCATAGGTCATTTTGGGCTTTTGAAGATGTAAATATAGCATTTCATTTTGTTTCATTTCTCTCTCTTTACTTACCATGCATTGTCGCGTCGATGACTCAGGAGTTTACACATTTGTTTCAACAACCACTTCCGACTCCATCCTGCCCCAAACTCCGTCCCCAGTGTGTTGATGACATATTTCTTGTCATCCTCGAGTTGATCGCTGCATTGCAAAATAAAGTCAGTTAGTAATTCAAATAAGAAATTGTAATTCATATTCTTTATGTTAAATAATACTTCCTGCAATGGTATATGAACTCGCTGTAGATATGACATGCAAAGATCTCTCATCCGTCGTCTGAAGGCAATGCTGGCTCCGACCTGAAGGATACCCCCGTCAGGTGTGATGTCGCATGTGACACCCAAAGTCCCAGTGCACGTGCGCATCGGCACTGGTGGGGGCACTGGTGGTGTGGTACTCTATCGCCCCACTGATGCCTACGTGCAATACAAACATACGATATATTGAGATGTGAGTTCATAAAAAATACTTGATATTTAATCCGTAATCGCCATAAAAGATATACCTGCGGGAGGAACGGCCACTACCCTGTGAATCAGGTGTGTCACCTGACTAGGAGGTACATCACGAGTAAGCCACTGACTCTCGTGATGTGATGTAACTGGGATAGGAGACCTAAGCAAACAAAGACATCAAAAGGATATATATATTAAGAATTCTATATGTAAAAAATGGATGACATTACTATTTTATCAATCAAGAAGCATACCGACGCGCAGTAGTATGTGCATGCCAAGACGTCTCCACTCCTGCATGTGTGGCTGGGAGGATGTACCTTCTCCAGGTCGTACGGGCATACTGAATCTCCCAAGAGTCTCAATTATGCCGTCTAAACCCGCATCATCCATCTCCACATACACGTCATGGCCTCTGACAGTGTATCTCCAAAAAGTCCAGTGCCTCGTAGCAAAGACTTGATAATCGCCAACTTCACTTTACAGCCGTGGTCACTCATCCTATCTATATATTTAAAACAACTATATGTCAGACTAGAGATACATTGTTAGAGAAGAGCTGAATACATTGTTAGAGAGGAGCTCAATACATTGTTAGAGAGGAGCTCAATACATTGTTGGAGAGAGGAGCTCAATCGGGCCAAGGCTCATATTGACAGCTGACCATAAGAGAGCGAAAGATTACCCACGGTGAAACCTTGAGGCTTGGGAGGCAACCCTGAGGCGGCTGGTGAAACCGGGCTATGGACACATAACGCAGTAATTCTTTCAATTAAATACCTGGACTTTATGACACACACACAAACAGAATCCTCGCTCCCTCGCTCAACACCAAATTGGCCCCGAAGTCCGGTGCCCCTTGCGGTATTTATTTCTTCATTAAGAGATTGAAAATAGAAAGCAAGAGTGCAATTCGGCACTCTACCTATTCCTGCTAAAGTTTACAAGTTCTGGAAGAATTTTGCCAGCATAACAGCACTAAAACTGTCCCAAAACAACTCAGAATGAATCCCAACTGACTGAGTTCACTTCCACATGTCTCAACCTACCCATTTGAGTCCCAAAGAGTGAATTTCAGCTTGCTGTATTTTTTGTGTACAGCTATGTTTTCAGCTCTGTACAACCACCACACTGTCCTGGTAGACCCTAGCAAGGTCCCTTTGTAATCAAGCATCAACTGGGCCTTGAAACAGTCCTTGATTAGTCCAAAAACAGCACTGATTTAGTGCTGAATTGGACACCTGCGTGGTGAGGTAACTACCCTCACATGTTCCTGTAGAGCAGGTAACTATCCTCACATGTTCCTGCAGCAGCAACAGCAGGAACAGGAGCAGCAGTTAGCTGCTCCTGTTCTTGTTAAAGAAGGCTCTTGCCTCAGCTAAAAAGCATATTCCCCACATAGCTGTACATAATTCATGAGAGAAGCCCACTAGAGGGGCATTACCATAGCTGAATATAGGTTGAGAGGCTGTGGGGAGGAGCAAGCTCAACCCTCAATGCATAGAGAATAGGGAAGGGGAAGCTCCAATAGCTCTTAACCTGCAACAATCCGCCTGAAAAACCACAAAAATGAGCCCAGGGGGAAGATAATCCAGCGCCCAGCCTCGGTACTTAGAAACTGGCCTAAAAGCTGCCACATGGCAGTCATGCAGCCCATTTCTCGTTCCAGCCTTCCGGTCTAAAAATCTCCCAATCTGCTAACATTTTGACATCAGTCCTATGGTGATTATTGATCCTTGCAATATTCCGGAGAGATTGATGTGAAGAGATTTCAAATTTGATCACTATCAAAAAATAGGAGTTTCCCTAAATTTTAGGGATGATGTCATTTGCATTCCTTATGGTCTCTTGACCATCTTTGACCTCTATGGTCACTTCAAAATCTGCTTGGAAATCAAGATACAGACCTTTTAGGTGACTGCCCACTAAGTGTGAACCGTCGCTTCTAGCCAAATCCATTGGCCTATCCTTTCATACAGTGACCATGTCTTGTTCACTGGTAGTCACATTTCAGTGCATATCTCAGGCTTGGCCATCCACTGGTGCAATGTCCCACTGGACCACCCAACTGACAATGCAATGGCCCTAGCTCTTCCAAGAGATCTGGGGGAAAGCAACAGCAGCCAAAGAAAGAAAAAGAAAAAGATATTTATATAAATAAATAAATAGGGAAAACAACTACAGCAAAGTATACCACCTGGTGAGACCCAGTAGCTGTCTGAATGCTCAGACATCAATCGTGGAGTGTGTCACTGCTGTGGCCGACTGGATGTATGTAGTCCCGGGCCTCATGTGCTGCTGGCCGGCTGTTGCTACAGTCGTGGAGGGCCTTTTCAACAGGCCGACTGCCCATCTGGGTGGGGGCATATAAATAGGCCCCCAGCCCCATACCACTCAGTGTATCATATCGGGATCTTCTTGTGTACATCAGAGTAGAGTTACATGCCTACATCTCTCTCTCTCTTGTGCTATTTTTTTGCATGTGTTTTTTGCTCTTGTGTTCCCAGATCTGGTCATCATCTCCGCTGCGTATTCTGACAACAACCTGGGGACACAGAGGGAACTTCCCTGCAGAAACCAAACACCCACAGATAAAGGAGAATGGGGATGGCCAGACAATGGAGTTCTCATGGACAGATCGTGGGTGTAGAATAGATCCTGGTTGGAAAGAGCATGTGCCGCAGCTTCAGCCCTCCTTCTACTATTCAGCCCTCAACTTTTGCGCACACACAAAAACACCCAAAAACAGGCCGCCAGCCCCTCCATAAGCATGTGTACCCCTTCAGCACTCATCCCAACTAGTAGCAAGCAGGGGAGAACCCCCACGTGCAGTTGCGCTTCTGTGTGCCACCTGCAAACAGCCCGACAACATGATATTCGACTCTCTGTTCAGCCCACGTGTAGTCCAACCACGTGCAATCCAAGCTGCACAGAGAGAGAGAGAGGTTCAGTCGGCCCTGTATGTACTACAGCGCTGCCACTTTCTAGAGAGAGAAAATGCACACCCTCCTCTGTTTGCAGCCTTGAAGCACACCTGCAGTTCAGCCCATCTCCTGTCCTGTAGCCCTACGTAGCTTTTCACTAAAGAGAGGGAGAGACCCACACACAGTTCAGCCCCTGCGCAGCAGCCTTCTCCAGGAAAAAAGCACACACTCCACATTAAGTAGGCCTCTCCCAAAAGCATGAGAAAGAAAAAAGAAAACACATCCTTCAAAAGTGGAGTAGCCTGCCAAAATAGCTTTTGGGTCACCCAAGGTTTTAAAACCTTTATATTTTTAATTTTTGCCCACCAAAGGTTATAAAACCTTTTTAAATTAGCGTCTCTTTGCCCCCTTCACACTTGGGGTTGTCCACACATGGGCATCCTTTTTAACTCCAATCTAATGCCATTCACACTGTCATCACCACGTCCCTGTGCACACCTACATACTGTTTAGAGAAAAACACAGGGTCGTGACACACCCCCCTCTTGAAAAATAGCAAGCGTCCTCAATTGCACTCAATGGTACAAGAAGGCATCTTATGAGCAAAGACTCCCCATATGACAAAAGCAATGGCCCTCCAATGCATCTCGGTGATAAAACAATCATCCTGCACAATAGGCCACACTGTCACGCCAAAGTGACAAACACCTCTTGCTTGTTCCTCAAAACCTACAGCAAAAGTCTAAAATCAAATGGAAACACGTTAACTGTGTTAGCCAAAAATAAAACCATGCATCATTCTACATATGACAAACATATGCATGACACATATATGCATTCGCAAACAATATGCTCCTCAAGATTCTCTACCTACTCTAAAGTAACAGTCTAAGGGCTGCTCGCAAGCCTTACGGCATGGACATCCCGAAGGACCCACAACTGAAGGTAAAACATTAGCATATGAAAGCACTCAATGCATCCAAACACTACATCCACTAAGTACTTTCCCACATATGTCTCATGGCCAACATAATAAAGCACTTGATGTATCATACCAACATACATGCATCACACCACACAGTCCAGAGTATTTCCCAATGTATTCTCACTGGTACCAGGATCCAATGGCACGAGAATACAAAAATACCTCTACCTCAAAAAGTGTATGCATACATGCACAAATAGAGTTTGATCCATATAGCCATGAACCAAACCAACTCTAGGACTGCTCGCAAGACTTATGCCCTCCATAGAGTTATCCATAGTTGCAGTTATAGTTCAAGGTACGGCCCACTATGAACCATACCCAACTTTACCATCTCATGTGACTAGTACACTATCATAGAAGTCCCATAAGCAGATGTACTGTCAGCCTCAGTACCTTCGGGTGAATACAAAGATGTCACCAAGCGACTCCCTAGATGACAACTGAGCCTGTCTGTAATAAGGGAGTGGAGGTGCTACCCCCCTCTTGAGCATCAGCCAGACCTATGCTCTGCTGAACCTGAATGAGCCGTAACAAGAGTCGCCTCCAACTCAAAGGCATCAAGATAAAGCTGCAAATCCTGAGGTGAATCTGCTAAGTCACCCTTCTCCATCCACTTTGCATCCATCAGTGAACCTCCTCCATCCACTTCGCATCCATCAATGAACAGCTCATAAACTTCACAAGATAGCGACGGGAAACTTTACCTTTTACCTTTCTTTCCTTATGTGCCAGTATCTGCTGGGGAATAAGAACCTTGTCAAGTTCCTTCGCTTTCATCTGAGCCTCATCTGATACATCCTCAGGCACCCAAAACCTACTTGCACTCCACCCAAGCACGAGTCCTCAATGAAGCATAGTAGATCACCACTGCTAAACATAGAAAGAAACTGTCTTCCAAACCCATGAAGCCTCTATGAAGATACGACCGGTGACAAACTGTCAAATGTTTTGCACCATAACACTTCAACTGCTTCTTGTTCTCCTGGCTGACTACTTCTTGTCCTTGGTGTCTTTTCTCCTCAGCTTCATCTTCAGCTCTTGCTCTTCACCTCATATAGGCAAAGACACACAGCTTTGCACTACCTCCTACACTTCCTTTTCACTTTCCTCATGTTGAAGCTTTTCATGTGACAACCACGGGCTCGCCTCCTTGAGAAAGTCGACGATGTCCCAACCAAAGCAACCCTGGGCTCGCCCACTTGAGAAAGTCGACGATGTCCCAACCAAAGCAACCCTGGGCTTGCCCACTTGAGAAAGTCGACGATGCCCTGGTAACGAAACCTTGAAACCGGCCTGACGGGTAGTGAAACAAACACTCGCACATAAAACACTTCAACGCCATTGAGGACCTAGAAAAGGAAAACAAACAGCTAGAGTGCTCCTGCAAATAGTACACGGACACCAATTGGCCCCAAAACACAGTGGCGCCCCTTGCGGTATTTCTTTAATTGATTAAAAGAGCTTAGATTACAATAAGGCTAGGAACTCATCCGTTACAGTAGAACCCCTAAAGCCTGCAAAGAAATCCCATCATTAGCTTCTTGTCCACTCGGCATCCACAAACAAGTCCAGCCATTGTTCACTTCGAAAGACTCTCTCACATTGAGTTCTGCATACAGAAGTCTTCTCCCATGATCAGAGCTGCCACAACCATCCATATCCTCTCACCCTATGAACAGCATCACACCCTGACACATCCAATGCTTCTGCATCACAACACAGACTCCCAAACTGTCTCTCAAAAGAGAACTCATATCACAGCACAGCATACCATACAGTGGACACACCTGTACCAACCCTCTCTACCTTCCAAGGGTACTATCCATGTCTGTCATGGATTCCCTGTCTAATTAGTAGCAGGGCTGTACCAAACATGTGTCCATTCCTGTACCTTTTGCCTGCATGTGACCTATCTCCTGGAGAAACCCAAAAACATGTTTTCTTGAGAAACCTACAACCTGTTTCCACATGAAACCTTTAGGCCTGTTTCCCTTTGAAACTTCTGTCTTGTTTCCATACAGAACCATTCATGGCACCATTCAACGATAGTGCCAACAACAGCATACATCTAGTTACCTGTTCCCTCATGAAACATCTGGCAACATAGAGATGCCCATAACTGTAGGTCCCTCTGTTCCTTTCTAGCAGGAAGAAAAACAATCTGCTCCATGAGCACGCAACCATGCAAGCTTGCATCACTCCCATGCCAAGAAACATAACCAGGTGACCTTATACTTGCAGCCAATAACCCATGTATATAGCTGAATTTGCAGCCAAACAAAGACAGCCCATAAACTGTCCGCGAACTGATCTCAAAACAATCCCGAACCAAAGCAAAGAGAAGCTGAAAGTTCCATCAATTGAACGCCATCGACATGATGTCTATGCTCATGAAAAATCAGCCCCTCTCCGCCTTTATGTCCAGAGAAACCAGCCCTCTGGCCACCTAAGAGAAGAGCATGCAACCTTGAGCGCCTGAAGTCCAGCCCTCCTGTGTACCAAGCGAGATAGAGAGAAAAGAGCATGTGCCGTAGCTTCAACCCTCCTTCTACTATTCAGCCCCTCAACTTTTGTGTACACAGAAAAACACCCAGAAATAGGCCGCCAGCCCCTCCATAAGCATGTGTACCCCTTCAGCACTTAGCCCAAGTAGTAGCAAGTAGGGGAGAACCCCCACGTGGTTCAGCTTCTGTGCGCCACCTGCAAACAGCCCGACAATGTCATATTCGACTCTATGTTCAGTCCACGTGTAGTTGAGCCACATGCAATCCAAGCTGACAGTCGCCACAGAGAAAGAGAGAGGTTCAGTCGGCCCTGTATGTACTGCAGCACTGCCACTTTCCAGAGAGAGGAAACGCACACCCTCCTCTGCTGCAGCCCTGAAGCACACCTGCAGTTCAGCCCATCTCCTGTCCTGCAGCTTTTCACCAAAGAGAGGAAGAGACCCACAAATAGTTCAGCCCCTGCGCAGCAGCCTTCTCTCCAGCAGAAAAGCGCACACTCTAGATTAAGTAGGCCTCTCCCAAAAGGATGAGAAAGAAAATAAAACACATCCTCCAAAAGTGAAGTAGCATGCCAAAATAGCTTTTGGACCACCCAAGGTTTTAAAACCTTTATAACTTTAATTTTTGCCCACCCCACCAAAGGTTATAAGACCTTTTTAAATTAAAGTCTCTTTGCCCCCTTCACAGTTGGGGTTGTCCACACATGGGCTTCCTTTTTAACTCCAATCTGATGCCATTCACACTGTCCACCATGTCCCCGTGCACACCTGCATACTGTCCAGAGAAAAACACACTGTCGTGACACACAACACAACTAAGCTTGGGTGCCATCAAGTTTGGCGTTCTAAAATGTTGCATTGGATTGTCTCAAACAATGGCATGATTAATGTAGAGGACGAGCACAATCAACAAGAACATTGGAATACTTGTGTATGTTTCATTTTTGGTGAGTATGGGGATTTCATGGAACTCAACACAGTCCCCACTACACCCACGCAATGGTTACTAACATGGGAGCATCAAATTGATCAAAGCAGTCAGTCATTTTACCCATGGACGGTACTGTTGAAATATACAAGTGAATAGGGTGTGTGTGGGAACAAGCTCTTGGATAGAGGCTGTAAAAGAGGAGATGTAATTGTGAAAGAACCTGTGAAAAGGTTAGAAGAATCTACTGGGAGAGAATAATGGGTAGCATGAGAGAATTTAGGAGTGTGGAGATATTCTGGGAGATATTCAGGGAAAAGAGAAGAGGTGGAGAGAATCAGGCAAAAGGTGGAGATATTTTGGGAGTGAATCATGGAGAAATCAATGGGATTTGATGCTTGATGTAAACTCTATAAATTGAGGCATAGCCCTAATGAGAATTTGCTAGTTTTTGAGTATCCATGCCTACATTAATCTATCTGCTAATTATTCACTAATTACATCTTAATCATTTCTTAATCACTTTGTTAATCATGTTGATTCTAGTGTATGATCCACCATAGCTCATCATTTAGCTCAAATTTCAACATGGTATCAGAGCCATGCCTAGAATCAATCATATTTATGATCCCATTAGTTAATTAATGAGGATTAGTAGATAATTAGCAAAAAAAATCAATTTTTTAGTAAGCTTTCACTTCTCCCCTTCACCCCCAGCCAGTGGAGGATTCTATTCTCCTTGCACACATAACATTAGGCTAAGCCCTCTTAGGTACTCATAGTAGACTCATAAGGCTACACACATCTCAAATCTTGTGGGCTAACTCAACGCAGAACGCCGGCGGGAGCTCGATTTGCAGGCTACGTTTTTCTGAGATGTTTTGGTGATTTCTACTTCCACAGATCAAAGGTATCTAATTCCTCTTAGCCCAAGGGGTAATCAAGCATGCTCTACAAGCTGGAGAAGACAAAAATCAATTTCATCAAGTCTACAGAGAGATCCAAGCTCTTCATCAAATCTGCAGGTGACTTTGGTAAAACAGAGATTAAGCTTTCATTATTTGGTCAAATCTTGTGTTTCTTGGCTTAATCCTCTACTAGACTCATTGCTATTGATGCCTTTTGAAAGCATTTGAGCTCATTTGAAGTGGAAGGCACCAGATCTGAGCTCCCCGCATACTCTGTTTTCTGCACACAAACCAGAGCATTAATTTGCTAATCAGTGATCAGTGCTAATCACTGTATTTTGGTGCAATTGAGGGTTCAAATTAACCATTAGGTATCTGATACAGATCCCTATAACTTCAGATTTCAAATCGGAGTTGGTTTGATACTCCAACCATCCCGTACAAATTGGTTACCCTTAATTTAGTGTAATTTCTGGAAAATTGTGCTGATAAAAATTGTGAAAATCATCATTTTGCATTTAACCCTTGGTTAATGCCTGTAAATCTCACTCAAATTCAAGATTATTCACAGCCAGAGTTGCATTTGGAATGTGCATGAGAATGAATGCTATACGCATTATGTATTGGGCACATTTTATTAGTGTAAAAATGGGATCAGACACTGCCCTTGTCCAGATTAAGGCAAGAGGTAAGACCTCCCGCATAAATTTGGGTTTGCATTGCATAATGATACAAAATAAACATAAAAAGCCCAAAGGAACTGTCAGCAAAACATTGAAACATGTTGCTCACATGGAGCAAAAAGACCTGACGGACGAGCTCATGGCCCCAGCCATGAAAGAAGAAGAATATCTCTTCCCAAGAAGAGGATCCACACCGAGAAGAAGACCTGAAGGAAGACATGGACACGAGAAGAGAAGCTTCCACAAGAAGAGAAGCTGCCCCGAGAAGACTTAAAGAAGAGACGGACGCGTGGACAGATGCTGCCACGAGAAGAAGACTGAAGAAAAGAGAAGATGTGAGGCTCCAAAGAGTGAGGAGCCATGTGAAAATCTCTGAGAGAGAGAGAGAGAGAGAGAGAGAGAGAGAGAGAGAGAGACCCCACAACCCAATGTAACCTGCCCCAATAAAGTAAAACCACCTCTGAGCCATCGATGATGTAAGCCACGTGGTAGATGTATGTGTGAGCACTTTAGTCAAGGTCGCGGGCACTTATAGTAGCCTTGGACACATAGAGAGAGAGAGAGTGTCAAGGACTATGGAGTTTAGGGACTTGAGGCACTGGTCGCGGACTGTCAAGTAAGAAAGAAACTTGATACAGGGTCCAGGTGTGCTGAGATAACTTGAGGGGAGGAGTAGACACTGGTCGCGGACTACCAAGTAAGGGGAGGCAACTTGGTATAGGGTCTAGGTGTACTAGGAGTATTCACTTGAGGGGAGGTGTTGAAATATACAAGTGAATAGGGTGTGTGTGGGAACAAGCTCTTGGATAGAGGCTGTAAAAGAGGAGATGTAATTGTGAAAGAACCTGTGAAAAGGTTAGAAGAATCTACTGGGAGAGAATAATGGGTAGCATGAGAGAATTTAGGAGTGTGGAGATATTCTGGGAGATATTCAGGGAAAAGAGAAGAGGTGGAGAGAATTAGGCAAAAGGTGGAGATATTCTGAGAGTGAATCATGGAGAAATCAATGGGATTTGATGCTTGATGTAAACTCTATAAATTGAGGCATAGCCCTAATGAGAATTTGCTGGTTTTTGAGTATCCATGCCTACATTAATCTATCTGCTAATTATTCACTAATTACATCTTAATCATTTCTTAATCACTTTGTTAATCATGTTGATTCTAGTGTATGATCCACCATAGCTCATCATTTAGCTCAAATTTCAACATGGTATCAGAGCCATGCCTAGAATCAATCATATTTATGATCCCATTAGTTAATTAATGAGGATTAGTAGATAATTAGCAAAAAAAATCAATTTTTTAGTAAGCTTTCACTTCTCCCCTTCACCCCCAGCCAGTGGAGGATTCTATTCTCCTTGCACACATAACATTAGGCTAAGCCCTCTTAGGTACTCATAGAAGACTCATAAGGCTACACACATCTCAAATCTTGTGGGCTAATTCAACGCAAAACGCCGGCGGGAGCTCGATTTGCAGGCTACGTTTTTCTGAGATGTTTTGGTGATTTCTACTTCCACAGATCAAAGGTATCTAATTCCTCTTAGCCCAAGGGGTAATCAAGCATGCTCTACAAGCTGGAGAAGACAAAAATCAATTTCATCAAGTCTACAGAGAGATCCAAGCTCTTCATCAAATCTGCAGGTGACTTTGGTAAAACAGAGATTAAGCTTTCATTATTTGGTCAAATCTTGTGTTTCTTGGCTTAATCCTCTACTAGACTCATTGCTATTGATGCCTTTTGAAAGCATTTGAGCTCATTTGAAGTGGAAGGCACCAGATCTGAGCTCCCCGCATACTCTGTTTTCTGCACACAAACCAGAGCATTAATTTGCTAATCAGTGATCAGTGCTAATCACTGTATTTTGGTGCAATTGAGGGTTCAAATTAACCATTAGGTATCTGATACAGATCCCTATAACTTCAGATTTCAAATCGGAGTTGGTTTGATACTCCAACCATCCCGTACAAATTGGTTACCCTTAATTTAGTGTAATTTCTGGAAAATTGTGCTGATAAAAATTGTGAAAATCATCATTTTGCATTTAACCCTTGGTTAATGCCTGTAAATCTCACTCAAATTCAAGATTATTCACAGCCAGAGTTGCATTTGGAATGTGCATGAGAATGAATGCTATACGCATTATGTATTGGGCACATTTTATTAGTGTAAAAATGGGATCAGACACTGCCCTTGTCCAGATTAAGGCAAGAGGTAAGACCTCCCGCATAAATTTGGGTTTGCATTGCATAATGATACAAAATAAACATAAAAAGCCCAAAGGAACTGTCAGCAAAACATTGAAACATGTTGCTCACATGGAGCAAAAAGACCTGACGGACGAGCTCATGGCCCCAGCCATGAAAGAAGAAGAATATCTCTTCCCAAGAAGAGGATCCACACCGAGAAGAAGACCTGAAGGAAGACATGGACACGAGAAGAGAAGCTTCCACAAGAAGAGAAGCTGCCCCGAGAAGACTGAAAGAAGAGACGGACGCGTGGACAGATGCTGCCACGAGAAGAAGACTGAAGAAAAGAGAAGATGTGAGGCTCCAAAGAGTGAGGAGCCATGTGAAAATCTCAGAGAGAGAGAGAGAGAGAGAGAGAGAGAGAGACCCCACAACCCAATGTAACTTGCCCCAATAAAGTAAAACCACCTCTGAGCCATCGATGATGTAAGCCACGTGGTAGATGTATGTGTGAGCACTTTAGTCAAGGTCGCGGGCACTTATAGTAGCCTTGGACACATAGAGAGAGAGAGTGTCAAGGATTATGGAGTTTAGGGACTTGAGGCACTGGTCGCGGACTGTCAAGTAAGAAAGAAACTTGATACAGGGTCCAGGTTTGCTGAGATAACTTGAGGGGAGGAGTAGACACTGGTCGCAGACTACCAAGTAAGGGGAGGCAACTTGGTATAGGGTCTAGGTGTACTAGGAGTATTCACTTGAGGGGAGGTGTTGAAATATACAAGTGAATAGGGTGTGTGTGGGAACAAGCTCTTGGATAGAGGCTGTAAAAGAGGAGATGTAATTGTGAAAGAACCTGTGAAAAGGTTAGAAGAATCTACTGGGAGAGAATAATGGGTAGCATGAGAGAATTCAGGAGTGTGGAGATATTCTGGGAGATATTCAGGGAAAAGAGAAGAGGTGGAGAGAATCAAGCAAAAGGTGGAGATATTCTGGGAGTGAATCATGGAGAAATCAATGGGATTTGATGCTTGATGTAAACTCTATAAATTGAGGCATAGCCCTAATGAGAATTTGCTGGTTTTTGAGTATCCATGCCTACATTAATCTATCTGCTAATTATTCACTAATTACATCTTAATCATTTCTTAATCACTTTGTTAATCATGTTGATTCTAGTGTATGATCCACCATAGCTCATCATTTAGCTCAAATTTCAACAGGTACCAGCTCATGTAAACCCAATAGAAAACCCTACACAAAGAGATATAGGTCAGGTCGCATGGCGGAATCATGCAGTCAAAAAAACAAGCTCACTGGAGGCTATGAAATGCACAGGAAAATACAGGCTATAGCTGATTGCCTGGATCAATACATACATACATACACCGGCAAACCACAACAGCATGCAGTCAAAAAACAAGCTCACTGGAGGCTATGGAATGCACAGGAAAATAAAGGCTATAGCTGATTGCCTGGATCAATACATACATACATACACCGGCAAACCACAACAGCATACTATCAGCCCCTACTCTTCGCTGCCTGCTGGTTCCGCTCCACTTTTCCACCTGGTCAGGCCCCCAAGGCAGAAACATAACTCTCCCTCTCTCTCTCTCTCTTTCCTGTTGCCCATCTCTCCTGCTACTCACATACGCACCTGTGCACCTATTGCCCACCTGCGCACCTTAGTTGTAGGGTAGGGTTGTAACCCACCTCCAAGCAGGTAAGGGCTTGCACCTCATGGGGGTGGGGTTCGTGAAGAGCAACCTCTCAAACAGTCTAGCACTTTGACATGGCCAGCAAGAAAACCTTCTCCGAAACCCTTATCTCCCCTCCTACCAAACCCAATGAAAAACCATCACCATGGGAGCGGTACCTCCTGAGCATGATTCAACATCTTCAGTAAACAAATTCAGCCTTGCAAAATTAACTACATCAGACAAAACAACATCTGTCAACCCTTGAGAAACAGATTAAGGAACAACAACACGAAAAAGAAAACAGGGAGGAAATCATACAGGTAAATTTACTTGATCCACAGCCTAAAGAAATTCTCATTAAAGAAGTAATATCACAGATTAATGAAGAGAACGAGCAACAATGGATTGCAAAAGAAATTAGGGTGGGTGGTTTGTCAGAGGGTTGGGAACAGGTGGAGGTATTGGAGGACGAGGAGAATGATACTTATGTCCCGGCATGCGAGATTCTACAAAGAAAGCTATGCAGAGCTATCCCTTTCCTCGACATTGGAGATCCCTCAGTGGCAAAGGAAAACATGTGGTTTTGAGGTACACAGATATCATGTAGTATTTATCAAGATAGTTACTAGCAGTTTTTTGGTAATTTTCCCATCATTTTCAGCATTTCATACATATTTTATGCATTTATTAATGTGGACATGAGCAGTCAACCAACTCTTTAGCCAGCCGATTGGCTCTTGTGTTCCATATAAATAGCGCCCTAGCATATTCAGTTATTCATTCAATCATATTTCAACATAAGCATTCAAGCACTAACATCTTCAGCACAAGGAGCATTAGCGATTGCAGTTTCAGCCACCATCCCTCAGCATTTGTGTAATATGCGAAATCTTCGAAAAAAGATCGGTAACTTCAAAACTCAGAATTCAGCACTCTTTTCGCGACGGAAATTAACGCACAAACTTGAAAGGAGAAGTGCAGAAAATAGAGAGAGAGAGGGAGAGATGGAGAGGACACAGTATTGGGTCCCAATTATCCTCTGTAGGGCCCCCACCACCACAGATGGTGTATTTGCTTTAGTAGAATGATGTAAATCTGAAAACAAATACAAAATTCTTGACCTTTCTTGGCTGGGAAATCCCTGCCCTTGACCTTCAGAAGTCCACCCCTTTGCTTAGCAATCTCCTTGGCTTGTCTAGCCCTTGATTGGCTTGAGCTCTTGGTGAATACTAAGATGAATGATGGGATTGTGGACCTCTCCTATTTATACTACTCTTCAGCAATAGGCAGCCAGTATAGAGCAGGCGGCCAACAGACAAATCCCACGACTGGTCACTTAAGGGAACAAAGGTGTGGATGGCGGATGAAATCACAGCCACACAACTAAAAAACCAAAAACAAGAACTCAATAAGGTATACGAAGCAAGGAAACAAGAAAAATGGGTAGTCTATCGTAGAGGTAGAGCTGTTATTTTGCCAATTTCAGGACAACCAAACATGGTAGTAATGAAGAATAGCTGCTAGAGAAATCCTTCATGTTATCTAGGATTCTCCTACGGTCATGTAGGGAATTTAAACTATTTTTAGTTTTATCTCACTTTCATTTTGTGGCCCCGAAGTGGAATGTAATCACATGGATGTATCTGATTAGTCCTATAGGTCAGATGTGGCCTCTAAAGGACGTTAATATAGTTTTCTTTCTTTCTTCTTTCTCTCTCTCTCTCTCTCTCTATATATATATATATATATACGAACACACACACTCTCTCTCTCTCTCTCTCCCTCTATATATATATATAGAGAGAGAGAGAGAGAGAGAGCGTGCATCAACAGCCCTCTCCTTTATCAGTAGCAACACATGGAAAATAAGAAGTCTTTTGCCTCAATCACCGCTTCACAATTACCGCCCATTCCTCCACCCGTGAGCAAGCTGACACCATGGGAAGCCTACTGTGAGGTGAAAAAAAGAAGAAAGAACCTGCCTCTATAGCTCTTCCACCTCCCAAAGTTGGAAACACTACACACGAACGGGGCACCACCAGCCACCGGTTGGAACACTCTCTCACCATGCACCACCCACCCACACCATAAGACAGCTCAGAACCACAATGAACAGATGATATTTAGCAAAAACATATACAGCATCAACTATGTACAAACTCAGCAAATACACCAAAGACCAAAACTTTGGCCAGGATTTACTGCCAAGGGAATACACCCTTGCGTCTGACAACCAAGCCTCTGTCTCCCGGTCCCTGTAATCTCCAGAGGGCGCCCACACCACCAGCAACCCTTCTTCACTTTCTCTGTAGCTCGGCTACTCTCTGTCCCCAGCTGCTACCTGCCAATTGTCGTAGGCGAGCCCCACTGTCTCTAGCCCACACATCAGCGCCACTTCTGCATCCCCAACACACCCAAAAATCCAAGGCTCCCTCTCCGGTCAGCATCCATGCACTGCCTGCATTCATCGCCCATACAAGACCAGCGACTCCTCACCAGAAGGCGCCCACACCAGCTAACCTTCACTTTGCAGCTCCCACTCTCTGTATGTCGTGACCAGTAGCTTCACCAACCACCAGAGCGTTGCACAATCCTTAGCACCACGAACCACTGCTCAACGCAGCTTTTTCAGACATCTAGCCCAAGCCAGATCTTCTCAGTCCCTTCCTAATAGCAGCCCTCTATGCTGCTCCAATCATCAACCCATACTGTCATGATCACCCAAGGCCCACACCAGCCTGATTCTTTACCTGCATCCAGTTTTCTTCAGAATCACCAGAGCTGCCCCAGCACCTCTACTGCAAGGCAGCAACTCTCTTTATTTCTGTCTGCAGCTCACCAGAGCTCCTTCACCATGACGAGACAATCACTTTCTCACAAGGCCTCCATTCTGCCTGTCCCCTCGTACTACCCTTGGCGCCGTCTCCTTTCAGACCCGCCAGTGCTTTCACTGGCTCTCACACGGCCAGCTCGACGCCTTCATCATTTTCTTTTGCCACTCCTCTGCGCATCCCTTGTCTGCGCTCTACTGGTCCCCCACCAGTCGTCACAAGGTGGCCCACACTTGCCTTGCACCTTGACGCCAGCAGCTCCCAGGAGCCCCGACTCTCTAAGCAGCCCACGCTGCCTGCGCCTACAGCGTTCCAGTAAAGGTCTTCCTCTGTCTCGCCTCCCACACCAACACCTACGAGGCCCCCGGTTCTCTTTCAAAGCTGCCCACCTTTCTTTCAGTGACCTCCTTTTCCTCCGTGTGCCTTCAAAGCGCCACCCTTCGACCATCTTCCAGATGGTCTCGCTGGCAGCCCATAACACCCCCACGTGGCCCTTTAGAAGGTGACCATATATACATATGTATTTTTAATTTTTTAAAAGCCTCAAAGCCACCAAATGATGATCACCATCCAAACCTTAATACCTTGCTTCTCAAGTTCAAGTGCAGCACCACGACTTTCCAAAATTATGCAACATCTGCCACAGTCTCGAATCATCAGCATCAACTTACCAAACCCGACAATTTCCATTCGGTGTTCTACTTTTGGTAACCATCCGCACACCACAGAGTTGCAATAAAAACTTCAGATCTCCAGCATTTTCTCCGAAAAAAAACACGTGCAAATACCGGCTCACAACCAAACCACTTGGCCTATACACTTGCCAGGGCATTCAGGGCAAATTTTATTCACACACCACACGCACCATATATAAACTGACCAAATTTTATTCACACACCACACGCACCATATATAAACTGACCAAAAACACCTTTCAGATTTTAGCCTGACATACTTTGCCCAACCCCTAGCCTGCTGAATCATTCATGATCAGCAGAAAGCATATAACCACGTTTCCCTCCGTCAATTCTGAGCATCATACAGTGTAACCAACACATCTCTATTCCAAATGATCCAAGAAACTCTGTCATCTTCCCAAGGCATGTTTTGCCATCCCGCATCCCACAACATAACACCAGAACCTGTGGAGACAAAGCTCCTGACGTACACACCATCCTGCCTCATCTCAACTCCAAAATCACTGATACGATCAGCACCAATATCGGAGAACCAGTGCAGCAACTCCTGCTGGGGGTAAAAATTGATGAAAGCTTCATAAAAAAAAACCGGTTGTACCATAACACTTTCCTGTCCATCAGCATGAGAAACATCACCATCAAAACCAGCCACCATAGGCAAAACAAACTCCTCTTCAACCGACACTATTCCCAAAGCATCCATATAACTCGAAATGATGGTGCAAACATAGCTACTGATAGCAATGGAAATATGAGAAGCGAAGGAGTTGGAGCCGCAAGGAACAATACCAATCGCATAGCATGAGATCTAGATAGCTCCTAGCTCCATAGGTTTTTATTACCCTTTATTACCAATCGCACAGCATGAGATCTAGATAGCTCCTAGCTCCATAGATTTTTATTACCCTTTATTACCAATCGCACAGCATGAGATCTAGATAGCTCCTAGCTCCATAGGTTTTTATTACCCTTTATTACCAATCGCACAGCATGAGATCTAGATAGCTCCTAGCTCCATAGGTTTTTATTACCCTTTATTACCAATCGCACAGCATGAGATCTAGATAGCTCCTAGCTCCATAGGTTTTTATTACCCTTTATTACCAATCGCACAGCATGAGATCTAGATAGCTCCTAGCTCCATAGGTTTTTATTACCCTGTATCTTGTATATGAGTTTTTTGGAAACATACACTTATGTAATCCGTTAAGTATTGTAATTGAGATTATTGATACGCTTGACATTGTGAATCACCTTGAGTGTAGGAAATAAAGAGCCAGTGATTCCTTGTCTTAGAAATGCATCTTTTACATCCTAATAGATTGCTTCTAGTACCCTTTCATGCTGATTCCAGCTGCATCACAAGCATGTTGTTGAACTGATGAAGAATCGATAGAGGTGGTAATCTCGATTACTACATTGCTGACAATAGCTTGGCTTATTTTAGGACGATGAGGGTCAGTAATAATTAAGAGAATATCCTTGGTATTCAGAATGGCCTTGACCAAATCCTTCAATCCCTCTTGCAGAAAATTCCTGGCACGCAGAACACAAATCATGACTATTTTGTTCACTAATGAGTGCATAATGAAAGTTTATGTTACTTACTTTGTTGTACGAATCCTTTTCTTCCATTCTCCACCTGTAAACACAAGAGATTCTATATCATCCAATGTCTTTTTGCGTTCACGAGCACCATTTGGCGTTGCTCTTTGAGTCGTTTGATAAGTTCCTCAAGCCTTTGAATCTTTGCATCATTCTCCACATTCTCTGCGAGGATCTCTTTCATTTTATCTCATAAGGTTTTAAGTCTTTCTTGACATTGTAAAAGGGTGAATTGTGATGCTTGCAATTGAGAGTGGAGAATATGGGTTTGCCAAGCTCCACTTGTAGTCAATCTTCTGTAGTATTCTAACAAGCCAAGCTCTCCTTCACCAACAAATTGCATAAAAGTTGATAAATCACGAAAAGGAGTGTTTGGATAGAGATGCCCATCAACCCAAAGATCTACACTTTTCTCCTTAGCTATCCTTAGAGCTTAGACAGATTGTGTATCAGTAGGATGGGTTTTTTTAGAGCTGCCATAATCTTCAAGAATACGAATGTGTAAATCAACCTTCCGTTTTCTAGCTTCACAAGGGGCTACACACAGAGCTTGCAAAGGCTCCATAGCTAAGTAGAGGAAGAAGATAAAGCAGAGAGATCCTCAAAGAGAGAGACAGAGAGAGAGAGACTGTTAAAACTTTGCTGTTGGAGGTTTGTTGTTGGAGGTTTAACACAAATCCATTTTTTTAGTAAAAAATGATATTTTTGATATACAAATATACTAACATGGAGTTTTTCATCAATAAATTGCATTTATGAGAAAAAAATTTAAAAAAAATTGAGGTCCCACAGTTTCAGGATCTCATGGATGTAGTGGTTATTCCTGACAGTTAGTTATGTTTATGGAGTTGTGGAGACCGGACAATTTAGTTATGAATGTACTATCTCTTGATAGGCTTCTGATGTGACTGTTGAATTACAAGATTTTTGGAGGGAAAAAATATTTCATCATACTTATTGCTTAGGTGGTGTTTTTTCCACCTCAAAATGTTAAAAAAAATGAAAAATTAATTTTTTTTGCTTTTTGGGGCCCACTTAAACACGAGAATGTTTTGCTGATGTGGAAGGGAGATATAGTGAGAGTTAATGAGGAAAGAGATTTCAAACTGACAACAAGAAAGATTCAATTTGTAGAGAGTGAAGATAAAAAAATTAAAAAGTAAGAGAGAAAGTATGAGAAAAGTAAAAAAGTAAGAGAGAGAGAGTATGAGAATATTCCCTTTAAAAAGTGAAACTAGGGGGTATGGCTGATGTGGTGTCTGGGAAATATCTGGAGGAGCAAGGCAAAGAGGACAAAACCTGACAAACCCCCCAGATACCCAATAAAGAATGGAGCTACACTCCCCCCACATCCCAAAGGAGAAGGCACTAGTAGATAGGAATGTGTGCTATGAATCTTTCCGACAAACGCGATGTTGCAATGATGGAATGCTGATGATGTATACACACATAAATGTTAAACAAGCTTCGTGCTAAATGACAAAAGAGCGAGATGATACTACGACACCAATGAACGAGGCAAGATATAACGTGCAATGTGCCTTGTATATTGAATTCGATGTGCACGTATTTGATTCATAAAGCAAATTTATGTAGCTTTTATATGAGAAAAAGAGAGAGAGATCTTATCTAGCCACTTTTTGCTTGATGTTGACGAAGCTTTTGCATGCTTGTTATTGCCGATGATGCCCTCCATGAGAAACAATGCCCTCACGGCCCTCAAGGATTGAATTTTACAATACTTTCAATTTTTGAATACAAACAACTTAGGAGGCTTGCTAACGCGTGACTATGTGAGTGGGTGAGTGCGAAGCTATGTTATTGTTTGCCATTGGGAATCGCACTTGCTTCTTTATTACAAATATCTTCTTCTCTTCCACTTCTCTCTTCACATGCAAGGAAAAGAAATAATGTTATTATGCTTTTTCTTTTTTTTAATCCCCTTTTTCCCCTTGGTCAAGTGAAACGGGGAACAGTCTCTTTTAACAACGTTTCTTTTTATAAAGAAAAGCTTAGAAAAAAATATATAATATGGAGTTTTTTTTCCTGCATTAATGCGGCCGGGATGAATCGTTCTCTCTCTCATTTTCGCTCTTCCGCTTCTGGACACCAGAATGAGGGCGCCTCTTTCTCCTTTAACGTCTGTGAGGGTTGGTAACTTTGTCTCCTTCTCCTTCACGATCTCTGTGCGACAGGCTGGCAACAGTGACTAGCAAAGCTTGCTTTACTCCTCTTGCTCGCAGCACAAGGGCCGGCAATAGGGAATGGCAGCGCTTTCTCTCTCTTCAAGCAGACGCGTGCGGGTTGTGCTGGCGATGCTTCGCTCCAGGCGTCAAAGGGTGGAGGGTGCAGGCTTGGCCATGAAAGTGGTGGACCACGAGTTGTGAATCTCCATAGATATGAACATGAGATGCTCCTAAAAGTAGTGCTCTCAAACCAATCAAAAGTGCTTCATATTCAGCAATGTTGTTGCTTAAATGATCTCCCAAAAGAACTCCCAAAAGAATAGCATTCCCTTCAGGTGGATATATGACAATGCTGCAACTATCAAGTTTGTCCTTGCCCCTATATGCTCCATCAAAGTATAGACTCCAAAAAGGCATGGTAGATTCAACATCATCTGCAACTCATAAACGAAAAAGTCAATGCAATCACATCCAATAGGGCTTAATTTTATGAAAATTGGTTTTGGTAGAGAACCATGTCCCATCCATTTCTGCAAAAGATGGACTTTATTGTAGGGATAAACCTCAACAGTGCGATAAGGACCCGACCATAAATGGCTCAACTTCCCACGCAAAAGCTCATGGCGTGCATCATAGAGAAGAACCAATTGCCCTTTCTCAAAAGAATAGGTTTTAGCTTTCTTATCACGTTGCTTGATTTGATGTTTCTTAGCAACCTCTTGATGTAGATAGGCTCTCAATCTCCACTCATCTAGATGCTCCAAAATGCCCAATCTCTCTTGCAAACTCTCCTCCAAAGGTAGTGTGTGCTCGTGCAAAAACCTCAAACTCACCAACTCATGCTCAATAGGTAACACACATTCTTGCCCATAAACTAAAGAGAAAGGAGTGAACCCCGTTGCTTCCTCAAAAGTAGTGTTATAAGCCCAAACAGTTGCTATGGCAACTTCTCATCCCAATCCCTTTTATGAGTGTCCACAGTTTTTCTAAGGATAGTGACCAAAGTTTTGTTTGTGCTCTCAACTTGCCCATTAGTAGAAGGTTTGTAGGGGGTGGTTTTATCATGATGAATATTGAAATAAGCAACGAGTTCCTCAATGACATCATTAAGAAAATGGGTCCCCCTATCAGAAACTAACTCAGCAGGTGCCCCAAAACGAGAAATGATATGCTCAGTAAAAAATGTAGTAGTAGTGCGTGGATCATCTTTCCTCACTCACAGCTCTAGCCTCACTCCACATAGTTAAGTAATCCGTAGCAACAATGATATAAGATTTTCCATGCCTGGAAGCAGGTGTAATAGGGCCCACATAGTCAGTCCCCCACTTCTCGAAAGGAAAGGGCAGCTAGAATAGGATTATTAGGGCATAAACGATTCTCAATGTGGGTGGCTCTCTGTGGCAAACATCACATCTTCTACACCACTCAAATTAATCTTTAAAAATAGATGGCCACCAATACCCAGCCCTCAAAATTTTCAATGCACTGAGTTTCTCAGTGAACCTCCACATGCACTATCATGACACTCTTTCAAAATGTGTGGAATTTCCTCTCGTGCAACACATCGGTGATAAATGCCCTCAAACCCCTTGTGGTACAAAGACTCATCAAGATCTGAGCATGCGTAACTAATCTTTTTTCGCGGCTTTTCTCATGTTAGAAGGAAACTCAAGTGTGGACAAATATTGGAGCAATTTGGTCATACCACTCACGTGCATACTCAATGCAAAACAACTGAGGTGCAAGTGCAATAGGCTCATCTTTGCATGGGATTACATCAGCTAAGCAATCCACTAACTTTTGCAATGCAAGAGGTTTAGATTTAAGCTCATAGTCAAAGGCCTGCAACTCAATAATCCATCGTATAATACGCTCAGAGGGGGGCGGGGGCTCTAACTTATTCAATAAAAGGCACAATGAATCTTTCAAGACATAGATGATAGTGTGCTGGTGGGTGTTGGAATTAGGGTTGCAGGAATGCACACACAACTTCAAGAAGATAAGGAAGCTTGAGCACAACACAGTAGTGTATTATGAGTGCCAAAAATGAAAGATAACAAGCCCTAGAAGATAATGGGCGTATATACAATGCACGGGGAAAAAAACCTCCTAGTGAGGGAAAAAGTGCCCCGGCGGTCCTAAGTGTGTTCACACACATCACTACTATAATATGGTAACAAATCCCCCCTGGAGTGATGCGGTGAACAAGAGCTAGCACTCATGTATAGGGAAGTGTCTAGCTATGTGGACGAATCCACAAAAGGGAGTAAGCCCAAAGCTTTGCGAAAGCTTCGAACTTCTCACGAGGCAGAGCCTTTGTGAAAAGGTCTGCAAGGTTATCCTGTGTTGGCACATAAGCCAAACTGATCTCTCCTGCAGAGAGTCTCTCCCTGACATAATGGTAGTGCACCTCAATGTGCTTCGTACGAGCATGGAACACTGGGTTCCGCGCAACTGCCAATGCGCTCTGACTGTCAGTGAAGAGGGTGGTGGCAGATGGCTGCCCAACACCCAAATCAGCCATAAGGCGTCTGAGCCACACACACTCAACCGTAGCTGTGAAAGCTGCCCTGTACTCAGCTTCACAACTAGAAGTGGCCACAGTAGGCTGCTTCTTGCTCAACCATGATATGCATGAGCTTCCAAGCATGAAGCAAAAACCACTCGTGGACACGCGTGTGTCATAACAACCAGCCCAGTCAGAATCTGAAAAAACATGTAAATCTGGCGGCAATGATCCCCCCTTGGGATAAAACAACCCAAGATGCCGAGTACCACTCAAATAGCGAAAGATACGCTTCACTGCCTGCCAATGCTTAATGCCTGGGCTATGCATAAATCTGCTCACCTGTGAGACTGCAAACTGAATGTCTGGCCTCGTAATGCATACATAAATGAGGCAACCAACAGCTGTCTGATAGAGTGTGACATCAAAGTGATCTCCAGCATCATGAAGACTCAACTTCAAACCTGTCTCCATTGGAGTAGCAATAGGCTTGCAGTCTTCAAGGCCAAATCTCCGCAACAATGTTTCAATATACTTTGTCTGACACAAAGCAATACCTCCATCACACTGCTTAAATTGTATCCCCAAATAATGATGCAAATGCCCCAAATCTGACATCTCAAAAGAGGCATTCAAATCAGCCTTAAAATCAGCAATATGACTCTCATTTGGTCCTGTGAGCAGCATGTCATCGACATAGAGAGCAATGATTAGATGTACACCATCCACACGTTTAACATACAAAGTGCTTTCTGTTGGACTATTCTGAAACCCATGTGCAGTCAAATATGCATGTATTTTTTCATACCAAGCTCGTGGAGCTTGCTTTAAACCATATAAAGCCTTTTTTAACCTGCACACTTTGTTTTCCTGCCCTCTTTGAACAAAACCACGAGGCTGCGATACATACACCTCCTCATGCAAATCTCCATTTAAGAACGGAGTCTTTATGTCCAGCTGATGTACATTCCAACCATTATGAGCTGCTAATGCACAGATGCTACGAACAGTGGTCATACGACATGTGGGAGCAAAAGTCTCATCAAAATCAATGCCCTTCTCTTGAGCATAACCTTTTGCAACAAGCCTAGCCTTATGGCGATCCACTGTGCCATCAGGCTTACGCTTCAATTTGTATACCCACTTAGTGCCAATGGCCTTCTTGCCAGGAGGCAAGTCACATAAAGACCATGTACCATTCTTCATAATAGCATCGGATTCTGCTTGCATAGCAGCCATCCAATTTTCTGAACTTTGTGCCTCATCAAATGAAACAGGCTCACTTTCATCGCACATACTAGAAACAGCCAATGCATAACAATCTGACGCATAAGAGGCACCATGAGAGCCAGAACGAGTGCGACTAGACAAAGGGGCATCCAACTTGCTGTCACGCAAAGTCTGCACCAGCCATCTAGGCATATTCCTAGAGCCCTCAATCTCTTGTCTCTCATCCTCAAGTGCATCATGCACATCTGCATCAGATATAGGCTGATCTGTGCCATCATTTAAAACCTGCATAGGCTGAAAAACTGCCTCATGAGGTATTGCACTTGACTGTGCACCACTGAAAAGAGGCAACAATGTATCATAGACATCACGTGAGCTGATATCTGTCTCCTTAGTACATGAAACCAAGGGCTGAACTGCATCTTCCACAAATACAACATCACGGCTAACCAAAATGCGCTTTGTCTGTGGATGATACAAACGATAGCCTTTGCTCTCAGCACTATATCCAACAAAAATACATTTGACAGCTTTGTCATCCAATTTTCTGCGATGTTGCACAGGCACTAATGCATATGCCAGGCAACCAAAAACACGTAAATGGCCAACAGATGGCTTGCGGCCATGCCAAGCCTCATATGGAGTGACAACCTGTAATGCTTTGGTGGGACACCTGTTTAGTACATAAGTGGCACACATGACAGCCTCAAGCCAAAAACCATGTGGTAGACTTTGACTCTTAACCATACATCTTGCCATTTCCATGAGAGACCTGTTTTTTCTCTCAGCCACACCATTTTGCTGTGGTGTATACGGCACTGTACATTGGTGTTTTATCCCACGCTCAGCCAGAAATGCATTAAATTCTGAAGACATATACTCCCCCCCTCGATCTGAACGGAGGGTGCCCATCTTACTTTCTGACACATTTTCAGCCATAACCAAAAACTGTTTGAAGCACAAAAACACTTCGGACTTTGCCTTCAAAGGATATACCCATGCATGCCTGGTAAAATCATCAATGAAAGTCACGAAGTAAAGGTAGTTTCCAAATGATGGAGTTTGCATGGGACCACAAACATCACTGTGAACAAGCTGCAATCTGCGTTCAGCTCTCACTGATCCATCTTTGGGAAAGGAAGCACGCTGCATTTTACCCAATATGCAGCCCTCACAAACATGCTTGACAGGTGCCTCAAGCTTAGGCAAAGAAGACACCATTTCAGATTTCTGCAGGCGCAGCAAACTTGCAAAATTCAGATGACCAAAACGTGCATGCCACAGTTTTGCATTTGAAATAGCCTGCGTATCCATAATAGCACATGCTGAATCCTCTACACATTTGCCATCCATATTGAGCTTATACAGCCCTCGACATAGTGAACCAGATGCTACAATGATGTCACCACAAGAGAGATCATGAACAGTACATCTGTCATCCACAAATTTTACAACCAAACCTGTTTTGGCAAATGCGGAGACTGACAGCAGATTCTTTTTGATCCCTGGCACATACAATGCATCAAAAAGTGTAAAGGTGTTGCCATTTGCAACATTCAGCACAATCTGTCCAACTCCTTTAACGGGATAAGAGGAGTTATTGGCACAAGTGACAGTATTCCCTGTGGGAGCAGACTCAAGGAAAGTGAATAAACTGCGCTGCGAGGTGATATGCTTAGTGGCACCACTGTCAAAGTACCATACATCTGAATCTACTGCAGACATACATGTGTCATGCAAAGATGGGTCATAACTGCACTGCGCATTGAATGCCCATTCTGTATCTAGCACAACATTAGCAGATTCATTGTTAGAAGGAGAGGCATCTGCAACAGCCATACCAGCCTCTTTCTTCTTAGCCTCTTTCGCAGCCAGCTTAGGACACGCTTTGATGACATGATCATTTCCCTTACAGTACTTGCAAAATGTCTTCTGTTTGTCACCCTTCTTCTCATCTTTGTCTTCCTTCTTTGGTTGCGCAGCATTTGCAGATTTCTGCTTACTAGAAGAAAAGCCAGCTTTACCTTTCCCGCTTCTCTGACTAGCAACGAAAGCTTGATCTGCGACACGCATATTATTCCTGTTTTGCCTTGACTGGTCTTCTTGCAGCAAAACAGAAACTAACTCCTCAAATGATAAGGCATTGGGATTGCCTTTCATCATCAAGCGAAGAGTGGAAGCAAAACCCTGATAAGAATCTGGTAGACCATTCAAAACAGTCTGCACAAGTGAACTGTCTGACAGGATTTCATCTGCAGAAATGAGCTGCTCTTTGAAATCCTTGATCTTTGTCAAAAAGCTATCCATAGAATCACCTTCGTTCATATGCTCATTCTCCAACTGTTTTCGGAGGTAAGCAACACGAGCCTCATTTCTTGCCTGATACAATGTGGCAAGTACATCCCAAGCATCCTTAGAAGTCCTGCAGGAGCGAATATGTGGGATAATGGTACGTTTGACAGACAGCGCAATCAAGGCATGAGCCTGCGCATCTCTACCATCCCAACGAATCTGCTCTGCTGAAAGTGGTGGTTCTCGAACAGCTGCTACAGCACTTGTGCCTGCACCATCATCTACAGTACCTGTTTCTGATGTGTTTGCAGCATTCCCAGCCACAATAGGACGTGCATCAATACCCTGCACAATGTTCCATAACCCCTTTGCTACCAATACATGTCGCATCATATATGCCCACAATGGATAGTTGGTGCCATCCAACTTATCCTCAGCAGCCAACATGCGGAATACATCATTGTTGTCAGCCATGGCCAATGACTGTACTACTAGATGTAAATGCTGTCTGTAAGAGGTAAACCTGTATAAAATCGACCTGTGCTATATAGCACAGCCCAAAACAGACGAATGGGCACCTGTCCTGCAGATTTTAATCTTGACAGAAAATCTGCACAGTAGGACGATTTTGCCTGCGCAGTACTTGGAATGCAAAAACGGAGGGCGAAATGACTTCAGATCAAAATTCTGAAACGACCAAGCCCTACGTGCTCCCCCACGGCATATACTAACCTGCAGACGCTCGTGAAACCTCGTTGCAATCGGAGGAGATGAAGCGGCAGGTGCCGGTTATGCTGCCCGGGAGAAGGAAGCCTGCTCTGATACCAATTGTTGGAATTAGGGTTGCAGGAATGCACACACAACTTCAAGAAGATAAGGAAGCTTGAGCACAACACAGTAGTGTATTATGAGTGCCAAAAATGAAAGATAACAAGCCCTAGAAGATAATGGGCGTATATACAATGCACGGGGGAAAAAACCTCCTAGTGAGGGAAAAAGTGCCCCGGCGGTCCTAAGTGTGTTCACACACATCACTACTATAATATGGTAACAGTGGGTAGCCATATATGTGCAAAACTTTCTAGCACTCTCAGCAATAGCTAGACAAGCTCTCTCAACCCATGTGTAATGCGTTTCAACATCTTTAAGCTTGCGGCTATAATATGCAATGGGGTGCATTTTTTTATCGTAAAGTTGTGCAATGCAAGCGGATATTACCAAATGAGAACAAGAAGAAAAAAAATGATAAGGCTTGGAAGCATCAGGTGGTTTGAGGATAGGGGCGGTAGTGAATGCACTTTTAAGAGAAGAGAAGGAGTTTTGTTGAGGTTCCCCCCAAATGAACTTGTGCTCAACTAGCAGAAGTGTATTAAGTGGTAAAATAAGATGTGCCATATCTTTAATGAAGCGGCTATAGTGTTTAGCGGCTCCAAGAAAACCCCTTACTTGACGCACGATAGTGGGTGGCAAAAATGCAAGAATAGCCTCAACTTTTTGGGGATCCATAGAAATGCCATGCTTGCTAATGAGGTGACCCAACAGAATGCCATAAGTGACCCCAAACACACACTTTTTTGCATTCAAAGGTATTAATTTTTCACGGCACTTGTGAAAGACATACCTAAGTGTTGCAACAAGTTTATCATGCGTGGTCCCAATCCCCAAATCATCCATGAAGATCTTTAAGAAATCGAACAAATCATCACAAAAGGATTCATGCTTATAGTGCTGATATGAAGCACCCGCGTTGCAAAGCCCAAATGGCATGACATGATATGCATATGTGCCAAATATAGTGGTGAAAGTGGTTTTGAGCTTATCCTCATCAATGATAGCCATTTGATTGTACCCAGAAAAGCAATCCAAGAAATCATATATCTCCCTCCCCACCAAAGAGTCAAGGATTTGGTCAATAAAAGGCAAAGGGTAGTAGTCCTTAATGGTGGCTTTGTTAAGCTGCTTATAATCAACACATATGCAAAGCTGCTTATTCTTTTTAGGGACTACAACAATAGGAGACACCCATTCAGTGTTATCAATAGGAAAAATCAAACCAACTTCTAAAAGCTTTTTAATTTCCATGTAAACCCCCTCTCTATAATGCTCAGGCAATCTGTGCTGACGTTGGTGCACAGGTGTAGTGTCGGGTTTAAGAGGAATGTGGTGCACAACAAGCTCGGGTGGAAAACCTCTCAACTCGGTGTAATCCCATGCAAAGATGTCCTGATACTCTTGACATAAAGCAATAATCTCCTCCCTCAATGGTGGATCTAAAGAAGTTCCCAAAAGCACAACTTTCTCATCTCCCTTTATAGGAACTCTCATAGTATCCTCTTCTCTGGCCAAAGGTGGAGTCTCCTCATCATCATCAAGGGTAATCTCAATAGAATCAAGGTAAATGCAATAGGAACTCGGTGTACATGAAGAAGTAGAACTCCGGTTATCATCCCCATCACTCTCAACATCAGTAGTAACCCCAGGACTAACAATAGAAGAAGGGTAAGCCGGAAGAACCGCCCGGGAAGATCCTCTACCAAGAAGCAACTGCCCTCTAGGAATGTCAATAACACAATCAGTCTTCCATATCCAAGGTCGTCCTAAAAGAAGCTGGTAATCTTTTAAATTCTCTCGGTTGCCATGGCAAAAACGTGAAAATTGAAGTGAATAAGTAGGCCTCTGGTATGTCATACGAGGTTGCTCAAAAGGTCTCCATGAATGGAGCAAAGACAAGGAGATTTTTGGAGAAGCCAGGAAGCATAGAGAATTCAAAGAAGACTTGGGGACTCTAGAGCGACCTATGTGGAATCCCCACAAAAGTAGATTGTCCAATGCTAGCTCTTGTAAATATGCACAAACAGCCTTGGATAAATTTCAATAACATGGTTTGCTTATAAGTTATGAATCAAAGTAGCATAACTAGGCATCATTAAAATAACATATCATAACTAGGCACCTAAGAACAAGCATCATTCCAATAACATACTGTAGAATTCACCAAAAGTGTGCTAGGTGTTTGGGGAGAGAGTAAAGTAACACACTACATGGTAAGTTGTACAATAAAAAAATAAACTGGTGTTTTAACTTAGACTTTTTCTAATTAAATTCTATTGTCATGTGTACAACACATAGTTTATGTGCATGGTGTGTGTTTCATGAACAAGTATGGATCGCTCGACATGTGGAGTACCCAAGGGATGGAGAAATCACATTATAAAGCAAGAGGGGTTTATTTTAAAAATACAAGACATAGAGGTGGAGCTTGTGCAGGAGGAACATGTAAACTATCTACAAGAGATGTTCAATTGGTTTTATCGCACAACCTTTGGAAGAGTATTGGTTAGGGAGCAAGCCCAACAATCAAAGCATGTGCAAGAGGCATGCAAGGCTGCAAAAAGTCATGCTCGGCTTGAATGGTTGCAGACCATTGCAGACTAATGCTTCCCATAGGCATGGTGCTTTGGCGTGCACACGCATAAGGAGACAAGGGAGGCGTTGGGTTGTGCATACACTAACACAAATCTAGATGTAATAAGACTAAGAAAATAAGTTTAGTTAGGTTCTTTTTTTACCCTTAAAAAAAATTATTAATAGTTGCTTCACTCACTTCACTTTCATTTCACTTCTTTAGAGAGCTTGAGCTCAAGATCTACGTAGGCACCCACGTAAGGACACCATCACATCACCACGTTAGCACTGTAGGCATAGTCGTACATGGATATGGCACACAGCAAGAACACCCCACGTGTTACCATGCCTTCACAAAACATAGTGCAAGGTACCACATACTAGTGACACCACGGAAGAGTGTGACCCCTGGGATTCTAGGACATGCCCAACAGGATCACCAGAGTCCAGCCTTCCTCCCACAGCAACACCAACGTGCACACACATGCAGACCCTTCTAGTGGGAGCAAGCACGTGAACAGGATCACCAGAGTCCATCCTTCCTCCCACAGAAACACCAACGTGCACACACATGCAAACCCTTCTAGTGGGAGCAAGCACGTGAAGGACACCCCACGATGCATCCACCTCAGAGATCAAGACAGAGACTCCGATGATGAGCACTTTGACTGGGTTAGTGAAAACATTCCTACATTGCACACCACCATAGGTGGCAAGACCCTACTACCAGGACAGGGTCCCCTACCAGGAGGAACTTGATACATAGGTACCATAGCAGCATAGGAGGAGGAGGATTTAGACTATGACAGAGATCAAGGGGAGGTTACTGCAAGTGTGCGTAAGCACCAAAATGTCAAGCTCTTAAAGCCAAGGAAGTCCCAACCTTGCCAACGCACCAACACAACATCCAAGGAGAAGGATGCACCAAGGGCATAGGGCTCTACAAGAAATCAAGTTTTATCAGAGGAACACTGCATTACTGATAAGAAGAACCCCTTTCACTTGCAAAATCAAGGAGATTATCCAATGATATAGAACAGAGTTCCGTGTGCAAGGGATTACCCTTGAAGCATTGCAATAAGCCGCTGAGGCTTACCTTGTTCGGCTTTTTGAAGGACACCAACCTCCTTGCAATACATGCAAAGCATATTACCATTTCTGTGCCAAGGACATGCAACTAGCTCGGCGTATTCGAGGCGAGCGCGATATGATCTAGAGATCTTAGATGTTAACCTGCTTCTTGAAGCAACGCTTTTGTTTCAAAACCCCCTTTGTAATAACAAGCCTATCTGGCTTTCATTTGTAACCTTCTTTTGATAATTTAAATTTTAAGTTTTGCTTACAATTTCTCGGTGTCAAAATGTTTGTTTAACATGGAGTGTCTATCATGTGTGAGTTTGTCTCTCAAGGCATCAGAAATGCTCCTGGAGGGCTAAGGAAGCTATGCCAGAACAATGCGAATTTGGCCTCTACCGATGTAGGGGCTAAAAATTCACACTGTTCTGACACCTCCCAAAAATACATTGTTTGTCATCCAATGCATCAGAACTGCTCCTCAAGGGTTGGTGAAGCTGTGCGGATTCTTACTATAGTATTTTTAAAAAAACTTACTACCATTAAGAAAACCAATAGTTTCAACTCTGTCAATACAAATAGTACCTTGTGGAGTAACTTCAAAAATCCTAAATGCTCTCTTTCCAATATATTTAAGCCTTTTCTTTTCATTGCAGACCCCACATATAAGTATAAGATCTCCTACCTCGATCTCTTTGTCCTTGAGATTTTGATCAAACCACTTCTTTCTTTGGTCCTTTTCTGTGAGTATGTGTTGCACTATAATTCATCTTTCTTCTATAATTTGTTCTAAAACAATCAACTAGTCAGCCAATTCATTACCATCTAGCTTTTCACTTACATCTTCCCTTAAGCTAGGGATCATGAACTCCCAAGGCATTACTATCCCAAGTCCATATCCTACTTTTTCTTTATTCCTTTTAATGGTTTTCTAATTTTTATTTTCTTAGAATGAAAAAATGATGTTATGCCTTGTCGGAAAGGCTTTCACCCTCTCTTCATTCTTAAATTCAGCCTTTCTTTATCTTAGATAAGTAATCAAATTGTTAGAATTAAACTTTTCATATTGTTTGTCTTTTAAAAGTGAAATTTGATTGGTTTTGAATGCTTTAAACCATTTGGGATAATTTTTAAGTAACTTGAGGATAGAAAAAAATGGTCAGCCATACAAAGGAGGTTATGGCAATTTTTTTTGAAATTTTGTGAAATAAGTTTTATCTTTTATTATTCAAAAAGAGTAATCCCCACCATTTGTGTATTCTAAAAGTGTTATTTTCATTCTAGGCATAGAAAAATGCATAGTAGAAATATTTTTACTATAAAAGTGTTATTTCCATTAAAATTTAAATTCTATGAATAGAAAGATGCATATTGGTTATGTTTTTATTATAAAAGAGTGTTTTTTATTATTATAAAAGTGTTACTTTCACCAATATTGATTTTTATGCATAAAATGATGCATAAAAGAATTTTTTATTATTATAAAAGTGTTACTTTCATCAAATTAATTTTAATGCATAAATAGATGAATAAAAGAATTTTTTTATTATAAAAGTGTTACTTTCATCATAATTGATTTTTATGCATAAATATATGCATAAAAGAATTTTTTTATTATTAAAGTATTACTTTCATCCAAAATTGATTTTTATGCATAAATAGATGCATAAAAGAATTTTTTATTATTATAAAGGTGGTACCTTCATCAAAATTTATTTTTATGCATAAATAGATGCATAAAAGGATTTTCTTTTATATAAAAGTGTTATTTCCATAGAAGTTGGATTTTATGCATAAATAGATACATACAGAATTTTTATATAAAAAAAAGAGTTCTCTTTAATCCTATGTTTAAATCCCATGAATATTGGTAAATGAATAAGTAAATGCTCTGTGAGAGAAAATTCTACCATTTCATATTCTCTAGGATGGTAATGAGAAAACTCACAAAAACTATCGAAATCGGAATTTTAGATAGATGATTAATTTATTCCTCATAGGAATTAGTGATTAGTTTTGAATTCAGTTAAGCAAATACTCAATGAATGAAATTCAGTAAAGTAGTAATTGAAATATTACCCTTCGAGAGAAAGATAGTTCATGAGAACCTTTCCAGACTCAAACCCTGAATCAGACTATGACTAAGACATAACTCCTTCATCAATTTCAAGAAAAGACGATGTGACCAGCTCAGAAAAATTCACTCAAATCACCCACCACCGAATCTGAAACTAAGTTGAGACCCTTTGATTTTAATCTGAGAATCAAGGTTACAGAATTTGAGGAATTCTGTTTGGAATTTAGACCTGCCATCAGAAAGTCTTGGGATAAGGATTTAAGATATACTCATTGTATTCAAAAGAAAATCAAAACTGAAAACTTGCATAGAAATCGTGTTTTCTTAAAGGATTGTCTTACGCCAGAATGCTAGAGGGAGCATTGGTATATGTGTTTTTGTAAGGAAAGTTCGGTTGCAGCAGCAGCTGGCGGTCGGGGAGTGTTCAAAGGTCGGCTCATGCGGCAAAAACCTGCCCCAGGTCTTGACCATTATGGGTATGGTGAAAAATGGTGTGCTTTTGGTACGATGGGCAAGGGCCGGTGAAGCGGTCCCTAAGTGAAGTGCTAGGACACCTAAGGAGGATCCTTGACCAGGCGATGCATGGGCTCGCGGTGCTTAGGACACCCATGCGTATGTCATAGAAGATATAAATATGTATGATGAGTGACGAGAAAATTATTGTAATCTATTACTGGATCTTGTTGCTGACCTGCTGCTCTCAACGGAGAGTCTAGAGTGATAGTGTTTTGTGAGAAACAAGGATTGAATGGAAATTTTGAGTTATGACATCTGTAACCAATAATTGTTTATCAATGGATTGTTTTTAAAAGTTAAAGCTTAAAGAGGAGTGTGTGCATATCTGTATTCTAAAGCAAAAGTTAAGAAAGGCATTCAATTATGAGTGGGTGAGTACTTGTCTGGTTCTACTAATTCTAGTGGTTGGGCGGTGGCTAACCCATGGGCCGGATGGGGTTAGGTTGGAATCAGTAGAGTTTTAATAATAAAATTGATTAATATGAATACGCTTAGAACTCGAGTAGTTAAATAAAAGCCCAAAGACTTCTCTAATGAATAGATCAACGGCTATGCCTGATTCAATTAGGAAAAAAGCGTTGATCCCTTCAAGTTAAGTCTGTAATAGTTTCCTTTCTATCTGGTTTATTGAGATGAAGGTTAGTTCAGTATCTTGACCTCGTTAGAAAAAATTGTTAAGAAAATAAATGGTGGAATTGTCCCCGTTTTTCAGGCATGGGAAATTTTCCCAGTTTTGGTTTTTGAAATGACCACTAGCTTAGTCTCGTGCCCAAACATTCAAGGTAGAGGCCCCGAGTGGGAAACCTTGCCTCGCACAAGAGGGAGCTGCTTCCGCTTGTCAGCTACCGGGAATCCCCACCAGTGTGCGGAGGGGGCAGTTGGGATCCCATAGAAAACTATCTGTATAATTATAGAAGCTTACCACCCAGGTCCTCCTTGGCTATTGTAGCCGTGGGGGCACTAGAAGTATCACTGGATTTATCACAGTCATCATCCTATATATGATCATTGTCCTTCTTTGAAAACTTGGCCCTGGCCTTGGTCTTGCAATTCTTAGCCAAGTAGCCCTTCTTTCCACCACAAGATTAGTATCATGACTTTGTTCTATCTTTTGCACTATAGCAAGTGCTTGATCATGTCCACTAGGAGTAAACCTTACCTTCCCTTAAGAAACAAGGACTGATTCCTCTTCATTTGTACACTAACATGTACAACAATATAGCACCTATACACATACTAAATATCCAACTAACCATTAATTTTTTTTAAAAGATAATGAGAAAGAGCACATGTCAAAACAATAGAATGAAGTACAACTCTATTGTGGATACAGGTCATGAACATGGACTTTTTGTGGACCGATGCGAGTGACCATATCCTGAACGCGGATTGCCAAGAATGGTACTATCAAGGGCAGCTAAGTATTCATCCTTACCAGACCTACTCACTCTTTTTTTATGCACCACTAGGGGAGAGATGTTGTGGAGCCATCTTTGTGGACTTATTGTACCTACAACTTCATCCCCTTGCACCATGCTTTACCTGTGCACATCACATGCCGTACACAATGTCTTACTTATGTTAGCACTATACAATTTATTTTAGGTGCTATGTCACAGGACTATTGCAGTCCATGGTAGTAGAGATATCATAATGACACGATCACATGAGTGTACATTAACCCACAGTGGGAGGACCCTATCAAGATAGAACTACATAGGAACAACTTGTAGAGCATAGGAGGATGGCAAGAACTTATGGACTTACATCGTGATTTATTGTAGTAATGTTTTTGACTCCTTGTCCCTTCTGGAGAACGGTGGGTGCTCCTAGAAAAATTAGCTCGCTTACCTATAGTACCCATGCCAGATCAAAGTGAGGATGCACTCAGACCATTTCCTAGTATACCAGAGAGCACATATATATCTGAAGAGAAAACCCAAGTTAGGGGGAAAATTAGCCCAGTGACATTGAATCCAAGCATGCTTACAAACTATGGTTATCTCGATGATGAGCTTGCTAGGATGAGTATAATTTACAAGTTATTGAGGTGCAGTTGTGTAGACTAGATCCAAATTTACAACTTGCAGTCGACATGCAACCTCAATATGGACTAGATTTTTCCACTTGCTCAGGTGTATCCTAACTCACTCTCAATTTTGAATTTTTTCTTGCATATCATTACATGTATTCATAGAACTAAAAGGCCTTATGACTAGGTAAAATTTTCTTTATAAGTGCCACTTAGGGAAACTTTAAGGTCGTATTCTTTCTTAGATTTAGTAATGTTCCTACTTGCCTATGACTGACCTTAAATTATGTTGATGGAGTATGTAGGTACTCCCACTCAGATTTTAGTGACCTTTAGCTCAATTGTAGGTGAAAAAATAAACCGAAGAAGAAGAAGAAGAAGAAGAAGAAGAAGAAGAAGAAGAAGAAACCAATAATAATTTAAAAGAAACACAAAAAAGATCAAGAAGATAACTATCAGTCGCAATATAGGATCCTAGTAGGAATCTGGGTTCTTAATGATGGTACCTTAAGACCGATGCCTTGTTTCTTATGGGCTAGGACCTTGTGTCTTAAAAAACTAATAAAAGGGAGGCTAACCACCATCATTGTCTTAGGAGATTCCTAGTGGTCCTTAGATACTCTTGGCAGAGGTCTCTTGATCATTGCCTCGGTCTCCACATGGGTTGGTGCCTTATCCCTTATAATATAATTACTACACAAAAAACCCTTTCGACTTACTGCTATTCACTAAAGTTTGTGTAACTTGAGACTGAACCATAACCGTACGCATATAACTAAGACTAGTTTAGGTATAGATATGCTTATTACTAACATCTAAGTTAAATTGGCCTTACCTTTCCTCTTCGTAGCATAACTTGAAGTTTCCCTAGTTATAAAAAGAAAAAGAGAAAACATCCATGCATAACCATGTTTCATCTTGTTATTGCAAAGACCTCTTTACTGGCTGATTTGTTGCTCACACAAATATCCAACACTTGGCCTTTGACTATCATCACCTTTCTATCCAATAGTCAACTCATCTTCACCAACATATTCTAAGGAAAGAATCTACATCAAGAAGGGGGGCATGTTAACCCTCATTGGAAACCTCTCTGGCGTTGATGCTATCCATTGGATACCATCACTTCATTTGGTCGTTGACATTAAAAATGCTAATAATATATATTTTATGTGTGTGATCATCACTTGTCTATGAAAGGTGTGCCATGAGATTAACTATGAAAATTGCATGCTTAGATTAAGTGTTTGTACTATCCTAGGCGGCCTTGGAAAGACATGGACCTATATTTTAAGTATGGCCGGCCAAGGTGTGAAGGCTGGGGGGGCAAGATAAGGGTCAATTTGTATTCTCACCATTCATTCTCTTATGCAACTAATAGAGCGCTCTTCTTCTCTACCCTCTTGCTCTCTTGTGTGTCTTGAATAATTCAATTAGAGCTATTGCATGCTTGTTGTGTACGGCAACATCGACTCTACGAGAATCCGAGTATAAGTATTCATGAGGTGAGTGACACACCTTGCCGATGGAATTGTGAGCTAGGTTATGGAAGATTAGCTTCTCGGTTGAGCTGTTTTATGCTCCCGAGAGTGTAGTTGGGTAAAGTCCCATGGCCTTAGTTAGTTCCTGCACTCTTTCTATGGTGCAAAGGCTTCCCACTCATGACATCATAGAGTGGCTGAATTGGAAAATGGGATAAGATTTAGTGAAGCCAAGGAACTTTTTGGAGGTAAAAGTAGGCAATGTTGACTATCGAAAGGCCTGGGACTCCCAAACTATCAAGGGTACTCGTCGTTCCTTGCACTCTACCTTGGGTTTCAATAAGAAAGATCCTACGCAAGTATTGTTGAGAAGCTTGTCATGTTTCTGTTCATTCTTCATGGATTGTAAGATTCCTCCCCAGCCTTCGAGGTATATAGGAGTAAGAATCTCCCTTTCGGATCTTATAATTATTCCCTCTCTAAAATAAAAGAAAGTTTCTGTTTAAAAAAGGAATACCCTTTTCCTAAAATACTTCTCAGGAGTCACGCCTATTTTAAGGATTTAGAACAATGAGTTTAGAAGTGAGAATCGGTGTTTTGGATACCAAGGTTTTGGTTTTCATTCGAGTATGGCCCAAAAGGAAGTTCTTTATCTCTTGGGGAGTATAAGAAGTTATCCCCCAGATATTGTGATCATTATATCTGAATTCAATGAAAGTAGGTGACTTAGCCTACAAGTTTCTTTTATCTCCTCATCTCAAAATTCCTAATGCCTTCTATAGAAAAATGTGTCAAACACAAATCATGGAAAGACGGTAAAACTTCAGTGGCAAGTTACCGTTGGCTTCTAGGTTACGCTAGCTCCTTCCTTTATATAAGTCGTAACTTTTACTTGTCGCTCACAGTAATCTTACTCCCATCAATCTCCTTTCTTTCTTAATCTCCTTCATGGCTTGGCAACAGGAATTAGTTTTATCCCTGATGATTTCTCACCTTCAAGACGCAAGAGAGTCTGTGAAGAAAGACTTTATAGAACAGTATGAGCGCTCACTTTTTCCTCACCTAGGAACTTCTGTAGCACAGACCAAATGGCGGACCTATCAAAACATAACTAGGGTAACACCCTGGGGTCAGCAGCACTTTCGTAACAATGTCCGCTTGGCCATGGTTATTGAAGCTTTGGGTTTGGGTCCCCGATACTACTGCGTCATGAGATCAAGGCATCTTGGGTTTTCTGAGCGGGTCTTCTTACTGGCGTGTTTTCTTCCTCATGAGAAGATATGCCTTTATCCCGTTTTTGGCTTGCCTCTCAGAGGTCCTTTTGTTAGATCACCTCATACCACTGAGATAGGTGCGGCAATAACCAGTAGAATCATTCCCATAGATGAGTTACCCTATACTTGTGCAGCTTGTGAGGACTGCTTTTGTGACCATATGATGGACGGGCTTATGGAAGTGTAAAGAGTTTCTCTATCTTTACTGTATAAGTTCCGAGAATGAATAAAGTTTAAATCGTGTTCTTATTTTGAATCTTGCTCTCTTTAAGACTTTTCTTGGTGGTTAATCGTGATTAAAATTTTTCTTCAAGTCTCATATTCGTGCATCTTGCGAAATTATTCCAAGTTGCGAGATGAGGACATCTCGCGTTTTTTAAGTGGGGTAGAATGTAAGATTCCTCCCCCAACCCCCTTTTTGATGTCTAGTATATTCCCCTGTAATCAATTCCTTTTCTGAAATATAAGAGATCTTGTTTGTGACTGTTTTAACCTAGAGAGAGAAAATATTCTAGAGAGAGAATATTCAGATTTTGAATATTTCTGGATAGAAAAATATCTCTTATAATTCAGATGAGTTCCCCTGAAACAAAAATTTAAAAGGAATTTTCCAATGTGCAATTGGAATTAATTGGAAATAGGTATAAAGAACCTTAGCCTAAGGGTCTAGATTTTCATAAATCTTTAGACTATGGTCCAATTAAGGTTCCTATGGGCCAATAGCATCAATCCATGTGTAGGGAGGAGATAAATCCAAATTGTAAAAAGGAAATACCCAAAAATGAGTAAATGCTCACATGAGGTGAAGAGTTGAAAATGTACAAGGTTTATTAATAAAAAACTATGAGCAATATTAAAAATATGAGATATTTTGGGAATAATGATTTTATTATGACACATATGTAAGGAAGGGGAGTCCCTTAAATGCTCACATAAGATGAAGAGTTAAAAATGTACAAGGTTTATTAGTAAAAAAACTATGAGCAATATTAAAATGATTCCATTATGACACATATGTAAGGAAGGGGAGTTCTTTAAAGGAGGTGCATATTTCACATAAGATGAAGAGTTGAAAATGTACAAGGTTTATTAGTAAAAAAAACTATGACACGTATGTAAGGAAGAAGAGTTCTTTAAAGGAGGTGCATATTTCACATAAGATGAAGAGTTGAAAATGTACAAGGTTTATTAGTAAAAAAACTATGAGCAATAAAATTTTGACACATATGTAAGGAAGGGAAATTCTTTAAAGGAGGTGCATATTTCACATGCTTGAATGAGTTTTAAACTCAAAAATAATGTGATATTTCTATCTCTCATCTCTCTTGAACCAAACCAAATCAAAATGGAACCAAACCGAATCAAAAAGTAACCAAACTAGGTTCAAATCTAGTCCAAATTCAACCAAACTGACTTGGAAAATTCTAGAATCAGTTTGTTTGGTTAGGAGCTCAATTTTTCCTATAAATAGAAGCCTCCCCTTGTTGAAAAAGAGATAGAGTCCTATGCTTTGTTACTCTACTCCACCTAAGCCAAATAGATAGTGTCTTATGCTTTGTTACTCTACTCCACCTAAGCCAAAATATAGAGTGTCTTATGCTTTATTACTCTACTCCACCTAAGCCAAAATATAGAGTGTCTTAGGCATTGTTACTCTACTCTACCTAAGCCAAGAACTGTGAATTCTTTAATAATTCACTAGTTTTTGATACTTCTCTCTTTCTTCAATCCCCATTGGTGGCTCCATCAACATACTAAACCAATTGATTGGTTGGGGGCCTCTACCGTGAATAAAGAATCAAGCAAATCATAAGGTAAGTATATTGAATTTTGATCTTTTCTATGATTTCTCAATGATTCTCTCTTCTCAACCCCTCTCAAGCTTGAGAAGTTTAATTGGTATGGTTTTTTTAAATACTATTGAAGTTAATTGGTGAATAGTAGTGAAGTGTTACATAATTTAATAAATGCTATAGAAGTTAATTTCCACTTATATTTAAGTTCTAATGGTTTTTATAATTTCTCTCTCTCACTCAAGAAATGGTCATACTCATGACCCATTCTCAATCCAAATGAAGCTTTTCATAAAGCTTTTCCTTAATCCAAGATTAAGCTATGCTTGAGGCCAAATTAATGGCTTTTTGCTATGCTTTTAGTTTATGCACATTGATGATTCAATCCATTATGGATTGATGACCCAATTAGAGACCATTCTAATTGTTTTCTTAATGATCCAATTAGAGACCATTATGGATTGATGATCCAATTAGAGACCATTCTGGATTGATGATCCAACTAGAGACCATTCTAATTGTTTTCTTAATGATCCAATTAGAGACCATTATGGATTGATGATCCAATTAGAGACCATTCTAATTAATTCTTTAATAATGAGCTTTATCCCTTAGAAAAAAATTGAGATTTATCAGTCATAGTAGCGGAGCTATGGCAAAATTTTTATAGAAATTACGCATAAAATAAATTCATTCAAAGCATAAAAAGAGGATTTCCTACCATATTCTAGGAACTATCATCCTAGATTAATTAAAAGAACTTTATTATGCATGGAGATGTAGATGTTTGCATGTAGATGTAGATGTATAGATGTAGATGTGGATGTGGAGGTGGATGGATGCATGTAGATGTAGATGTATAGATGTAGATGTGAATGGAGATGTGGATGTATGCATGTAGATGTAGATGTATAGATGTGGATGTGGATGTATACATGTAGATGTAGATGTATAGATACGGATGTGGATGTGGAGGTGGATGTATACATGTAGATGTAGATGTATAGATGTAGATGTGGATGTGGAGGTAGATGGATGCATGTAGATGTAGATGTATAGATGTAGATGGGAATGGAGATATGGATGTATGCATGCAGATGTAGATGTATAGATGTAGATGTGGATGTGGAGGTGGATGGATGCATGTAGATGTAGACGTATAGATGTAGATGTGAATGGAGATGTGGATGTATGCATGTAGATGTAGATGTATGGAGGTGAATGTGAATGTGGATGTGGATGTATGCATAGAGATGTAGATGTATGCATGTAGATGTGAATGTACGCATATAGATGTGGATGTATGGATGTGAATATACGATATGCGATGTGAGGGAATCCGAAGTGATGAGATAGAAATGATGTGATGGGATGAGTATACATATAAATGGAATATGGAATAAGTAATGTAGATTGATGAAGGATAATGTGGAAAAATGAAAGTTTAAATAGAAATTGTGTTGTAAACTGTTTGTAAATACTGTTTGTAAATGCTGTTTGTAAATGATTGTTTTATGTCAAGAATGCTGGGGGGAGCATTTTGACCGTCTTGTGATTAAAGTCGTGATGGTAAAGTTGCAACTGCTGACGGGGAGTCAATGAAGGACGTCTCGCGTAGCAAGGTCGGCCGAGGTCTTGACCAGCCTCGGTGCGATTAAAATGGTGAGCTTCCGGTACGGTGGATGAGGGGCCAAGGAAGCGGCCTATGCGTGAAGCGCTAGGTTACCTGCGAAGGATCCTAGAGGGTGCTGACCATACGGTGCTCGGGCTCTGGGTTGCCTAGGATACCCACGCGTGCGTCGAGGAAGATATTGGAACAGAGTTGGAGTTGTTTTCTGAAATCGAGCATGGATCTGGTTGATTGACCTTGCTGGTCTTCAATGGATGAGTCCATGGCTCCTTATATGGATCTGTTGGTTGATCTTGCTGATCTTCAACGAGAGTCCATCTTGTTAAGTGATTATATTGCCAAGTATTATGGGCTAGGAACTATCGAAACGGCTCCTGAGCGTTCTAGTTGCCAATGATGCCATAGATACTCTGATGAAGGAATGATGGAAAATTAAGAATCAATTGGATAAATTGGAAGATGGTGATCAATGATACTATGGTTTATTTAAAGGATTGTTTTAAACTGGTTGAATCTGGTTGAAAAAGGCAATTTCATATTGGGTGTGTGAGTGGTGTGACTAGTTTTATTTTGCATGAACATCCGGCTAGGGGGCCTTGGAACTCTTTTCCTTGGTACCCGGGACAAAACCTAACCAAATTTTTAATTGGATTCCATCACTACAGTGGTTGGGCGGTTGGCTAACCCATGGGACTGGATGGGGTTAGGCTGGACTGATGGATCCGTAAATCGAGACTCAAACTTTTGTTTTTACGATAGAAAAAAAAAAATAAATCCCGGACAGAAACTGTTCTATGGATAGGAATCAACGGCTGTGCCTCTTGAATGGGGAAAAAAGCGTTGATCCCAATGATCCAAGTGCAAGTTTCTTCCTTGAACTGACTAAGTATCTTATAGATGTAATCGGACCATCTCGATCAGAAATGATCTTGACTACGTTAGAGTAAAAAGTTATCCTGGTGGAATCGCCCGTGCTTTCCGGTAGAGGAAGTTTTTCCGGGTTCGGTTTTGGAACAACCGATGGATTAGTCTCTTATCCGGATATCCGTGGGCGAGGCCCCGAGTGTGGGACCCCTGTCCCGCGCGAGAAGCGCTACTTCCGCTGCCAGTACCCTGAATCCGTTGCTCGGTGGGAACAGGGATCTTACAGTTGGTATCAGAGCATTTGGTTAATAAAGATCAACTGAGAAGACAAATATGTCAAAAAATTATCAAGAAACACCAAAAGGTTATAATTGTGTGATATAATTCATACAAATTGATATTCAAACTGAAATTCATAATTTGGTAATCGGTTCTTCAGATGGAAGTACCACAATTATATAGAATCCCTGACTTGCTTGAGGCCTAGACATGATAGTATTTACCTTATAATTCCAAGGGCCGTGACTACGCGTATATACCGAGAGTATACTGCAGCTCTTTACTGACAGTATATACGAGTAAATCTAAGACTTGAAATTATAAGCGTTAATGCTATCCAGATACATCTCGCGTTTTTTAAGTGGGGTAGAATGTAAGATTCCTCCCCCAACCCCCTTTTTGATGTCTAGTATATTCCCCTGTAATCAATTCCTTTTCTGAAATATAAGAGATCTTGTTTGTGACTGTTTTAACCTAGAGAGAGAAAATATTCTAGAGAGAGAATATTCAGATTTTGAATATTTCTGGATAGAAAAATATCTCTTATAATTCAGATGAGTTCCCCTGAAACAAAAATTTAAAAGGAATTTTCCAATGTGCAATTGGAATTAATTGGAAATAGGTATAAAGAACCTTAGCCTAAGGGTCTAGATTTTCATAAATCTTTAGACTATGGTCCAATTAAGGTTCCTATGGGCCAATAGCATCAATCCATGTGTAGGGAGGAGATAAATCCAAATTGTAAAAAGGAAATACCCAAAAATGAGTAAATGCTCACATGAGGTGAAGAGTTGAAAATGTACAAGGTTTATTAATAAAAAACTATGAGCAATATTAAAAATATGAGATATTTTGGGAATAATGATTTTATTATGACACATATGTAAGGAAGGGGAGTCCCTTAAATGCTCACATAAGATGAAGAGTTAAAAATGTACAAGGTTTATTAGTAAAAAAACTATGAGCAATATTAAAATGATTCCATTATGACACATATGTAAGGAAGGGGAGTTCTTTAAAGGAGGTGCATATTTCACATAAGATGAAGAGTTGAAAATGTACAAGGTTTATTAGTAAAAAAAACTATGACACGTATGTAAGGAAGAAGAGTTCTTTAAAGGAGGTGCATATTTCACATAAGATGAAGAGTTGAAAATGTACAAGGTTTATTAGTAAAAAAACTATGAGCAATAAAATTTTGACACATATGTAAGGAAGGGAAATTCTTTAAAGGAGGTGCATATTTCACATGCTTGAATGAGTTTTAAACTCAAAAATAATGTGATATTTCTATCTCTCATCTCTCTTGAACCAAACCAAATCAAAATGGAACCAAACCGAATCAAAAAGTAACCAAACTAGGTTCAAATCTAGTCCAAATTCAACCAAACTGACTTGGAAAATTCTAGAATCAGTTTGTTTGGTTAGGAGCTCAATTTTTCCTATAAATAGAAGCCTCCCCTTGTTGAAAAAGAGATAGAGTCCTATGCTTTGTTACTCTACTCCACCTAAGCCAAATAGATAGTGTCTTATGCTTTGTTACTCTACTCCACCTAAGCCAAAATATAGAGTGTCTTATGCTTTATTACTCTACTCCACCTAAGCCAAAATATAAAGTGTCTTAGGCATTGTTACTCTACTCTACCTAAGCCAAGAACTGTGAATTCTTTAATAATTCACTAGTTTTTGATACTTCTCTCTTTCTTCAATCCCCATTGGTGGCTCCATCAACATACTAAACCAATTGATTGGTTGGGGGCCTCTACCGTGAATAAAGAATCAAGCAAATCATAAGGTAAGTATATTGAATTTTGATCTTTTCTATGATTTCTCAATGATTCTCTCTTCTCAACCCCTCTCAAGCTTGAGAAGTTTAATTGGTATGGTTTTTTTAAATACTATTGAAGTTAATTGGTGAATAGTAGTGAAGTGTTACATAATTTAATAAATGCTATAGAAGTTAATTTCCACTTATATTTAAGTTCTAATGGTTTTTATAATTTCTCTCTCTCACTCAAGAAATGGTCATACTCATGACCCATTCTCAATCCAAATGAAGCTTTTCATAAAGCTTTTCCTTAATCCAAGATTAAGCTATGCTTGAGGCCAAATTAATGGCTTTTTGCTATGCTTTTAGTTTATGCACATTGATGATTCAATCCATTATGGATTGATGACCCAATTAGAGACCATTCTAATTGTTTTCTTAATGATCCAATTAGAGACCATTATGGATTGATGATCCAATTAGAGACCATTCTGGATTGATGATCCAACTAGAGACCATTCTAATTGTTTTCTTAATGATCCAATTAGAGACCATTATGGATTGATGATCCAATTAGAGACCATTCTAATTAATTCTTTAATAATGAGCTTTATCCCTTAGAAAAAAATTGAGATTTATCAGTCATAGTAGCGGAGCTATGGCAAAATTTTTATAGAAATTACGCATAAAATAAATTCATTCAAAGCATAAAAAGAGGATTTCCTACCATATTCTAGGAACTATCATCCTAGATTAATTAAAAGAACTTTATTATGCATGGAGATGTAGATGTTTGCATGTAGATGTAGATGTATAGATGTAGATGTGGATGTGGAGGTGGATGGATGCATGTAGATGTAGATGTATAGATGTAGATGTGAATGGAGATGTGGATGTATGCATGTAGATGTAGATGTATAGATGCGGATGTGGATGTATACATGTAGATGTAGATGTATAGATACGGATGTGGATGTGGAGGTGGATGTATACATGTAGATGTAGATGTATAGATGTAGATGTGGATGTGGAGGTAGATGGATGCATGTAGATGTAGATGTATAGATGTAGATGGGAATGGAGATATGGATGTATGCATGCAGATGTAGATGTATAGATGTAGATGTGGATGTGGAGGTGGATGGATGCATGTAGATGTAGACGTATAGATGTAGATGTGAATGGAGATGTGGATGTATGCATGTAGATGTAGATGTATGGAGGTGAATGTGAATGTGGATGTGGATGTATGCATAGAGATGTAGATGTATGCATGTAGATGTGAATGTACGCATATAGATGTGGATGTATGGATGTGAATATACGATATGCGATGTGAGGGAATCCGAAGTGATGAGATAGAAATGATGTGATGGGATGAGTATACATATAAATGGAATATGGAATAAGTAATGTAGATTGATGAAGGATAATGTGGAAAAATGAAAGTTAAAATAGAAATTGTGTTGTAAACTGTTTGTAAATACTGTTTGTAAATGCTGTTTGTAAATGATTGTTTTATGTCAAGAATGCTGGGGGGAGCATTTTGACCGTCTTGTGATTAAAGTCGTGATGGTAAAGTTGCAACTGCTGACGGGGAGTCAATGAAGGACGTCTCGCGTAGCAAGGTCGGCCGAGGTCTTGACCAGCCTCGGTGCGATTAAAATGGTGAGCTTCCGGTACGGTGGATGAGGGGCCAAGGAAGCGGCCTATGCGTGAAGCGCTAGGTTACCTGCGAAGGATCCTAGAGGGTGCTGACCATACGGTGCTCGGGCTCTGGGTTGCCTAGGATACCCACGCGTGCGTCGAGGAAGATATTGGAACAGAGTTGGAGTTGTTTTCTGAAATCGAGCATGGATCTGGTTGATTGACCTTGCTGGTCTTCAATGGATGAGTCCATGGCTCCTTATATGGATCTGTTGGTTGATCTTGCTGATCTTCAACGAGAGTCCATCTTGTTAAGTGATTATATTGCCAAGTATTATGGGCTAGGAACTATCGAAACGGCTTCTGAGCGTTCTAGTTGCCAATGATGCCATAGATACTCTGATGAAGGAATGATGGAAAATTAAGAATCAATTGGATAAATTGGAAGATGGTGATCAATGATACTATGGTTTATTTAAAGGATTGTTTTAAACTGGTTGAATCTGGTTGAAAAAGGCAATTTCATATTGGGTGTGTGAGTGGTGTGACTAGTTTTATTTTGCATGAACATCCGGCTAGGGGGCCTTGGAACTCTTTTCCTTGGTACCCGGGACAAAACCTAACCAAATTTTTAATTGGATTCCATCACTACAGTGGTTGGGCGGTTGGCTAACCCATGGGACTGGATGGGGTTAGGCTGGACTGATGGATCCGTAAATCGAGACTCAAACTTTTGTTTTTACGATAGAAAAAAAAAATAAATCCCGGACAGAAACTGTTCTATGGATAGGAATCAACGGCTGTGCCTCTTGAATGGGGAAAAAAGCGTTGATCCCAATGATCCAAGTGCAAGTTTCTTCCTTGAACTGACTAAGTATCTTATAGATGTAATCGGACCATCTCGATCAGAAATGATCTTGACTACGTTAGAGTAAAAAGTTATCCTGGTGGAATCGCCCGTGCTTTCCGGTAGAGGAAGTTTTTCCGGGTTCGGTTTTGGAACAACCGATGGATTAGTCTCTTATCCGGATATCCGTGGGCGAGGCCCCGAGTGTGGGACCCCTGTCCCGCGCGAGAAGCGCTACTTCCGCTGCCAGTACCCTGAATCCGTTGCTCGGTGGGAACAGGGATCTTACATGGATGAAGCATGGGAAAAGTGTAGTTCTCTCTCTCATTTGGGTTCGTGGACCTTGACCAAGCTAGAACCCATTAGTGGGGCCAAGATGGCACACCCATTGAGCAACATGATGTAATGTACTGAGAGGATAAGGAGCAACTCGCTTTGACATGGTTGAGATGGGTGACCACTTTTCTAGTTTCACTGCACCCACAAATGTAGATAATGAAGAATATTATGTGGTACTCAGCAAGAAATCAAAAATATTCCTATCAAAGGAGGTGAAAGATGGGGTAATGTTTTCAACATCACTAATGAAGTGCTATATGTAGATAATGAAGAATATTATGTGGTACTCAGCAAGAAATCAAAAATATTCCTATCAAAGGAGGTGAAAGATGGCAGAGGTAATGTTTTCAACATCACTAATGAAGTGCTATTGTCTATTATGAAAAACTCCTTATGTCCTTTTAAAGGATGCGCCAACTACTATACTGCATGTTAATGCAATTGTGGTGATAAATTTCTAATGCTACGTGTGAAACACAAGGTGAAGGGCTACAAAATTGTGTACCATGTCCCCCCCCTCCCCGAGGTGCACAACATGAATTTGTAAAGAATTTCCTTCTAAGTTTTAAGTTTGAGGATCTTGGAGGGCATTTCATTTCCCCATTCAATCCCATGCTCAAGAGCGTGATTACTTACTTAGAAATGAAGAAAGGAGAGAGAGTAAGGTTTTGAAGATTGTTTCTAATATGATCAAGAAAGATGTAGCTTTATGTTGATTTTGACTTACCAATCATCAATCTTTTACTTTTATTAATATGATAAGAAAGATGTAGATTTATGTTGATTTTGACTTGCCAGTCATAATTCTTTTACTTTTATTAATATAACTTCTCTTCTTCGCATTTAAAAACTTTAGAGCAATGTTCATTTTCAGTAAGTTCACACAATGTTCCTTTTGAATAATAGACTACAAGGTTCCAAGCTTCATGGAGCTATTCAACTGAAGATGTACACAAAGAAAGTCTACTACTAATGTTTCTAAGCACATAAACATGGTATAGATAAACATAGTAATAAACACCTTTAATTGACTATATGGTCCAATGTAAAAAAGTGCCAAATATATATTTACCAACATAGTATACATATTTTTTGCTGATGTCCCTTAATACAATGTGCTAGTAACAACAACAACTTTAGATCTTCACATTTACAAAAGATGTAGAATTCGAATGGTAACACTCATAAACATGGTACAGAAAAACATAATAATAAACTCCTTTAATTGACTAAATAACATAAAAAAAAGACAGTTGGTACAAAGATACATAGTAAATGTCGAGCAAAGAATATATCCTTGAGAGAATCCATAATTCTTGTAGACCTACATGGTGATGAAAGCATCATTGCTTGTCTTTGCTTTTTGTAGAGGGGATAACATTCTTCATTATGACTTTTTCTTACTTTCTTACTGTTTACATCAAATTCTCCTCATCATACAAACTGTTATCTTCATCCAACTCCTTAGTGCGCTTCTCCTTTTCTTTTCCATCATTTAACCCATCTTGTTCTTCTTCAAAACACTTCTTACTTGGGTCTCCACACAATCCTTGTGCCTAGGCATGCAATTGTTTCTTGAATTCTCGCACACCAGAGTTAGTACATATAGTACCATGTAGTCATACACTATGTAATATACTCATAGACTCCTATTTAATAATGAGTATATGACTACAAGGTAGTACATAGTACTAAATAGAACTATTTAGTAGTCATATTCAGTACGATATGACTACAAAGTACCCTATAGTCATGTAGTGCTTGATAGTGCTCATAAAGTACTAATTAGTACATATAATACCCTATAATCATAAACTCATAGTACTAAATAGTACCATATGAGTATTAATATATAGTATATGACTACAAGGTACTACATAGCACGACATGTAATCTTATTAGTACTAAATAGTACTCATGCAACACCATTTGATAGATTATGGTTGTGTAGTAGTAGATAATAGTCATAATGTGCTATTTAGTAATACCTTGGTACTTCTGTCAATTAGTTGCTATCTAGTATTACCAAAATACCACAAATAGTACTAATTCTAAGTGCTAATTAAATAAGTGCTCACGTTCCACTTGACTGAATCCCATGCTAGCCACCCATTCTTGAGGTACGTTTTCTTTTTCAATGAATGGTGCATGACATTGAAGACTACTAGAGAAATGAACTGCTACACACAACATATGGTAGGTGTGGAGATATGGTGTACTAACTACATGCAATGTCTCTCTACTAAACCCAAGTCCACAAAACATACACTTGTCATACATCAAAATGGTCAAACTTAACCATGTTCTATTATTGAAATCATATATTACAAAGTACCTATGTGTAACGTGTTCATCATTGGTAAGATTTTTAACCTATCTAACTTCACAACTACATTTGTGACATGAATGGGATGCTCCATTAGCAGGTGTGACAAATTTAGAGAGAGAGAGAGAGAGAGAGAGAACCAAACCTGGAACCTTGGAGCCTATAACCTTGGAAATTTGGAGCCTGTTGCCAACTACTCGCCCATGAGTTCGAGCGTTATGGGGCCAGCAACAATGGGTGGCCTATGATACCCTCCTTGTTGTCGTGGTGGTCAATGGTAGGTGGTCTATGATACCCTCCTTGTTGTCCTGGTGGTGGATGCTCTTGCCCACCATTGTTGATGCTTTTCCTCAATGTAAGGACGTATGAAATTGATGTCCATGCAGTCCATGACCCGCTGGGTAATTGGCACAGCTTGGAGTTGTTGATTGAGCAGGATCTGGATTGTTACCTGCTCGAACTCTGTGCAGTCGAGGGGGTCTTGCGAGTTGAGAGGATTAAGAGAAGGGTCGACCTCCTCGCGCTCATGTGCTCGCAGTGGCAGAATCTCATTTTCTTCGAGGGTTGTTTGGGGGGAATGGGGAGTTGGTGACGAGAATGGAGGGTTAGTCGATGTAGAAGTTATGGTTGTGGCGAGGTTAGAACCCAGGGGATTCACTCTTAGAAAACTTATGATATCACGTGAGTGTACAAGAGGATTAAGCTTATAAGGTAGGGGTAAGTCCATGTATTTAGATGAATAATAAATCTTAAATTTAAGTTAGGGGGAGGGGGCCTCGGTAGTACTTACTTTCATGATGCATCTATGGTAATGATCTAATGATATCAAGAAATGATCACAACATGTTTCAATAGTGATTCAAGTAGGTTGTGGTGATTTATAGTGATTATTTCATAGTATTCAACATCTATTTCTTGGTAGCATGTATGAAGTAATTATGGTTGCTTAATAAGGTTCAAAGTGACATACTTTATACTAAGGAGAGGGGGTTCAAAGTAACATACTTTAATCTAAGGAGAGGGGGTTCAAAGTAACATACTTTAATCTAAGGAGAGGGGGTTTGTAAATGCTAGAGAGAAAACATAGATATAAGGAAGGGGGTTGACATAGTCATTTTTAAAGGTATATTTATAAGCTTAAAGAGGGGGGTGTTATCATCTTATGAGGATCATATATAGGGAGTTTTCTTGAGGTTCATGCATGCAGGTGACATCCCCCTTTGTTGTGAGTGAATTCGTTGGGGTTAGCATCAAAAAGTGGTGGGAGCTTTGCGGAAGAGGAAGGGATGTCACAGAATGTTGTGTGCATTCCCAAGTTCAATGATAAAGACGGTGGTGAGGGTGGGGTTGGTGAGGGAGGTGGGTAGGAAAATGAATGGGTGAAGAGGATAGGGGAGGGAAGAGGGGTAGTGTGGATGGATGAACCAGAGGGGGGTGGGGGTGGTGGTGGTTGGGTGAGATAGACTAGGGTGTGGAGAGGAAGGTCTTGGTGGTGGAGAGGAAGGTCTTGGTGGTGGTTGGGTGAGATAGACTAGGGTGTGGAGGTTGATGTGGGGGAGAGGAAGGTCTTGGTGGTGGAGAGATGAAATACCATGAGAGCTTGCATTGGGTAAGCAAGGAGAGCTATGGTGGGTGTATATGAGTGGCATTCATAGTGGCTTGTGTAGTGATAGTGACATAGATGCGAAAGATAGAACTAGAATAGCCAACCCACAATTTTTTTCTCATTCATATGGCCTATTAAATAGGAAAGATACATGGCTACACTGTTACAATGATTGGTGCCATTTGGAAATGACCTTTTGTTCATTGGCTTGTGCTATAGCACCCCTTTCTAATTGGACCACCTTGACTTTGCTCTAATGTTATTGGACCACCCTTTCTACCATTCCCTTTGTTTTCTAAAGGTGCCATTGGCTTTATGTAATGTGATACTTTGTACTCATAGGTGCATAGCTACCATCACTATTTTAACACCCCCCTTTGATGCTAGGCTGGTCATGACCATTAGCCTATGTCACCAAAAAGTGTAGGTGTCCCCCCCTTAAGCTAGGCTGAACCAATGGTGTATTCTTTATGACAAAAGGGTGTGGGATATAACCCCCTTGAGTGCCCACATTTTTTCATAGCTTGTGGAGTCACAAAAGGTGTAGGAGCTATACATAAATTGGCTTATTGAGCTTACAAATTACAATGGTTAAAAAAACTTTTCCTCATTGAGGTCGTATGAATTAGGTGCTGCATTTGATACAAAATTATATTTTTTCTTTTGAAAGCACTTGTTTTCTTCATGCCCAAATCTTGGACAAATAGAGCATTTTGGTTTACCTTTGTTCCTGCAATCTTTCTCCTCATGGTTGTTGTAGCCGCAACAGGTGCACTTGAGTCCTTGTGTAGCCATTTGAGGTCTTGGATTCCTCCTTGTAGCCATGAATGCTTGACTACTTGATGTAGACGTCCCTGCTTCCTTCTTCACCTTCATCCCCCTCTCCAATAGAGAGGCCTCACATGTAATGATAAATTGTCCATATTTGAAAGATACTAAACCAAATCACTATAACCTTGAATGTCACAGCTTGCCAATAAAATGGCCTTAGCCTCGTCATCTTCCAGCTTCTTGACAATGGAGACAAGTTGTTGCTTTAAGCTCTTATATATCTATTGATATGACTCATTACATCTTCATTGGGTTTTAGTTTAAGGACATAGATTTCCATGAGTAATTTAACCTTGGAATGCTTAGATTTTGTTCCAATATCTTTTCTAACTCATCCCAAGCCTCTTTGTCATTACTAATGCCGCTAATATTATGAATTACTTCATCACTCCTTTGCATAAATTCTCCACTCTAATTAACTTACTAAGTATGATTAGGCTTCAACCTTCTAGCTGCCATATCCACTATCACCCACATCTTATCCGCTCACTACTCTCTACACACACACCCACGACCAAAACCCTCTTAGGAGAACTTAGAGCACCCTAGGGAATTCCTCTTTAGGATATTAATTTGACAATTTCATTCTTGGAAAGCTTGGCATCATTCAATTTTCAACACCCACTTTTCAGCAACGCAAGTAGCAAGGTGAAAAAGGCTTGTTCTCTCAAACGGTGAGCACTAAACTAAAACGGCTTGAGTTGGAGGCTTATCTAGTGCCCTTCTAAGAGGCTCTAAAGTCTTGTGGTGATCTAAGAACCCACGTGCCTATACGGATTGATTTTGTCATCAGCTATCCACCCCATCATCAAGCTTCCATTGAAGCTGTTGGTAATCAACTTCAACTTCCTTTTCAGAAGTCTTCAATTACCATTTGTTGGAGTTTAATTTGGCTTTATTTGAGTCAATCTTCATCAAGTTAATCCTCCTCTTGAGGTCCTCTGACACATAATCCTCCTTGCACAACTTGCATAAGTGCACACACACAAGGTATTTAGCTCAACAAAGTAATTGTGGCCAAATCAACTTCTTGCACTCATTTTAGTAAGCCCAAGTGAACACATTTTATTGTAAGGCATTAGACTACCCTTGGGGAGTTCCAAGTGGTAACACCTTGCCATTTGTAGTTCCTTGTAACGTGTCATCATCACCATGGCACATACTATTGAAGTGGATAAGTTTAATGGCTTCGGATTCCATACTTGGCAATCCAAGCTTATGTATTTACTCATGAGAAAGAATCTATGGGAGCTAATGATAGGGAGGCAAATTGAGTCAAGTTTAAGAGGGCTTTGGGAGGAGAGAAATGAAAAATCCATAGGTACTATTGCATTGGCTTTAGAGATGACTAATGCAAGCTCATAGCATGTAACCAAGCTCTCATACCAAGATAAAATGCCATGAGAGCTTGCATTGGGTGAGCAAGGAGAGCTACAGTGGGTGTATATGAGTGGCATTCATAGTCGCTTGTGTAGTGATAGTGAGATAGTGGTCATAGATGGGAAAAATAGAACTAGAATAGCAAACCCAAGATTTTTTTCTCATTCATATGTCCTATTAAATAGGCAAGATACATGGCTACACTTTTACAATGTTTGGTGCCATTTGGTAATGACCTTTTGTTCATTGTCTTGTGCTATTGCACCCTTTTATGATTGGACCACCTTGACTTTGCTCTGACGCTATTGGACCACCTTAAAGGTGCCATTGGCTTTAACGGTAATGTGAGATTGTGTGCTCATAAGAACATATCTAGTATCACTATTTTAACATGGAGGTGGTTGGGCCCCTTGGTCGTTGCTTTTGCTGTCGTGCTCATCGTCATTGCTATCTTGATCTTCATCTTCAGAATCCTACGGCCCATGGGCTTTGAAAAAAGCTTTTTCTTCTGCAGCTTCCTCAAGCGTGAATTCCATGGGGAAGGCCACGTGCGAATTGTCGAATTGGCAGATGCCCATGGCCTCCATGATCTTCATGACCTTTACCTGGATGTGGCATCTTTGGTATAGAATGAGGAGTCCTACCGCGAGATGAGTATGAAGGAAGGGTGTCATTGTAAGATTCCTCCCTCCAGCTTTTGAGGAGTAAAGGTATGAGAACCTCCCCTTCTGTTCTTGAAATTATTCTCCTCTCTGAAATAGAAGAAAGATCTTGTTTTACCCTATTTTGGCCAAGAGAGAGATAATCCAAAATTGAGATATCTTTGTAAATAAGAATCCTCCTAGTGTCTAAAATGGATTCCCTGAAATAGAAGTTCAAAATGAACTTTCCAATGTGCATTAGGAATCAATTGAAAATGGTATAAGGGACCTTAGCCTAAGGGTCTACATTTTCAAAAAAAATTGGATAATGGTCCAATTAAGGTTCCAATGGGCCAAATGGATTAATCCAAGTAATGGGATGAGATAAATCCAAAAGAATAAAGAAAAAAATCCAAAAATGAGTAAATCATTAGGAAAATTCTAGACTCAAAAGAGGGCTGTTTCAATAATAATATAATAATAGACACATAGATTGAGTGTGACATGAAATCTACCAACAATATTCACCGGTGGTGGGACCTCTGTACAAATCCACCTAAAATGTGGAGAAACTCTTATCTTCATGAAATATAAAAAAAACCATCACCTTGTCTTAAAATATTTTAAACCGTTTTTTTGTCAGCACCTAACACAATAGAAGAATGTTTTCCACATTCCTGTGTTAGACGTGGAGTAATAAAAACTTCTTTCCACCACCCCTAAAACTAATGATTTTGAATGCTTGGAATAAATAGATACCCAATCTCCTAGTTATTCCCTCAACTTGGTTCCACTTTTGAAACTCGAAACATCTTTGGTGCCCAAAAGGACACACCGTCCCCTCATTTCTTCTTCCCTCCTTGATCCACAAAAGTGGTTAGCTCAGTCATCCACTTTCTGCTACTTCTTCTTTCTCATATGTCTATTAATCTCTCATGGCAACGGAAAGTGGACTGAAACCAGCAAGGAGCAGTATCTCATCTGTTGTGTTGTATAACATAAAAGACGAGAACGAAGAATGGATTCCCCAAGTATACAAGAAGTACTCTTGGGTCACTATGCAGCCAGGAAAACGTGGCCACTATCGAGTGAAGGAAAAGGCATCTGAAGACTTGGCCAAACATTGGAAAGGAAGGATCCTTGACTTCAAGATGGCACTAGGAGGGAAAACTGTCAAAGAAGTGTTGATCCAACATGTATTCATGCAAAAAGAGATCAACGTGGGACCATTGGAAGGACTTCTAAGACACAGACCACAATGTAAGTGCTTGTGTTTTTTATTCCAATGTTGCAAAATAAGGTGATTGATATAAATTTTTCTGCCTTGCACAGATTTATACCCATCCAATCTCCAAGAGTGGGAGCCTACACAATGCTTGATGGGATTCTTGAATGTCGTACATGGTGAGGTGGGGGAACTTCAATACGAAGGTCGTGCACCAAGTTATCTCGCCGCAAGAAGTAGAACATATTTCTATGACGCATTTTATATCTTTCCCACTCAATCGAGTCGACATGGAAAGTTGGAACGTATTCATTTGCCTGCACTTGATAGTCCTGTGAGTGGCCATTGCTTGATACAGAAGTGATAGAGTCATAGAAGACCAAAATGTTTAATGATATTAAATGTGCTATGAAGCCTAGCATTGGTGCAAGAAATGTCCACTTAAGTTTGTTTGTTCTAATTGCATGCTTTGTTGATTTATTTTCTGATTGTAAACAATTGAGAAAAACTAGAACAACTTTTATGTGCAAAGATATAGATAAAGACTGGCTTGATCATTTGTTTGACAAAGGTTGAGTGAAATCATCAAAGGGAGATGATTTGATCGAATGTCGATTGAACACCTCCGACATTGCATTTCGGTGAGTGTTATAACATTCAAATGTCTTTTTGTGAAACAGTTACAAAGCTTATTTGATTATACTCGGAAAATTATCCTAATGATATTTTGGAAGAATCTGATACTATATTGCCAGGCAACATCTATGCATATCATTTACTTATAGAAGGAGGCGATGAATCAACAACAACTGGGAAACCATGGACCAAGATTCAAGAGATGGCAGCCACTCTTGCTTGATAGATATAGTTATGATTCAACAAGGTCACCCATCATTGACATTGGAAGTGGAAGAGAATTGGACTCTCGAATATGTTAGGAAGGAATTAGAAGTAGCTATTCAGAATCCTCCAAATCAATTTTGCTTCAAGCTCGATGGTCGGAAGGTAAGTAGAAGAAGAGAGCATCAGATCATTTGTAAAGATGTTGGAGCCCCACATGAATTGGAGGCATTAGAAGATATATGATGTGACCATGTATATGTATACGGTGACAATGTATTTTCCATATGCAATAAACTTATCTATTCAAAACATTGCTTTTGTAATGCTTTATTGTTTAAAACAGTTTATTGAAGGTAAAAATTTCCCAATTGAATTTTTATGTACACAAAAAGGCCTAAAGTAAGAAAACAAGAAGTGAAGGAATACGGTAGCAAATTTGATCCTCTGATTTTCAAATTAAAAGTGCATTTACAATTGATGTTCTCTCTCCAATAACACTAAATATGTGTAAAAAAATATAAATGTACATGTGTAGTTGCATATTTACAAATAGCATGTTACAGAGTGGAGTACATTTGTTGGAAGAAGCAATCCAACAACACATCGATAAGAAAAAAACTATATATCACTGGAACCCATAGGCCTAGGCTTTAGGATGGAGCCGTGGCTCTTCTACCAAGTACATAACCCATCTAAGAGGCTCAAGGGGGCCTATCCCCCCTCGTGGATTGGGCGGGATGAAGTCCATTGGGCCGTCTGGAGGCATTGCTTCTGTGACCTCGATCATTTTCACAATCATTTCCTCCTCCCTAAACGTTTGGACGTCTAGGTCCATGTAATGAGACATGGATGGAAACTGCCATCACAATTCATCAAGGCATAAGATCAACATGATAATATACAATAAGATAAACAAGAGTACGCATGTGTATGGGAGCTGAAAAATGCTTACATCCTCTGAAGGGAGCTGAAAAATGCTCCGTAGCAGCAACAATGCATCCACCCACAGCTATAACCATCATCTTGTTTGGGCACACTAACCGTTCGAATGGTCGCTCGCTCCAGGGTGTCGGTGTCCATGCTCAGGCTCTCATAAGCGGCCATTAGTTTCCTGACACCATTACAAACAAAGACGAATCAATATTCTAATCAATCTGGACTTCTAACTTAAACAATAATATGTATCGTAATGATTTTAACTCACAGCAAAACATTGCCATGGACACCAGATGTCGAATTTGCAAGGTAAATAACATTGTCTTGCACATTGACTAGAACAAGACTCCAATGGACACTGCATCACATCCAAATAAATTTCTATTAGTTTCAAGCTAGATAAAAAACAAAATGCCTCCTTGCATTGTGGTGAATTGATTCACTGTGAAGCGAAAGCACGTGCTAAAGGAAGCACTATATAACTCGTGTGTATGGTGATTTGTATAAACATCATGCAAGAGAGATACAGAGACAAACTCACTTTTCATGATATGCCAAAAAATTTACTCGAGCATCATCCAGCTCTGGACCTCCCGAAACCAGTTCAGCACATCAAGGTAGGGAACTGACTCTACTAGCAAAAGTGTTGACACTAGCGAATCAATCTGGAACACCCGATGCTGTACATCCTCGGGCAATTGTGAAATAACAAAACTTCACAAGAAAACATATCAAGAGTTAGCCATAAACTTTTAAGAGCCAAGAATGAAAAATTGTGGGAGGATAGAGGAAAGAGTATACCTTAAAACACATCTGAGCACTTTGTCGTTGACTTCAGTTCTAGGATCAAACAAAATGTTTATCTCCTCATCATGAATCGGGAAATAACATCTTTGTCCTCTAATATGATAGGGTACATAGAACTCCGGCAACAAAAATTGAAGCGTCTCCTGATTCATAGCGTGGAGTGTGCGAACATTTTTTCTTTTTGTTTGCAATGCAAGCATTGCCACATGATGTTCCCTTTGAGCACTTGCTTGAAATTTTGCCCGATTCTCATGTTCATGTTCTAGAACTCCCTCCGTCACCTCTTCAATTCTCACTTTTTGAACGAGACATACATCCAAAATTTGCACCATTCGTGCATTAGTAATTGTAAATAGCCTAAGTAACTTATCATATCTAAAACAAAGGGCTACTAGGCTGAAAAAAGCTTTCTTCATCACTGTGACCCTGTGTGCATGGGCCGCAAGAACGTAACTATCCAAAAAAAATTCAATCATCCAATCCTTTGCGGCCTCCTGCAAAGCAAAACAGGGCCGATGCCTTCCACCTAAAAAAAAATTCCATTTCGCTCGCAAATTCTCCTGGAAAGCCTCTGGAAAGGTAATCTTGGAATAGCACCAGTCAGGTGCTTCATAAATCGTGTGATTTCTCATAGCAGTGACGAATGCTCTGCGAAACGCGTTTGTCTAGGCTGCAATTTGGATAATCGAGAAGGACTGCTCGATTTCCTCGATCTTGAGGCATTCAGAGTGCCCATCTTCTTTCCCACTAGATGAGGGACCTACATTGTCCTTGGGTCTACCTGTATACCTTACACGAGCCATCTGAAAACGCAAGCAAGTACAGAAAACTTAGCTATTCAGTAGTACACGAAGGTGATAATGCGATGGAGACATGTTATGATATACACAATTGATCACTGATACTGGCGCTGTAATTCTACTCCTAGGAATAAAGCGGCTAAGAAGTCTAAAAATATGGCAAGAAATTCTAAAATTCCAGGGTGAATGATTATAGAGTTGTACATAATGAACAACTCCTAGCCTTATCAAGATCATGGCTAACGAGATATTCTGTCTGAGTCTCTATCGTTGATTGGTATTGACGTTAATACTTCACCCTCTAAAGAACCACATATGCTGATGTCACTCTATTGGATCGGGAAAGTATACATCCTCAAAGTGACGAGCGAGTCTCACTCTGCTTTCTCGGGTTGTAGCGGAGTTGATGAGATTTTGGAAGGCAAGGGCAATCATATCCTCACTCTGGGAGAGTCTAGGAATGCTAGACAGATCTGGGGTATCCATCTAAAAATCTAGTTCAATTTATGAGTTTTCAATTTATGAAGTTCATTTTAAACATAATCTTAACAAGTGAAAACATTATTTCCGAGATTTACTTTAAACTTTTAGGCAATTTTTGCTGCTGTTTTGTAAGTTTATAACAGCGCATTGATACCAGCTGTGTGAGACCCCTCTCCCCTCTGCGCACTGGAAAGGTCCTTTTATGCATGCTTCCCAAGGAAGCATTTTTGGGGTGAGGACTCCTCTTTCTTTTGGGACACGGACCTCGATATATATACCGGTGTGTTTGACAGCTGCCAAAATGTTTTTTGGTGAAATTGTCCAGGGTGTTATCTTGGTCACAAGGGTGCAATCCATTCGTATCGGACATGAAGACATGTATTTATTAAGGTCAGAAGTTTACTGTAATTTAACTAAGAATTTACGTAGATTCTTATTATGGTGTCCAGTTTGAGTGCTGTAAAGTTCTATACCAAGGTAAAATCATGCACACATTTCAAATTTGGACTCAGAATTATAAGATTTCGAGTAAAAATAGCTCAATTATTAAGTTGATGATTTTTACACTATCAAAAGGAACATAATTTCATCTATTAAAGGGACATATATTATTATTGAAGATGGACATGTTACAATTATAATGTCCCCAACGTTTTGGAGGGTAATTAAAGGGATGCTCATATTGTAAATGTTGTGGATGATGATGTCATTGAGAAGATCAATTGATAGAGGAGGCCTCATTATCATCTAGGGAACTTATAGTACATCCTTAGATCCTTCTATAGATATTGATAAATTATCTTTTAACCTCGTATTTGAAATATAGAAGATACGAGGATTGCATTAGAAATTGACCTATGGAGCCATGGACCTTGTACAAGATAAATAGTAATGATTTCCTCTTTAATCTCGTAATTGAAGATATAGGAGATACGGAGATTGCATTTAAAAATAGTAATGGTTTCCCCTTTAATCTCGTAATTGAAGATATAGGAGATACGGAGATTGCATTTAAAAATTGATCTATTTAGAGCCATGGACCTTTTACAAGACGAATAATCATAAAAGAGTATTACCGATGGGTTTACCGAGTCCCATAAGATCACATCCCTAAAAAAAACTCTCTCCTTAAAAAAGCTAATAGAAAATGTTGGTAATGGTGGGTAGATCTCTTGTAATGTATGAATTTGGTAAGGCTATGAGAAAAATAAACACCAATGAGCTATCTAGATAGGCCTCATCAGTACATGTAAGCCTGTCCTTGAGATCTTTGATCCTTGTGAGAAACTCATCCATTAAATCTCCTTCATTCATATGCTTGGACTCTAACTGCTTATACAAGTAGGTCACTTGTGCCTCCCGTCAAGATTATCCATAGCGGAAATCATCCCAAGAATACCATTTCATCCTACAAAATATGAATCTCTACAAAACATGCAATTATTACAACTATCTATAGGTACTATCAATGCCCACCAATGAGATGATGCAACCAAGATTGGGATAGCTGATGATGAAGGAAACCTGCAAAGTGTATGAAAAATGAAAAACTGTAGAGTGTACAAATGCTACAAAAGGAATGGAAAAGTGTATGAAAAATGGAAAAGTATAAAGTGTAGAAATGGTACAAAAGGAATACAAAAGTGTATGGAAACTGGAAAAGTATAGAGTGTAGAAATGTTACAAAAGGAATGCAAAAATCAATGATATGATGATGCTCTGATGATCAGCTTGAAGATGCGATGTTGATGATGACCCTCTCTACACACCAAATGTTGTTGCAATGCATAAAACCCGAAATTGAATAAAGACAGTTCAAATCAACACTCCCTCGAGATGTTTGCGAAAATGTTACAATATGCGAACAAGTCTTGAAACGCCCCAAAATGCACTAATATTCTATCAACAAAACATTGTAGGGTATACCTTCTCCACCTAAGAGGATAGGTTAATTTGAGATAATCAGAAGAGCAGGTCGAGGAAGAGATGACAAGGGGATGAGAGCTAAGGAAACCTACTCTGCTACCAACTGTTGGAGTGGAGACAAAGGTAACAATGCACACACCAATGCAACAAGCAAGTAGATATTGAGAGAAGAATAACACTCAAAGTAGATTGACAAGAATGAGTGAAGAATAAGTTAAGTGACATGATAAGGCTTACACACACTCATAAGAATGTTTAGAGAAAAAAAACCCTTAAAGAGGGATAACGTTCCCTAGCCCTTGTTAGCCTACATCCAGAGAGTTAATACCATATAAATGACTACCTTTCTCAATCCCACTCTACAACTGTTAACTTTGCCCAAATTTTTGAAGATCCCATGTATGAAAAACATCCCTTTAGAAAAGGACACAAGGGTACTAGGTAATATCTCTTATAGCTCTTTACTTCCAATTAAAGCGTTTGATCTTGCATAACTCAAAGAGATCATCAATACATGTGCAATGTTTTCTAATTGGAATCATATGCACAATCCTCAATGTAAGTCCCCCAACTTGTTCAAATATACTTGGACCCTAATAAACATAAAGTGGGCATCTCATTTTTTGGGAGGTCACAAGGTATTACAAGAAAAGTAAAAGGAGGTGAAGAAGAAATTCCACTTGTGATCAAGCATTGATCAAGAAGGTTGCAGGACTTACAATTCAATATGCCCCTCTTCTTGCTTAAATATTTTTGGGTGTAAATTGTAGAAAGTGAAGGGCCTAGAAGATGATCAATCATCGTATATTACCAAGATGAGATGGTCATATACTACTAAGAAGTATTGGGTGTGCATATAGTTGGTGCTTCAACTCTTGAATAAGACCGATTTGTATCTGATTCATTCCAACTTTTACCTATGGCTATCCAAGGATATTATAATTTCTAGCTATGCTCAATGACCTAATAGCCTTGCATGCCAAATCTAGAGCTCATGGACAGATAACAAATTTGTATATGATTCATTCCATCTTTTATCTATGGATGTCCAAGGATAGTATAATTTCTAGCTATGCTCATTGCCCTAGTAGCCTTGCATGCCAAATCTAGAGTTCATGAACAAGCAACAAATTTGTACTTGCACACACACGAGAAAATTCAGCCAAATCAATTTTACCTAAGACTAGCCACAATGGAAAGAAGGACAGGAGTGGACATAGTTGTCGACCTCAAGCTCATGTTAGACACCTTCTCATTAAGAACGAGCCAAAAAAATTCAAGAAGATGGAGAACAAAGTAGTTTGAGATGATTGCATTCAAGCCAAAGTACAATTTCTAGCTATGCTCATTTCCCTAGTAGCCTTGCATGCCAAATCTAGAGTTCATGAACAAGCAACAAATTTGTACAATTTCTAGCTATGCTCATTGCCCAAGTAGCCTTGCATGCCAAATCTAGAGTTCGTGAACAAGCAACAAATTTGTACTTGCACACACACGAGAAAATTCAGCCAAATCAATTTTACCTAAGACTAGCCACAATGGAAAGAAGGACAGGAGTGGACATAGTTGTCGACCTCAAGCTCATGTTAGACACCTTCTCATTAAGAACGAGCCAAAAAAATTCAAGAAGATGGAGAACAAAGTAGTTTGAGATGATTGCATTCAAGCCAAAGTACAAAAACAAACAACCAAGATTTTTTAATTCACCCATGGATATAAATGTATGTTTTCTACATTGTCCAAGTCACATATATTATTGCTATGGATTGCTATGGAGAGAGAGAGAGAGAGAGAGAGAGAGAGAGAGAGAGAGAGAGAGAGAGAGAGAGAGAGGGCTAGACGTTGAGAAAGTACGCATACATAGGTTTTTGTTGCTTTTGATTTTTCATATTCAAGCCACAATTAAAATGCATGGCACATGGAGCTATTGTGATATAAGGTCTTGACTAGAGATCGTATGGAACTTTGATGACACTATAGCTTCCTTAAAGCAAGCTTATGTTTTTCATTCCTCTTTTACATTTTTAAGGAAAGAGAGAGAGGAGGGTTGAGTATTTAGCATAGAAATGCTTATGTATACCTATTTTAAAAAGAAAATTCCTATAAAGAAGATGTTTGATTGATGCTAGTTTTATAAAGGGTTGAGAATATAAATAAGCATATTTAATATACCATAAAAAGAGAACTTCAATGTTTGATGGAAAGGACCTTGCTCGAAGATGAGAAGATAATATTTAGATAAAGTTTGATTGTTTGTATTGGTCTTGATTAAGAGGTCATATACATAACATAATTTACACATATAAGGAAGGGTATATTAGCAATACAACCTTAATATAGTTTGCTAATTGAATTGAGATGATTAAAAGTATAAATTCTTTTTTCTTTGGTAGTTTTGTCTAATTATAATCATTGGGTAGTGAGATTAAGAAAATTGTAGCTTCTTTTTTCTTCATGAGAAGAACAAATTGAAGAGATGGGTGATACTACCCTATGTAGGAAAGAAAGGACACGAATGAGGTTACCATAGTGATCAAAGTAAAGTTTCTTGACCTCCAACATCTTGAGTAGTCATAGTTCTTTGGAGGTGTGCTTGTAACCAAGAAAAGATGGTGGTAGAGAGAAAATCATCCTGTATAGGGATAAGGTACCCCTATTGAGATATTTTTAGCTCAAGAAGCATCTTATTCCACTTTTTAGAATAACCAAGTCAAGGAACAACTTCAAGCAATAACTATCAATCAAAAGTGGGCAAACACGTGGCCACCCAATAAGATGTAATTACACTTAAATAAACATGGTAATCTCTCAATTAAAGCTCACTTAGGTTCCCAACTATAAGAAGATACGTAGTTGTTAGTTCATGTTACAGTTCAATTGGGTTACCACTAGTTAAAATTACAAGAAAACACCATGAAAAATAGGTTCTTGACTATACTTAAGATATCTCTGTGTCATTCACAATTGCCTATTTATAGGTGTTATGGGAAAAAACAAACAGTCTTGAAGTAAACACATGGGTCCTCTTTGCCGAGTATATATATTGAATCTAGAAAATTAGCATAGTCAATGTTTAATTGCTTGAGTTAAGCTTTGCAATTAAGTAGTATTTTAACATGTACGATGATGTGGAACAGGTCAAGACTAGGTGTTATGGGAAAAAACAAACAGTCTTGAAGTAAACACATGGGTCCTCTTTGCCGAGTATATATATTGAATCTAGAAAATTAGCATAGTCAATGTTTAATTGCTTGAGTTAAGCTTTGCAATTAAGTAGTATTTTAACATGTACGATGATGTGGAACAGGTCAAGACTTTGGAGGTACTTTTTTGTTTTCACCCACCATATCTGGGCTGAAATTTGAGGGCCTACCTAACGTTCAATTTGAAAGGAAGGTTAATTTTGGAAGGTCAAGCTAGTTTTTGGCCCACCTTCAATTTGAAAGGAAGGTTAATTCAAATTTCAGCCCTAGCTTTGATATCCTATGAGGGCTTCAAATTTCAATATTCCCCCAATGCAAGGTAATTATTTCCTTATAAGGGTCCACTAAAGGATTTTTCAAAATCGAGCTTTTCTTTGACTCGGGGGGTTCACTATATGTAAACTCTCTATATCACGTGCGTTCAAGGCCTATTTTAAAAACCCCTTATCTGTAAATTTTTCATGAATAAAACACACCCTTTTTCTATTCAATCTGTAAATACCGTCTTTAAATGGTCCCTTATGTATGAAAAAAATGTGTAAAAAAGGGACTTTAAAATCCCTTCTGTTGAACCCACATGCTACACTTACATATTGATGAGTGACCCCCTCGAATTCTTTGAAAGGTAAAATTTTGTGTCCTCTTATCTGAAGGGTAAAATACCTCAAGAAGGGTTCCAACTCCCAAAGGCTTCAAATTTGAGGTTTGCACCAATGCTCGAAAAAATGTTTTTTTTCAACCCTTAAAATTAAAAGCAATGCTTAGGCCTACCTGGGATGTAGACTTGGAAATCACTCTAAATAGACTTGGTAATCACTCTAAATGATGGAAATGTCAGGATTTATAACTAAAACACATGAATTTCATCCCTTAAAATTAAAGGTAACGTCCAATTTCAAGTGGGTTTGCTGAATTTCAGCTAGGAAAATTACACTACAAGAGCATTGGCTTGCACCTGGAGGAAACTCTCACACGAACTGGATTCTGTGCAGGATTGAGGAATATGTTCGGGATTTGACTGAAGACTTGCCTGGGCAAAGTCGAATGTCAACTGGGTTTTCTGGATTTCAACCAGGAAAATTACACTACATGAGCACTGGTCCACCAGGCGCGGCCCTGCACTGTGCAGCGACCAGCTATGCGCCAAGATGGCCGGACATTGATCCGGCATCCCACCCTCAGCAGCAGGTAGATACCATTATTAGTTAACGTCGTTTGCAGTGGTGCTTGCAAGCTATCATACAGTACAGCGCTGCAGTACAGTATTACGTGGCCTTTTGCGCGTATGTCTCTCACGAGTCACGTGTGTGTCACTGTGTTGTGGTCGAGGTGCGCCTATAAGCAACTCTCCTTTCGGCAGTAACGGCCGGCAGCTAGCTGCAGGTGGGGAACATGAGTTATAGAGGAAGACGCTGTACAGGAGGAGAGGAAGACGACGTCGCTAGCAAAAACGACCGTCTACTAAAGTCAGCATTATTTTTACTAAACCCATGATTTTGAAAGTTGCCTGAAATCTGCCTTGTTTGGTCTTGGCCTTCTACCTCACCCTCTCTTTGAAGACTCCTTACCAACACATTTGTTGCCCAGAAAAAAAAAATGTTATCAAAATGCAAAAAGAGAGTGTTCTCATGGTATGTTAATTTTAATCATTTTAAGAAAAAATACAGCACAATTCCATCAAAATGTAAAAAAAAGCGTTTAATTCCATCAAAATGCAAAAACACAGTCTCTATTGTAGCCCGTGCCGATGCGGTCTACTTTGGCAGACTTACACACGCACACATACCCCCATCAATGACTAAGCAAAGTAGGTCAAATCACCATAATTCCATTAAAATGCAAAAAGCAGAGGGTTTTATTCAATCAAAAAAGAAAAACAAAGTCCCTTTGATAGCCCGTGGCGCTAGCACGGTCCATTTTGGCCATATTAAATTTCACCAAAACATACAGCATAATTCCATCAAAAAGACAAAAAGAGAGTTTAAAGGACATTTGCACTCTCTCTCTCAGCTGGGGCACGTATAACAAATACGTTATAATAGATGAAGCTAGTACGATTAAAGAGTGCCTTACCTCAAGCAATGAAATTATTGGTGGGTCTATTGCATTGTCTCCCACACACCACAATGAACTCTTAAGACTCTTAAGAGTTTAAATTACAATGGGTTCTATTGCATCTAGTTCGAAATTGAGGTTCAAAATAAAAATAGCTATATTTCATCCATGGATGGATTTGCTCTTGAGGGGAGTGGGGTATGGAATTCTTTAATGATTGCTTGTCCTCCTCTGTATATTGCACATTTGCCATTCTTTCTTGCTTCTTTAACTTTATTCAGCTCTGCCGATCTGTTCTTGAGTTGTAGCGGGGTGAGTTCATCAGCTATCCATACCTTTGTCCCTTGGAGAGACCTTATTTGCTTCATCACTGCTATTTTCTCATTGTTGTCCATATAGGAGACTTTTGCTTGTGTACCCTTTACTATAATAGAGATAGGGTCTCCTAAGTCCACGAAGGAAACTACTTTGCTCAGTTGTGCTATAAGTACATCTGTATCTAATATGTAGTCTTCTCGAAGCTCTTGAGCTATGTCTGTCCTATCCCAGTCTTGAGGAAGACCACCGACTCTGATTACCTTTTTGTTACTTTCCATTCCTTCCTTTTATTTGACCGCTGATATGACTTCTTTAACAAAATCTTGTGAGTTAACTGAATTTACCTTTGAAACATGGTTTGTCGTTTCTGTTTGTAGTGTTGTAGGCATGGGTCCGTCTCGTGCTTCCTCTTGCTTCGTTTTCATGGCTTGCACTTGCACTTTCAGTTCGTTGATTTGTTCATCTTTCTTGATAGTCTCGTGTTTCAGTGCTGCTAATTCTCCATGGAGTTTCTTTAGTTCTTGCATGAGGTAGGCTTCCCATGATGGTGTCGGCTTGCTCACGGGTGGAGGAATGGGCGGTAATCGTGAAGCAGTGACTGAGGCAAAAGACTTCTTATTTTCCATGTGTTGCTACTGATAAAGGAGAGGGCTGTTGATGCACGCTCTCTCTCTCTCTCTATATATATATATATATAGAGGGAGAGAGAGAGAGAGAGAGAGTGTGTGTGTGTTCGTATATATATATATATATAGAGAGAGAGAGAGAGAGAGAAAGAAGAAAGAAGAAAGAAAGAAAACTATATTAACTTCCTTTAGAGGCCACATCTGACCTATTGGACTAATCAAATACATCCATGTGATTACATTCCACTTCGGGGGCAACAAAATGAAACAGAGATAAAACTAAAAATAGTTTAAATTCCCTACATGACCGTAGGAGAATCCTAGATAACATGAAGGATTTCTCTAGCAGCTACTCTTCATTACTACCATGTTTGGTTGTCCTGAAATTGGCAAAATAACAGCTCTACCTCTACGATAGACTACCCATTTTTCTTGTTTCCTTGCTTCGTATACTTTATTGAGTTCTTGTTTCCGGTTTTTTAGTTGTGTGGCTGTGATTTCATCTGCCATCCACACCTTTGTTCCCTTAAGTGACCAGTCGTGGGATTTGTCTGTTGGCCGCCTGCTCTATAACTGCTGAAGAGTAGTATAAATAGGAGAGGTCCACAATCCCATCATTCATCTTAGTATTCACCAAGAGCTCAAGCCAATCAAGGGCTAGACAAGCCAAGGAGATTGCTAAGCAAAGGGGTGGACTTCTGAAGGTCAAGGGCAGGATTTCCTAGCCAAGAAAGGTCAAGAATTTTGTATTTGTTTTCAGATTTACATCATTCTACTATTGCAAATACACCATCTGTGGTGGTGGGGGCCCTACAGAGGGTAATTGGGACCCAATACTGTGTCCTCTCCATCTCTCCCTCTCTCTCTCTATTTTTTGCACTTCTCCTTTCAAGTTTGTGCGTTAATTTCCTGCAAAAAGAGTGCTGAATTCTAAGTTTTGAAGTTACCGATCTTTTTCCGAAGCTTTCGCATATTACACAAATGCTGAGGGATGGTGGCTGAAACTGCAATCGCTAATGCTCCTTGTGCTGAAGATGTTAGCGCTTGAATGCTTATGCTGAAATATGATTGAATGAATAACTGAATATGCTAGGGCTCTATTTATATGGAACACAAGAGCCAATCGGTTGGCTAAAGAGCTGGTTGACTGCTCATGTCCACATTAAATGCATAAAATATGTATAAAATGCTGAAAATGATGGAAAAATTACCAAAAAACTGCTAGTAACTATCTTGATAAATACTACATGATATCTGCGTACCTCAAAACCACATGTTTTCCTTTGATTGCCACTGAGGGATCTCCCCCTTGTTTGTTTTCCTTTTCTAGGTCCTCAATGGCGTTGAAGTGTTTTATGTGCGAGTGTTTGTTTTACTGCCCGTCAGGCCGGTTTCAAGGTTTCGTTACCAGGGCATCGTCGACTTTCTCAAGTGGGCAAGCCCAGGGTTGCTTTGGTTGGGACATCATCGACTTTCTCAAGTGGGCGTGCCCAGGGTTGCTTTGGTTGGGACATCGTCGACTTTCTCAAGGAGGCGAGCCCGTGGTTGTCACATCAAAAGCTTCAACGTGAGGAAAGTGAAAAGGAAGTGTAGGAGACAGTGCAAGGTTGTGTGTCTTTGCCTATATGAGGTGAAGACATTAGGAACTCAATGGAGTCTTCTTGGGCCCTTTTATTTGGCAGTTTAAGGGAGTCAAACCTTTTCTCTTAAGAAGAAACGTTTTCTAATTTGAAGCTTCAAAACGGCTACTTTATTTGAATTTGAATTTTGGAGGGAAAATGGAATTTAAAATCTAGCGAATAAAACCATATCATGTAACATATCTATGGAAAGCTCTTGATGCGTAGATCACGGATCTGTAATCTCCGCTCAAATTGGAGCTTGTATGTAGAAGTTATGGAGGTCCGAAAATTGTAAAATTGCCCCCTCCCCTTTTTGGGGGAAAAAGTGCACCCTTTGACCACTCTTACACCTCTCTTACAAACCATTGGTTTTTGCTTACATGGCGGGCTCCTATTTGTCAAAAAGTTAAACGTTTCCATAACCTCATGGCGAATTAAAGGGCCCAAAAAGACTCCATTGAGTTCCTAATGGCAAGAGCTGAAGATGAAGCTCAGGAGAAAAGACACCAAGAACAAGAAGTAGTCAACCAGGAGAACAAGAAGCAGCTGAAGTGTTATGGTGCAAAACATTTGACAGTTTGTCACCGATCGTATCTTCATAGAGGCTTCATGGGTTTGGAAGACAGTTTCTTTCTATGTTTAGCAGTGGTGATCTACTATGCTTCATCGAGGACTCATGCTTGGGTGGAGTGCAAGCAGGTTTTGGGTGCCTGAGGATGTATCAGATGAGGCTCAGATGAAAGCGAAGGAACTTGACAGGGTTCTTATTCCCGAGCAGATACTAGCACATAAGGAAAGAAAGGTATAAGGTAAAGTTTCCCGTCGCTATCTTGTGAAGTTTATGAGCTGTTCACTGATGGATGCGAAGTGGATGGAGGAGGTTCACTGATGGATGCAAAGTGGATGGAGAAGGGTGACTTAGCAGATTCACCTCAGGATTTGCAGCTTTACAGGAGATGGGCTGAACTGCAGGTGTGCTTCAAGGCTGCAAACAGAGGAGGGTGTGCATTTTCTCTCTCTGGAAAGTGGCAGCGCTACACTACATACAGGGCCGACTGAACCTCTCTCTCTCTCTGTGGCGACTGTCAGCTTGGATTGCACGTGGTTGGACTACACGTGGACTGAACAGAGAGTCGAATATCATGTTGTCGGGCTGTTTGCAGGTGGCACACAGAAGCGCAACTGCACGTGGGGGTTCTCCCCTACTTGCTGCTAGTTGGGCTGAGTGCTGAAGGGGTACACATGCTTATGGAGGGGCTGGCGGCCTGTTTTTGGATGTTTTTGTGTGTGCGCAAAAGTTGAGGGCTGAATAGTAGAAGGAGGGCTGAAGCTGCGGCACATGCTCTTTCCAGCCAGGATCTATTCTACACCCACGATCCGTCCATGAGAACTCCATTGTCTGGCCGTCCCCATTCTCCTTTATCTGTGGGCGTTTGTTTTCTGCAGGGAAGTTCCCTCTGTGTCCCCAAGTTGTTGTCAGAATACGCAGCGGAGATGATGACCAGATCTGGGAACACAAGAGCAAAAAACACATGCAAAAAAATAGCACAAGAGAGAGAGAGAGATATAGGCGTGTAACTGTGCTCTGATATACACAAGAAGATCCCGATATGATACACTGAGTGGTATGGGGCTGGGGGCCTATTTATATGCCCCCAGATGGGTAGTCGGCCTGTTGAAAAGGCCCTCCACGACTGTAGCAATAGCCGGCCAGCAGCACATGAGGCCCAAGACTGCATACATCCAGTCGACCAGCAGTGACACACTCTATGACTGATGTCTGAGCAGTCGGACAGCTACTGGGTCTCACCAAGTCGTGTACTTTGCTACAGTTGTTTTCCCTATTTATTTCTTTATATAAATATCTTTTTCTTTTTCTTTCTTTGGCTGCTGTTGCTTTCCCCCGGACCTCTTGGAAGAGCTGGGGCCATTGCATTGTCAGTTGGGTGGTCCAGTGGGACATTGCACCAGTGGATGGCCAAGCCTGAGATATGCACTGAAATGTGACTACCAGTGAACAAGACATGGTCACTGTATGAAAGGATAGGCCAATGGATTTGGCTAGAAGCGACGGTTCACACCAGTTAGTGGCAGTCACCTGAAAGGTCTGTATTCTGATTTCTAAGCAGATTTTGAAGTGACCATAGAGGTCAAAGATGGTCAAGAGACCATAAGGAATGCAAATGACATCATCCCTAAAATTTAGGGAAACTGCTATTTTTTGACAGTGATCAAATTTGAAATCTCTTCACGTGAATCTCTCCGGAATGTTGCAAGGATCAATAATCACCAAAGGACTGATGTCAAAATGTTAGCAGATTGGGAGATTTTTAGACCGGAAGGCTAGAACGAGAAATGGACTACATGACTGCCATGTGGCAGCATTTAGGCCAGTTTCTAAGTACAGGAGGCTGGGCGCTGGATTATCTTCCCCCTGGGCTCATTTTTGTGGTTTTTCAGGCGGATTGTTGCAGGTTAAGAGTTATTGGAGCTTCCCCTTCCCTATTCTCTATGCATTGAGGGTTGAACTTGCTCCTCCCCACAGCCTCTCTTAACCTATATTCAGCTATGGTAATGCCCCTCTAGTGGGCTTCTCTCATGAATTATGTACAGCTGTGTGGGGAATATGCTTTTTATAGCTGAGGCAAGAGCCTCCTTTAACCAGAATAGGAGCAGCTAACTGCTGCTCCTGTTCCTGCTGCTGCTGCAGGAACATGTGAGGATAGTTACCAGCTCTGCAGGAACATGTGAGGGTAGTTACCTCACCACGCAGGTGTCCAATTCAGCACTAAATCAGTGCTATTTTTGGACTAATCAGGGGCTGTTTCAAGGCCCAGTTGATGCTTGATTACAGAGGGACCTTGCTAGGGTCTACCAGGACAGTGTGGTGGTTGTACAGAGCTAAAAACATAGCTGTACACAAAAAATACAGCAAGCTGAAATTCCCTTTTGGGACAGTTTTAGTGCTGTTATGCTGGCAAAATTCTTCCAGAACTTGTAAACTTTAGCAGGAATAGGTAGAGTGCCCAATTGCACTCCCGCTTTCTATTTTCAATCTCTTAATGAAGAAATAAATACCACAAGGGGCGCCGGACTTCAGGGCCAATCTGGTGTTGAGCGAGGGAGCAAGGATTCTGTTTGTGTGTGTGTCATAAAGTCCAGGTATTTAATTGAAAGAATTACTGCGTTATGTGTCCATAGCCCGGTTTCACCAGCCGCCTCAGGGTTGCCTCCCAAGCCTCAGGGTTTCACCGTGGGTAATCTTTTAGCCCTTCGCTCTCTTATGGTCAGCTATCAATATGAGCCTTGGCCCGATTGAGCTCCTCTCTCCAACAATGTATTGAGCTCCTCTCTAACAATGTATTCAGCTCTTCTCTAACAATGTATCTCTAGTCTGACATATGGATATAGATAGGATGAGTGACCACGGTTGTAAAGTGAAGTTGGCGATTATCAAGTCTTTGCTACGAGGCACTGGACTTTTTGGAGATACACTGTCAGAGGCCATGACAGTGTATGTGGAGATGGATGATGCGGGTTTAGACGGCGTAATTGAGATTCTTGGGAGATTCAGTATGCCCGTACAACCTGGAGAAGGTACATCCTCCCAGCCACACATGCAGGAGTGGAGACGTCTTGGCATGCACATACTACTGCGCATCGATAAGCTTCTTGATTGATAAAATAGTAATTTCATCCATTTTTTACATATAGAATTCTTAATATATATATCCTTTTGATGTCTTTGTTTGCTTAGGTCTCCTATCCCAGTTACATCACATCAGGAGAATCAGCGGCTTACTCGTGATGTACCTCCTAGTACTCAGGTGACACACCTCATTCACAGGGTAGTGGCCGTTCCTCCTGCAGGTATATCTTTTATGGCGATTACGGATTAAATATCAAGTATTTTTTACGAACTCACATCTCAATATATCGTATGTTTGTATTGCACGTACGCATCAGTTGGCGGTAGAGTACCACACCACCAGTGCCCCCACCAGTGCCGATGCGCACGTGCACTGGGACTTTGGGTGTCACATGTGACATCACACCTGACGGGGGTATCCTTCAGGTCGGAGCCGGCATTGCCTTCAGACGACGACGGATGAGAGATCTTTGCATGTCATATCTACAGCGAGTTCATATACCATGGCAGTAAGTATTATTTAACATAAAGAATATGAATTAAAGTTTCTTATTTGAATTACTAATAACTGAATTTATTTTGCAATGCAGCGATCAACTTGAGGATGACAAGAAATATGTCATCAACACACTGGGGACGGAGTTTGGGGCAGGATGGAGTCGGAAGTGGTTGCTGAAACAAATGTGTAAACTCCTAAGTCATCGATGCGACAATGCATGGTAAGTAAAGAGAGAGAAATGAAACAAAATGAAATGCTATATTTACATCTTCAAAAGTCCAAAATTACCTATGAGACCAAAAAGTTACCACCAGAGAGCTCTGATACCAAAGGGCAGCATGGGGTGTGTTGCGATTAAGGGTACTGCGGGTAGTCACTGAGGGTGCTGCTGGAACTACTACCACGAAATGCTAGAAGACTGCTAGCTTCGATGGTCTACTACTAGGCCAAGTCGATCCAAGGAACCTTGCTTCATTGCGGGTATTGAAGGTTGAGATGCTGATACTGGGGTTGAAACGCGAGATAGAAGCCTGTACACAACTAGAGTAAGAAAAACGAGTCTGAGGGGAATCAAACCCCGACACTGGCCATATGAGGCTATCACCACGAGACTCCCCACCACCCACCCTTGTTAGTAAGTTTTAAAAAAAAAAAAACAAGACTTCACAATGAATGATTTTTAGATTAAATCTTATCAAACATAGGCTGATCCGTGAGTTGATACGTAAGACTACTGGTCCTCATCATCATCTCTGAGCAGGGATTTTATATTCACGTGATCACAAGATTTTTTTTGTTAATAACACTTGTGAACATGTTATTAACATGTTCACATGTTTTCATGTTCTCAAAATAGCAGGTTACCAGTGACCTGGTAACCTGCCGAAGCCCGCCGGGCTTTTTGTTTTCCCGGCGGGCCCGCCGGGAAAATCCATTTTCCCGGCGAGAAAAAAAGTTTAAAAAAAATGGTCAAAATATATTCATGTTCACAGTCATTCCTACCATTTTTGGGCCTTCTGGACTCATTTATGATGTCAAAAGTTCAAAATTCTTTGTACAAAAAAAGTTATCTCTAAATTTATCACCTTAAGCTCGATTACCATCAATTAGATCTTATTATACTTCCAATTGAGTCTAATTGACATCAATTAATATCCAATTAAGTCAAATTGGTATCAATTAAGTCTAATTGGGTGTCAATTGATCGATTGGGCTCAATTGACATCAATTGACACCCCATTGGACTCAATTGGGCTTAATTGAACTTAATTGGATTCAATCAATTGACACCCAATTGGACACAACTGGGCTTAATTGGACTCAATTGACATCGATTAACACCCAATTGATGTCAATTGAGCTCAATTGACATCAATCCTAGTCAATTGATATCCAATTGATGCCAATTGAGCCGAATTGACACCAATTGCACTCAATTGGTACCCAATTGATGTCAATTGAGTCCTCAATTAACATTAATTAACACCCAATTGAGTCCAATTGACATCAACTAATACCCAATTGAGTCAAATTGATATCAATTAAGTATAATTGGATGTCAATTAATCAATTCGACTCAACTGATATCAATTGATATCCAATTGGACTCAATTGACATCAATTGGGTGCCAATTGAGTCCAAGTGACACCCAATTGATATCAATTGCATCCAATTGGACTTAATTGACATCAATTGGGTGCCAATTGAGTCCAAGTGACACCCAATTGATATCAATTACATCCAATTGGGCTTAATTGACATCAATTTACACCTAATTGATGTCAATTGAGTCTAATCCAGTTTAATTCACACCCAATTAATGTCAATTGGGCTCAATTGACATCCAATTGATGTTAATTGGACTCAATTGACATCAATTAACACCCAATTGATGTCAATTGAGCTCAATTGACATCAATCGTAGTCAATTGACACCCAATTGAGCCGAATTGAGCTTAATTGATATTAATTACACTCAATTGGTACCCAATTGATATCAGTTGAGTTCGATTAGACTCAATTAACATCAATTAACATCCAATTAAGTCTAATTGATATCAATTAATACCTAATTGAGTCAAATTGATATCAATTAAGTCTAATTGGATGTCAATTGATCAATTGGGCTCAATTGGTACCAATTGACATCCAATTGGACTCAATTGACATCAATTGGGTGCCAATTGAGTCCAAGTGACACCCAATTGATATCCATTGCATCCAATTGGGCTCAATTGACATCAATTCACACCTAATTAATGTCAATTGAGTCCAATCACGTTCAATTTAATTGATGTCAATTGGGCTCAATTGACACCCAATTAACTCAGCCCAATTGATATCAATTGAGTCTAATTCAAACCCAATTGAGTCTAATTACATCTAATTGGACTCAAGTGACATCAATTAACACCCAATTGATGTCAATTAAACTCAATTAACATCAATTAACACCCAATTGATATCAATTCAGCTCAATTGACATCAATCGTAGTTAATTGACACCCAATTGATGTTAATTGAGCCAAATTGGGCTTAATTGACATCAATTACACTCAATTGGCACCCAATTGATGTCAATTGAGACTCACTTAACATCAATTAACATCCAATTGAGTTCAATTGACATCAATTAATACCCAATTGAGCCAAATTGGGCTTAATTGACATCAATTGCACTCAATTGGCACCCAATTGATGTCAATTGAGACTCAATTAACATCAATTAACATCCAATTGAGTTCAATTGACATCAATTAATACCCAATTGAGTCAAATTGATATCAATTAAGTCTAATTGGGTGTCAATTGATCAATTGGGCTCAATTGATATCAATTGACATCCAAGTGGACTCAATTGACATCAATTGGGTGCCAATTGAGTCCAATTGACACCAAATTAATATCAATTGCATCCAAGTGGGGTCAATTGACATCAATTCACACCTAATTGATGTTAATTGAGTCCAATTAGGTTCAATTTACACCCAATTGGGCTCAATTGACACCCAATTGATATCAATTTGGCTTAATTGATACCTAATTGATATTAATTGGACTCGATTGACATTAATTAACACCCAATTGATGTCAATTGAGCTCAATTGACATCAATTGTAGTCAATTGATACCCAATTGATGTCAATTAAAAGCCAAATTGACATCAATTACACTCAATTAGCACCTAATTGATGTCAATTGAGTCTAATTGAGCTCAATTAACATCAATTAGTATCTAATTGAGTCTAATTGATATCAATTAACACCTAATTGAGTCAAATTGATATCAATTAAGTCTAATTGGGTATCAATTGATCAATTGGGCTCAATTGATATCAATTGACATCCACTTGGACTCAATTGACATCAATTGGGTGCCAATTGAGTCTAATTGACACCCAAGTGATATCAATTGCATCGAATTAGGCTCAATTGACATCAATTCACACCTAATTGATATCAATTGAGCCCAATTGATATTAATTGAGTCTAATTCACACCCAATTGAGTCCAATTGCATCTAATTGGACTCGATTGACATCAATAAACACCCAATTGATGTCAATTAAACTCAATTAATATCAATAAACACCCAATTGATATCAATTGACTCCAATTGGATTTAATTGACACCCAATTGATGTCAATTAAGTCCAAATAGATACAATTAGGCTCAATTGACACCTAACTGATGTCAATTGAGTCCAATTGGATTCAATTGAGTCTAATTGGGTTAAATTGGATGCAATTAGGCTTAATTGATGTCAATTGAATTAAATTGGATGCAATTTGTCCAATTGATGTCAATTGAGTTCAATTGGATGCAATTAGGCTCAATTGACACCTAATTGATGTCAATTGAGTTCAATTCATACCCAATTATTGTTAATTGTGTCCAATTGAGCTCAATTAACACCCAATTGATGTCAATTGGGCTCAATTAACATCAGTTAACACCCTTTTGAGTCTAATTGATGTCAATTGAGTCCAATTAGGTGTCAATTGATATCAATTGAGTCCAATTGATCAATTAATACCCAATTAGACTTAATTGATGTCAATTGGACTCAATTCATTCAATTTAGCATCAATTATAATCAATTGACACCCAATTGATATTAATTGACATCAATTAGGTGTTAATTGATGTCAATTGAGCCCATGTGACATCAATTGTGTGTCAATTGAATCCAATTGATGTCAATTGAGCCCAATTGACATCAATTGTGTGTCAATTGATACACAATTAGCTTCAATTGGGCTCAATTGACATCAATTGACACCCAATTGATGTCAATTAGGCTCCATTGACACCCAATTAGACTCAATTTGGCTCAATTGACATCAATTGACACCCAATTAGACTCAATTTGGCTTAATTAAGTTTAATTAGACTCAATTAGACTCAATTTGGCTCAATTGATATCAATTGACACCCAATTATACTCAATTTGACTCAATTGACACCCAATTAGACTCAATTTTACTCAATTGACATCAATTGACACCCAATTGATATGAACTGATGTGAATTGAGCTCAATTGCATCGAATTAGGCTCAATTGACATCGATTGATATCCAATTAATATCAATTGATGTGAATTGATGTGAATTGATGTCAATTGAGCTCACTTGCATGGAATTAGGTTTAACTGACACCCAATTAATATCAATTGAGTGCAATTGAACCCAATTCAGCTCAGTTGTAATCAATTGACACCCAATTGATGTCAGTTGCATCCAATTTGGCTCAATTGAAACCTAACTGATGTCAATTGAGTCCAATTGATGTTAATTGGCACCCAATTGATGTCAATAAGGTTCAATTGATGTTAATTGACCCCCAATTGATGTCATTTACGTCCAATTGAGCTCAATTGACACCCAAATTATCCAATTGAAGTCAATTAGACTTAATTGACTTCAATTGTGTTAATTGGATATTAGTTGATATCAATTAACATCCAATTGCTATCAATTGAGTCTAATTCGGCTCAATTGACACTCAATTTACATCCAATTGGGCGTGAATTGAGCTCAATTGTATCATATAAGGCTCAATTGACATTAATTGACACACAATCGATCACACAATTGAGTGCAATTGAGCCCAATTGATATCAATTGACACCCGATTGATGTTAATTGCATCCTATTGGGCTCAATTGAGCACAATAGGATGCAATTAACACCCAATTGAGTGTCAATTGAGCCCAATTGAGCTCAATTGACACCCAATTGATGTCAACTGAGCTCAATTGAGCTTAATTGACATTAATTGTAATAAATTAACACCCAATTGAAGTCAATTGGGCTTAATTCATATCAATTAACATCCAATTATTATCAATTGAGTCCAATTCGACTCAATTGATACTTAGTTTACACCCAATTTTTACAAATTTGGTGTAAATTGGGCTCAATTGCGTCGAATTAGGCACAATTGACATCAATTGACACCCAATTAATATCAATTGAGTGTAAATCAAGTGTAATTGAGTCCAATTGGGCTCAATTGAGTGCAATGATGTCATGGACAATTGAGTCAATTGATGTAAGTATAGTTAGATTTAATTGGTGTGTCAATTGAACTTAAGGCCAGCAAATTATACAAAACTTTTTTTGTGCCAATAATTTTGAACTTTTAACATCATAAATGAGTCCAGAAGGCCCAAAAATGGTAAGAATGACTGTGAACATGATTTTTTTTATTTTTTTTATTTTTTTATTTTTTTATTTTTTTATTTTTTTTATTTTTTTAATTTGCCCGTCGGGAAAATGGGTTTTCCCGGCGGGCCCGCCGGGAAATGCATTTCCCCGGCGAGATTACTGGCAGAGAAGGTTTTTGCAGGTCATAAAAAATGCCCGTGAATATACATTGTGATCACAAGAATTTTTATGTTAACAATAGGTTTTGTTAACGTGATCACGAAATTGTGAAGACGTTAATGAAATCCCTGTCTCTGAGATAAACCGTCAATAAAATTTCATCTTCATTATCCTTGTTGACTTCTTTGAACTCCTCGATCGTTAAATTTGTGTTCACGTTCATTTCCTCCATAGGCTCGACATCCATTGTTTCCTCCTCTTCGGTGTCTGTAGTGTCAGAGTCTGGATCGTTGTCGTTCTCATCACCTACAATGTCATCATGATCGACGGATAGAAGAATTCTACACCTCTCTGAGGTCGATGTGTCTAGATTCGAGGATGTAATCAAATCATCCTGATCTGCTGTCTCAGAGTCAACACTATCAAAACAAGTGTCGACCTCTAGGTTGGACATGCACAACTTGCCACCATGGATGAGCATCTGTATTCTTGTAAAAGAATGCTTGTTCAACATGAGTTGACATAATGTAAGGCTCTTTTGTTGCACGCAATAACTTCGAGGAGTCGACGGACCAAAATCCGGACGGTTCTCTTTTCATTGTGGCATTATTGCCTTTATACCCAGCGCATGGAACCAATCCACCTTCAAAACCACTTGTCAAAATACACGAATCAAAACTTTAGAATTATGTTTAGCTTTAAGAAATCTACATGTTATTGTTGCATGAAGAGAGATCTCATTTACCTGCTTGAAGATACAATATGATACTTCATAAATGCTGACTATGGTTCCCACATAACCAAGTTCACTGTCGATAAGATTTGTGTCTCTTGAACTTGCACGTGATAATTGCTTAAAAGAGGCAACAACGCAAGAATCCTGAGTTAGACGTAAGTCATCAAATTTTATCTGAAGATGTTGTCCATAAGCCCACATGTTGGTATACATTCGAGCCTACACCAAAACATAAATTATTAAAAAAAATTTGAGATTCATTTGTTTAGTTCAGAGTTTTCAAAACCAAACAAGTTACCTAGTTTTCACACCCGATCATAAACTCTCTTTGTTCCATAGAGATTGGCTCATGATCACTAACCGCACGTTGCATACAGGTGTATAACCAATCCATGGAAGTAGGTACGTCCCCGCTGTCGTTATTTACATTGGTTTGACGTCTGGATCTCCTCTTTTTACGTTTACCAACTCGTTTGCTTGTAAGTTCCTCCTTGTACTCATCAACGAATTGTTGCATGCATTCGCTATTATAGACAATAAAGTAGAAATATCCAATTTATCTTGGATCTTAAGTCGAAAAGGGACTCCCTTACTGGACAATACCTCATCATACATGGCAGAAGACGACTCATTTGTCCATACGCGTGGAGCTTCATAATCGATTTTCTCAAGGTATTCACAAACATAATACATGCATTCTTCAAGCATCCATCCCTCCGCCATAGAACCCTCTAGTCTTGCTTTTTGACATACATAACCTTTCAATACTCCCATAAACCTCTCGACCCAAAACATCCATCGAGTGCTGACAATACCATTGAGCTCTATCTCGTCTACTAGATGGATTAGAAGATGAACCTAAATATCAAAAAGGAGGTTGGAAATTCCTTTTCCATTAAACAAAGAAGCTCTATACATTCACGCTTCATTTGTGGAATTGACCCTTTGGCAATCTCTTTAGATGTAATCCATCTATTAGTAAAAGAAAGAAGATATTAGAGATGTTATTGAATAAAGAAGATATGAAATAAAATTTTATACTAAAAATTATGAGCGATAAATACCTTGCAAGAGATCCAAGGCGATATATCACATCTCGGACTCCTGTTATAGTACATCCATCAATAACAAGGGGTAGAACATGCTACATACATGATTAATCTGATCAACAAACATACAAGAAAATAAATACTTTCAAAGAACTGAATAGATTTACCTTCACAAAATTGTGCCAATCGTGTGTTTTTAAACCAAACAAGCTCTTGTCATGTAGAGTGAACATGTTTCGACAAGATGCTCCATATCCTATAGGCGTACGAATCGACTAAATCTTCCTGTTGATAGTCTCCAGCTCTTCTGTCTTGAGCACCCATGGGGCAGGCTCGTAGGTTGTCTCACGTCGAGTTTCATCATAAAGTGGCCATAGATTGGGCTTTGAGTTTTGATCCTTTAAGTCATTTCTTGCAGCCACTGTGTCTTTCAAGCCAACGAGGTGTTGCCATAAGGTTTGAGCAACGTTCTTGAATATGTGCATGGGATCAAGAAGATGACATATCCTCAAATCCTTCCAATATTCCAAAGTATACCATATCGAAGGACTTTGAGCTACAGTACATTTTCCTCTCACTCGCTGCTTTACAGCGTCATCATCATCGCCGCTTATGATCTCCGACTCCGGATCGATAGTGGGTCCAACAGTCCACTTTAGATACCAATCCTTTGGTGTCATTGGTATTGGACATCTTCCTTCTTTTACCTTTCCATTAAAATGTATGGCTTGCCTTCTGTCTCGTAGATAATGATCCTCAGATAAAAATCGTCTATGTCGAAGATATATATTTTTGTTGAGGTTTTTGCTATAAGTCGATCTCAACCAATCACCACAAATTGGACAAGCTTTTAACCCTTGGTACATATCCCTACATGGAAATCTTAACAAAGATGATTAGCGTAATGAACATCGTACAAACTTATGAAAGAATATATATATTTAAACCATTTACTTGAGCAAAAACCATATCCTGGATATTCCATGCTGAAATTCCACGAACAATGAACTATCTTTGATCGATGCTTGGACATATCCATGACATCAATCCCTCTCCACAAATCTTGAAGATCGTTGGATGGGAGGGACCAAATAAACATTTAGATCTTTAACTTGTCGTTTTTCCGGAATTAAGAGTGAGAGCATTAAATGCTCTTTCTTAATGCTGAGATACGGGGGTAGATTATAGTTAATAACTACCACTGGCCATGTAGACCATTTACTTGATCTCATTGAAAATGGATTCACGCCATCCAATGCTACACCCATCTTTAAATGGCGTGGTTCTTTTGCAAAATCTGGCCATCGCAGATCAATATGCTCAAATGCAGGACAATCTGATGGAATTCGCATTACTCCATCTTTGCTCTTGTGCTCCGCTCCCCATTCCATAACCTTAGCTAATTCGGGACTTTGGAACATATGTTTTATACGCAAAGCCAGGGGAAAATGTCTCAATACCTTTTGAGGAACCTTACCTTTCTCCTCTTTATAACGAGGAGTTTGACATTTTGGACATGTCACACCGTCCTCGTACTGACCTCTATATAAAATACAATCATTGGGACATGCATGTATAGAAGAATAGTCAAGTCCAAGACTACTTCTCATCTTCTTCACCTCATCATGTGATGTAGGAAGTAAATTGCTTGTCGGCAAGAACTTCTGAGAGAGTAGCCTGCAAAATCCATTAAAAATATGATCAATAAGAACAAAACATATTGTGATTCCTCCTAGAATATTTAGATTAAAAAAAATGTTAGATTGTTACATACTTCAAAAGTGCTGAAATGGATATATTACTCCATCCAAAACGATTTTGAAGATTCAGAATAAGTAAGCTTGCACTGAGTCGTGTCAGCTGGCTTCTTGCGTAGATACGCTTTAGAGCCTCTTCTCGAAGATACTTCTCGTTGTTATTAGCAATATCACTTGCACTATTATTTTGATACCAATCCTCAATAAAATCAGACATGCCATCGTCGTCATCAAAGATATGGTCCCGCACATTATTGAAGTCCTAAGAATATTGTTTTTTTAGTCTTGCATACGCATTAGGATCACTCCTGCGTAGGATCCTCATGCACTCTATTGACATGTGAGATGCGTCATGTGAAGGTTGATTTGTGATATTGTTGATGTCACAATCCGAAATCTACATAATTGAAGGAAATATCAATAGCATGCTTCTATATAAAAGAAAAGATAGATACAAAACAATTACAGACAATAAAAAATGATTATCAAATTAAAATAGAGACAGTAGAGAACGTGGTGCAAATTAAACTATAGAATTAGGGTACAAGAGGTCCAATAACATTAGGAAATGTATACAATGAAGCTCTCAATCCTCATCTAGTAAGGATGCTCGTGGAGGTCTACGCCATCCATAATTGACTAGCAATTCATCACCAGCACGTAATGATCTAATAGCATTGACAACTATGTATCTTTCTACATCCCTGCTTATATGTTCTGGTTCATGACTATTCTCACACTCCACAAACGTGCAATTAGTTCTTGAACTCATCCCTCGACTACTATTGATTAAACCTGCTATGTTTCCTTGAGAGTAAGGTCTTCCATCAACATAGAGTCTTTTTCCTTCTGCATGTGTGATCCCTCTATTAGAAAGAGAGGCTGCATTGAGACATAATCCATAAGTACTCATGCTCTGAATGTAGCGAGTAAGCTGATGCCATGGACCCCATCTATATATAGGGCCACAGAAAGACATAAGGGTGACCTCTAAACGAGGGGGCATATGTAAATCCTGTGCAATAAAGAGGCCTCGTCCTCCTCCACTAATGGTAGATGGAGCAATCATGTAGCGACTTCCCTAGAAGCTGAAAACCACTCCATCTAAAGGAAGTGATCCTCTCTGCCATCCTCCGTATCGTCTGCGATCATACGTCTATACTAGAGAATGCAAACAAGTAGGCAAAGGATGATCTCCACCCATCTCGGCCTCCAAAGTAGGAGGTAGAGGATGTCGAGAAACCTCGAGCTGCAAAGCTGACAAGTGACCTGTCCGTGCCATGTGTGAGAGACATGTGCACCACTGATAGTGAAGTCGTCCTCGTCATCAAGTGAATATATCTACATATATGATATGGTTACCTTTTATATGAGCCTTTGATTTATAAAATAACCAATAATAAAACTAAGGGAGAACAGTCACATACCATAGGTCGATGTCGCTCCTCAGGTGGCGGTGCTCGCTCCTCAAAAGTACCATGAGTCATCTCATGTGAAAAGCACTCCCGTCGCGTGGCCTCCGATATGTGCCACACGCAAACAAGCGCACCAGCATATAATAGACTCCTCGTAGTAGAAATCATCATAAACGGGTTCATGTGTAGTATTGGAACTCTGTGCACCCCAATCACCACGAGTAGGAGGTGGTGGTGTACCCTTTGATTGGTCCGAATCTGATTTTCAAGTACCATAAAAACACGAGTCATTAATCAAATTATCGAGAAGAAAAAAGCAATGCATCAAAGAAAACATTGAAATCTAACAAGTTCTATGGTATGCAATATGAAAAATAAATAGACGCTACTGTACGGTGGAGACAAACAAGAGGAGGGTTGATATGTGCATGGAGACATGGCAATACTTCCGCAAGGAGAGACGCCTACGCATCACTTTTCCTTAGCAAAAGGTGCGTGCCTTTGCTAATGTATATTAGAATTAATTTGAACTTTGATAGATTGATTCTAAATATTCTCTAATCTGTGTCATTTTGTTTAATGAAATTTACATAGACGGCAGCACAAAAGAGACTGCAAGTTGGTCACAGATCTAGACTAGGCCGGATGGGTCGAGATGGATTTGTGGCCACATTTGTGAGTATAAATCGTTCTAATTTTAACTTTCAAAGATACTATTATTGAATGAAGAAATCAATAAGTCTTTGGTTGTCTTGATGTAGACCAAAGACTATGGTCATGCACCTACGGCGCAGGAGATGGAGTACATTACATACTACGGGTACCGTGCTTTACAGGCGACACTTCCGGACACGCCTGTTCCACTTGTGGGTATCATTGATTTATTTTGTGGTTTATTTTCATATTAACTGTAATATATTCTTATTTTATTTCACTAAGTAATGCAGGAGCAACATGGCGAGGAGGACATGATAGAAGTGGCTTGACAGGAGGCCGAGGGGCGACGACGAGAGTCTGAGGCGGTGCGGCAGCGGCGTGATCTTGGGTGGGGATACGGGTGGTGGCGGTAGTGATGGTGGCGTTGTGGTTGGGGGGCACAGGTGGTGGCAGTGCTGATGTTGATGATGATTCCGAGTCTGATAGTAGCGACTCATGTAGTGATGGCTCACGTAGTGATACTTAGTGATCTGTTTTGTATATGAGAGGATTGATCACCACACACTGTAGACACATGTACATATATTTGTTGATGATATATATTGACATATGTTCTCGTTGCATCGCTGAATTTGTCTATTGTCAAACAATTAATTATTTGTCGGTAAGTTAATTAGCCTAAGTATGTGTGAGAAGATAGAACGTTATTTATTTATCTGTATGTTTTAAAACAAAACAAATCCTAGACAAGAAAAGAGGCGAGTCCACAATGTAACACATCAAAAGAAGCAAAAGATTGGCAAGCATCACCAATTTCTCAAAAGCTCTTGGAAAGCTAGATAGAGACAAATCAAAAACTTTATCGCAGTTTCACTGACTGTTTTTCTATGTTAGGCTCTAATATTAACAAGCTTTTGATTTTCATATTTTTTGCAGGGGTCCCTGATTGTACGATACGTATCAACTCAAGCTAACTTTCAAGCTTAAAGATCCGAACCATGAAGTTTCAAACATGTGATTTCAAAGTACCAATTTATGTACCACGTACCTGTACCATGTAATCATTTGCAAGTACAAGGTTTCAACATGATACCCAACTTCAGTACCAAGTCTAACACTAAAAAGCTTTCTTTGTTCCCATGTTTATTGCTTGGTACCCCAAAGTTAGACCGACCAATTGATACCATATATCATGTATCGATTGCGAGTTCGAAGTTTCATTATGGATCCTGATACTAAATCAAGTACCAAGCACCGAATCTAGTACCAAGTACCATGTACCAAGTATCAAGTACCATGTACCAATTACCATGTACCAAGTATCAAGTACCATGTACCAATTATCAAGTACCATGTACCAATTACTATGGACTCTGTACCAATTATCATGTACCATGTACCAATTACTATGGACTATGTACCAATTATCATGTACCATGTACCAATTATCATGTACCAATTACTATCGACCATGTACCAATTATCACCATGTACCATGTACCAATTACTATATGGACCATGTACCAATTATCATGTACCAAGTACCATGTACCAATTACCATGTACCAAGTACAGTGCACCAAGTACCATGTACCAAGTAGCTTGAAAATAGTTATTAAAAAAGTTTTTTCATTGCTGTTTTTGTCCATCCCCGTTTTTGTTCGTCGGGATTGCTTACATACATACATACATACATACATGCATGCATACATACATGCATGTATATACATACATACATATGACATACATACTGTAAGGACCCTTTTTGATATAGACATGTATATATAAAATTTTGGCATAAAGATTTAATTTTTGGTTGTGTATATTTTGCCTCTTAGTAAAATAATATATTTTGAGTCAATTACTATGTGTGGGGCCTAATAGAAGTACGCCACTGTTTGGTTCTCTAGTCTTCATTTTGAAGGAAAATATAGTCCGGAATGCGGATCAGAAAGGAGCCGGAATATTTATATGAACCGAAATGCAGACCGGAATGGAGTTCCAGAAGGCAGAGAGACGGGTATAGAGGAGATCCGAAAGAGTGCGGGACAGTACGGAAGAATGCGGGACAGGAACCTTCCGCAAAGCCGTACAGAAAACTAGTCAGATTCTGTACAAAAATAAGAGAGTACGGGATACCAGATGAGAGCAGATGTCGGATGAGATACATACATACATAATGTCTTACATACATACATATCGGATGAGATACATACATACATAATGTCTTACATACATACATATATGTATAGATATACAATGCATGCATGCATGCATTATGTATGCATAACATATGTATGTACTACTATGTGTGTATGTACTACGTATGTACATACATTATGTATACATATACAATGCATGTATGCATGTATATATGTATGTACTACTATGTGTGTATGTACTATGTTTGTACATTCACATTGTATATGTGTGTATATGTCTATTTATTGTTTAAGGCTAAAAATTAGATGCTCTTTTTGACTACTTTTTTGTCTTTAAGTTTGTCATAATCGGAGCTAATGAAAAGTGTCTTTTGGAATTGGATGGAAGCTAGAAGTTGTGGGAGTTTTTATCTATGGGGTAGTTCTTGGTGGTCAGAGGAAAAGATGGAGAAGAAAGATGTTTTAATGGCGGATTCTCTATGTAGTTTTTGGGCAGATTTCTGAATGCAAGATGTAATGTTTTAATCTCTTTGTCAATCTACTTGTCAATTCAGTTGTCAATCCATTTGTCACCAACGCTGTCATTTAGTTTGTCAAATAGTCTGTCAGGAAGTCTTAAGTTCTTTTAAGTCTGTGGAAGATGTGATAAGCAATAAACACTTGGCGATCACGATGTTTGTGATGAATTTCATGCGCAGGCTTACATTCTTCTGTTAATGGTGAGTGCTGCAAGATGAAGAGGTTTATGTAGGCAATGGTTAGATTTTTTTTCATTCATGCATTTATAGTGGCGGGGGTTTGCGTTCGCTCTGGAGGATTCAGGGGAATCATCTCATTTCTATTTTACAAGGTCAAGAGCAAGGAGTTTGGGTTTGCAGTATTGGGGAGATGACCAACATCAATGATGCTCGCATGAAGGAGATGACAGTGGAATGTCAACAGATAGTTCTGATGAGGATTCAGAGAATGAAGTGGTTAATTCAGGGGCAGCAACTCCAAGATTAGCAGGAGGATTTCCACATGTTTTAGCAACAGCAGTAATACAACAGGCATTATTGCCTCGAAGACGGTTGCAATTCAATCCGTTACCGAATAGGAGAACCAATAGGCAGGTACTCCTAAATAGACCTTTTAACATGGCAACAGCGACGACGAGCAGATTTGCGCGTCAAATTCGGAAGCTTTTCAAGAAAGTCAAAAGAAGACCCTGATTTTCACGTAGCTCAATTTGAGACTCGATGGTGGCAGGCTAGAGGATTTGCCGGAGTATATGATGCGCAAGCCAAGATGCGCCAGTTTGAGACAACCTTTGAGGGGAAAGTTGTACAATGGTTTAGCAATTTTGTGCCAGGACATTTTGCAGATTATGATGCATTGAGGATTGCATTTTTGAATCGGTTTCAGGTGGAAAAGACCGCCAATGATGTGTTGACAAAACTTAAAGCAGTAAAGCAAAAGAGGATGTTTGTGGAGGATTACACACAGAGGTTCAATCGGTATGTGAGAAGGCTCACTCCTCAAGAAAGGCCCACTGATGAGATATTGGCAGCATATTATGTTAAAGGCCTCAGAAAGGAGTTGCGAAATGCAAGATGTAATGTGTTAATCTCTTTATCAATCTACTTGTCAATTCAGTTGTCAATCCATTTGTCACCAGCGCTGTCATTTACTTTGTCAAATAGTCTGTCACGAAGTCTTAAGTTCTTTTAAGTATGTGGAAGATGTGATAAGCAATAAACATTTATATGTATATGTATATGTATTATATAGATATATATATAATATGACATATGTACTACATATACAATGCATGTATGCATGTATATATGTAATAATGTACTACTATGTGTGTATGTACTATGTTTGTACATGCACATTGTATATGTGTGTATATGTATATTTATATGTATATGTATATGTATATGTATTATATATATATATATAATATGACATATGTACTACATATGACATATATCCATGCATATATATATACATATATAATGCATGCATGCATGCATTATGTATGCAGAACATACGTATATACTATTATATGTGTATGTACTATGTATGTACATGCACATTGTATGTGTATATATATGTATATGTATTATATGTGTATATGTTTATGTACATGTATTATATAGATAAAGTAAAGCTTGAAAATAGTTGAAGTTAAATAAAGTTTTTTGAACTGTCAATCTTTGTCCCATCCCCAGGATGGCCCTATCCCCTTCCCCGCTCCCGTTTGTCAGGAATGCTTACATACATACATACATGCATGCATGCATGCATGCATGCATACATACAATGTACATACATACATAGATGCATGTATATACATACACACATGCATGGATTCATACACTGTAGATACATATATACATGTGATATACATACATATATACATAATGTCTTACATACATACATACATATATAATGCATGCATAATGTCTTACATATATACATATATAATGCATGCATGCTTGCATTATGTATGCATAACATTAAACATATGTATGTACTACTATGTGTGTGTGTACTATGTATGTGCATGCACATTGTATATGTGTATGTATATGTATTATAAAGATAAAGTAAGGCTTGAAAATAGTTAAAGTTAGAGTGTTTCAATTTCAAAAATTAACAATAAAAGAGAGCTAGATAGCGTTGTTTACCAGAATTCATGTTCGTTTATGCATCGGTGTCTGACCAATCTCTGCAAAAACAACGATAGCATGGAGTGCAATCACAATTGCAAGATCACAATTGCAAGATAGCAAGCGACAAAGAGAGTAACAGTAGGTAGATCATGAGAAAAATATAGACAACATTATGTTTAATGTAAATGAATCAACAACTGGTATATAAATTTTGTAGTTGTTCGTTTTTTTTTTGTTGCGCGTCATCGCTTAAGCGACGTAATGTCGAATCATCGCTTAAGCAATTGAGCCTCGCTTAAGCGACGTTAAATAACTTTTTAAAATTTCATCGCTTGTGCGACGCATATGCATCGCTACAGAAGTTGCTATTGTCGTCGCTTAAGCGACGTACAACAACGAAGCCTGTATAGCGATGGCTCGAGACGTGGCGTAAGCAACGCTTTTGCGTCGCTTCTGTCGTCGCTACGAGCCCATGGACTAGTAGTGGCAATCGAAAGCTCCTGTGTGGGTCTACTGGCCCATCCGTCTCGCATCCTCACTTCATTGTCACACAAGAATACTCCTTCGCTAAAGGGGTGTGAAGGGAGCACTCTCAATGGCTTGATGGAGGCAAGAAGATCCTCACTTCATTGTCACACAAGAATACTCCTTCGCTAAAGGGGTGTGAAGGGAGTGCTCTCAATGGCTTGATGGAGGCAAGAAGATATGGGCCTTCATGATGGTTCTCTCTAATAAAAGATCGGAAATGAAGAAGCCATTGCAAGAGAGAAACCTACAATCATACCTATCCAAGCATGTAAGAAACACAATAATATATAAGTAACAAGAAGATGGAAGGAGGAGATCTTGCAAGAAAACTATTGCAAGATAATGATTATCCTTGCTTTTTTTCAAAAATGACTTAAATACAAGTGACTAGTTTTCGTGCTAAGCCAACCAAATTTAAAAAATAGTCTAGTCTCTATCATTAGACTTAAATAAGCAACATGTACACTAAGTTTGTAGACTTTCCCCATTTGACATTAAGCTCTTGGTAAGGCTTCTTTATATGTTCCAATGCCATCTTATAATAGATAACTACTGTGACATGAAAAATTGATATCTTTCATTTTCAATTTTGTGCATATTTTAATGGTTTCTCAATGGTGATACGGTGGAAGCTTGTCCAAGAAGATTGCGGCACCGACAATGGAATAACGACGGCGTGGTGATGCAGTGGCTTGGCGGCTACCCCGATAACAATATTCTATCTTCAAATATAATGGTTTTACTTGATTTAGGGTGCACACATTGTAAATGCCACAAGTATGCTTGATAAATACTTTGGTATGGTAGATAGGCTAGTGATGTGAAAAATAAAAGTAGGCCTTCATGTTCACATGGATTTTTATTATATTAATAATATGGTATTCACCATAAGGCTACAAGTTGGGGAGTGTGGAAGGCATGTGGAGGAGTGTATGTAGGTGCATAATTGGGAAACATTCTTCTAAAATGCCTACATGGAAGAGAAGAATTTCGCCATGTGTAAGTGGGATCTCCACCTACATGCCACTTAGACTTGGCTATTATCTCATCACACTTTCAAAGTCAAAAATTCTTCAATTTAATAATCAATAGAAGACTTAGCCTAAGAGGACAATTAATGGTGGACATCTACCCTTATGTCACTGAAGGGTTGAAGATTTTTATGTTGTAATTTGTAACAATGGAAGAGAGGGTGATTCTCCACCTATAAAAGGAGTCCTCCTCTCCCTTTCAAATCAAGGAATGAGTCTCCTCAATTGCGCTTTTTGTGTCATTGCCATTCTCTTATCTTTCAAACCCCTATTCAAACACTCTCTTTACATGTGAAGGTCTCATTTAGCATTAGCTCCTCATGCTTAACCCAATTTTGGACCTCTTTGATGATTCATGGATAAGTGGGATAAGGAGTTATTATCTTGGCGGACCTGTAACTTCTCAAGGTAGCCTTTGCCTTATTACCGCCCTCCTTTGGAGGTGTAGCGGTAAGGAGGGCGACAATGAGCATGTGGAAAGACTTTGGGGACCATAAGTAAATCTTTATGATTGTCTGTGCTGAGAAATGTTAACCCTTACCCTCTAGCTTGAATCATGAAGGAGATGAGAGGCAAGAGGCTATGTGAAAATTGAGGTTTCATGCAAAGAGAGGGAAGTGCAGTTTTTGTGGTCCAATACCCAAATTTCAATCGGTAATTACTCATCACACTCATCACACTCGGGGATTGGTTTCTAAAATTGATCATATGTCTAGGAAGCTCTTTATATGCTCTTTCCACTCATGTAACTAATTTCTGAATCCTTTACTTTATTGATGATCAAAATTTCTCCCAAAGTTGCTAACTTTTAGGCGAATTTTGGCAGTTTTATAGTCTTGTAGTAAAATGCTCATAACTTTTCGCTCGGTTGCCCGTTTTTGAAAGTTTTTATATAGACACGAAGCTCTCTTCAAGCTCTAGGCATCTATCTTATCCTCTCTTGCACGGCCTATATGGATTTAAAACTGCAATTCTCTGTGTATCTCTGTTTTTATAGAATTTTGGCAGTTTTATAGTCTTGTAGTAAAATGCTCATAAATTTTCGCTCGGTTGCCCGTTTTTGAAAGTTTTGATATAGTCACGAAGCTCTCTTCAAGCTCTACGGATCTATATAATCCTCTCTTGGATAGCCTATATGGATTTAAAACTGCAATTCTCTGTGTGTCTCTGTTTTTATAGCCTTTTGGCCATTATTTCTTCTTAATCATGATTAATTTCTCCTAATCTCTTATCAAAAGGCAAACCGCATGTGTCTTATCCTCTTGTAAGTGATTGCTATATTCAGTTGCTTTAATATGTTCTGACCAAATCGCCCAATTCGAACGGATGAACCTTACCAATATTCCCCATATGTTTCCGTTCACATAATCTTGAGTCGGAAGATTTTCTTCCAACAAAGAATCGCCCTCTTGTTTGGAGCTGCAAGACTGGCAAGACTGGCAAAAATTCTTACTTCTTCAGAGCCTTTCATCTTTCCTTCCATGAATTATGATCTCACCTTTGATGTGTATATCTTTATCTTAACCTAGGGAGAGAAAGGGAGGTGAGGAGGCTGTGAGGTTTCATACAAGTGTGTTTTGATTCTAAGAAGTGACCGAAGTCCAAACCCCAACTTTGTGTCACATCTTTTGGTGGCGTTGATGGGTAGGTTTTACTTAGAATTATTCTATTTCAACCTCAAGGTCGCGCATGATTAAAGGAAAGTTATTTTGAAACAAGTAAATTTCCCTTATTACTACTTATCTTTTGGTGCAAGATGTTCAACATTCCGGTGTTCCAAGGATCGGAAGGAGAAGACCTAGGGAGTTATCTCCGAGAGTTTAACTGAGCATGCCGCTTGACGAGTTGGTCTATGAAGGAGAGGGCAGAAATACTCCCAGATTTCTTAGAGGGTGTAGCCTTAACTTGGCATGAGGCTTTGCCAGAGGAGTCCAAGAATGATTGGGAAAGGTTGACCAAAGCAATGAAGGAGAGATTTGGGACAGTGGAGTCGCCAAATGCTTTACTATTGCAATTGGATCAAATTTTCCAAAAGGATAGAGAGTCAGTTTTTGCCTTTTCAGTGAGGTATGAAGCCTTATTCATCAAATATCAACAAGCTGCTTTACATGTTGTTGCTTCTTCTTCTTCACCTTCTATGGAAGATTCAAAGAGTTCTTTAGCAATGGAGCACCTTAAGATGAGCAAGTTTATCAAGGCTTTGGATCCCCGATTGCATGGAAAAGTTCTTAGCAAAGATCCCACTAATTTTAAAGAGGCTCTTCGTACTGCTTTGAAGAAGGAGGCCACTCTTCATATTGAGTCCACATTCCAATCTTCCCCGAGTGTGCCGACCCCACCACGAGTAGAGATAGCCTCAACATCTCAGGTACAAGCTCCATCCTTGGATCATAACATTGCAGAACTTATGGCAGAATTTACTGATTTGAAGTTACACTTAGTCAATGCAAGGCCACCTAGGGTTCCACGAGCTGAGGATAAACCTATGGATAGAAGTAGTGTCATATGCTATGAATGTCAAGAGAAGAGCACTATCGCACTGAGTGTCCAAAATTGAGGAAAAGAGAGGATAAAAGTTTAGCACTTTTAGAGGAAACATGCTCAGAAGAAGAAGAGGAAACATTGATGCCATTAATGGCAAAAAGGGATTGTAAAACTAGGACTCGGGAAGAAGAAGAACAAGAAGATAAATCTGAAGAAGAGGAGAAAAATAAGAAGAAGAAGAAGTCGTCTAGGAGAAAAATTGGACAATATGACTTTCCTCTTGGACAAGGATCTCTTAGCTATGACCTCTTAACAGATCTTAGGGAGAAAACAGCACAAATTACATTTGGGCAGCTTTTGGCACTCTCTCCAAAGCTCAGAAAGGAATGGGGTAAGCTGGCTAGCACAAGGGAATCTAAGAAAAAGAAGAAGAGGGATAATGGGACTCCTATGGCTCAAAAGGTGGATATTGATGTAGGAGATGATGTGCCGATGATTGATGTCATCATTGAGGGGCAAGCAATTTCTAATGCATACATTGATGGAGGTGCGTCAATCAATGTCATGAGTGAAAAAACAATGAAAGATGCTGATTTAAAGCTGTCTTCTACTAACTCTCCCTATCGCATCAAACTTGCTGATAATACTAGGGTGAAAACCTTAGGAATTGTCAGGAATTTGGGAGTGGATGTATGTGGTATTTCTGTGCCTACAACTTTTCAGGTCATTCCTACAAAGCCTGATGCTAGGGCTTACCCATTGATATTGGGTAGGCCACGGCTTCGCCGTGTGAAGGCAATTCAAAAGTGGGAGATAGGTGATCTTATTCTACAAGGTGAGAATAAGAAGGTCCATTACACATCAAGAGTCGTCGCAAGAAAGTGGTAATAAGAGGTGAACCTTCAACTTCTGAAAGTTCAGAGTCAGAGCATCCGATAAAGAAGAGACAAGTGGTGGCTCTGAGGATTCCATCTCAGAAGGAGAGGTGGAGGGAGTTGCATTTGGTCTTTCCCTGGTGGGAAGGGATCGAGGGGATGCTGAAGACAATGGAGCCTTGGAAGGGGAAGCTTCTTCAACCATGTGCAAGAAAGGAGATGTGGACCTCACTAGTCTTCACCAACAAAATGAACTTCTTCTTGATGAGTCCATAGCAGGTACTGAAAGGGAGAATTACTTAAAAATATTGGATGGATTTCCTAACCTTTTTGCAAACAGCTACTCACAAGTACGCCAAGTTATCCTAGTAGAGCACAAGATTGATCTCAAGCCCCAAAGTAAGCCAGTGGTACAGCGGCTAAGGCATTTGGGAGTAGTGCAAGTAGAGGTGCTTAAGAAGGAGGTAACTAATTTGCTTGAAGTTGGATTTATTTTTCTAGTAGAGAATTCAGAGTGGATTTCCCCAGTTGTAGTCACTCCCAAAAAGGGTGGAAAATGGCGTGTGTGTGGACTTTCGCCCTCTGAATGCATGCACAAAGAGGGATTATTATCCTCTATCCTTTCAAGATGAGATTTTGGATCAAGTTGCAGGTCATGAGTTGTATTAAGTGTGTGATGGATACTCTAGATACTTTCAAATCCAGATTTGTGAAGAAGATCGAAGGAAAACCTCATTTATTACCCCTTGGGGAGTGTATGCCTATAGGGTGATGCCATTTGGCTTGACCAATGCACCAGCAACTTTTCAACGCTTCATGAGTCAGGTATTCGCACCTTACTTGGGGAAGTTTGTAAGGGTCTTTCTGGATGATTTTTGCATTTATTCAAGCTGCATGGATCACTTGGAAAAGTTGAGGTTGGCCTTGCAAAGTATTGATGATGCAAAAGGGTGTCTTAATCTTGGAAAATGCCGTTTGGCACGAAGGAAAGTGGTTCTCTTGGGACGACATGTTATCTCAGAAGAAGGCATAGAGATGGATCCTGAGAAGGTGCAGGCAATTGTGGCCCTCCCACCACCTACCAATGTAAGGGAGGTAAGGAGGATTTTGGGTAAAACAAAGTATTACCAACGCTTTGTTGAGAAGGTGTAGGCAATTGTGGCCCTTCCACCACCTACCAATGTAAGGGAGGTAAGGAGGATTTTGGGTAAAACAAAGTATTACCAATGCTTTGTTGACATGTTCTCTGAGAAGATGTATCCTATAAATCTGTTAACAAAGAAGAATGTTTCTTTCCAATGGGGGTCCGATCAAATTCAATATTTTTGTTTGCTCAAGGAATGCATGAGTCAAAGTCCAATTGTGCAGCCTCCTAGGTGGGGGGAGGACTTTTATGTGAACCCAAGTGTCTCATCACATTTAGTGGGTGCTATACTCTTGCAAAAGGGAGAGCCAGGGCGTATGCAACTAGTGTATTATGCAAGCCGACAACTCACTGACGCCGAGGAGAGGTATGGTGAAATGGAGAAAGGTGGTTTGTCTCTTGTTTTTGTAGTAAAGAAGTTCAGGTCATACTTGTTACCTCGCCCTTTTTTCTTCCTCACATCTCAACCTTCTTTACAATTCTTGGTCTGCAAACCCAATCCTGCAGGAGAGGGAAGTTTGTAAAGTGGATTTGTGAGCTTCAAGAATTCTCTTTCACTTTTATTATAGAAAACACCACTAGGGCCTCTCTTGCAGATTTGCTTTACAAGAAAGGAAGAGGAAGAAGGAACAGGAACAAAGGAAGAAGTATATGAAGATTTGGAGACACCACCAACTGCTTTTGCATTTTGATGGAGCCTTTAGCCCTTCTAGGCAATGTGGGGCTGGGGGGATAGTTTTATTTGATCCAGGAGGAAAAGAGGTATGATGGCCCTGTGAAGAAACGGCTAGATAAGAAGCTTCTTCGATGCTGGGAAGGCCCCTTCAGGATAAAGCAAAAGTTCAAAAATAGCACCTATCTTCTAGAGGATGCAAGTGGCCAGGAGGTTCCCAGACGTGCCAATGAGTACCAGCTAAAGATATTTTACCCTCGAGCACCATGGCCAGCAGAACCCCAAGACAAGCATGCAGGATCTGCTGGGGGGGAAAGATGTGACATGAAAAATTGATATCTTTCATTTTCAATTTTGTGCATATTTTGATGGTTTCTCAATGGTGATACGGTGGAAGCTTGTCCAAGAAGATTGCGGCGCCCACAATGGAATAATGGCGTGGTGATGCAGCGGCTTGGCGGCTACCTCGATAACAACATTCTATCTTCAAATATAATGGTTTTACTTGATTTAGGGTGCACACATTGTAAATACTACAAGTATGCTTGATAAATACTTTGGTATGGTAGATAGGCTAGTGATGTGGAAAATAAAAGTGGGCCTTCATGCTCACATGGATTTTTATTGTATTATTAATATGGTATTCACCATAAGGCTACAAGTTGGGGAGTGTGGAAGGCATGTGGAGGAGTGTATGTAGGTGCATAATTGGGAAAGATTCTTCTGGAATGCATACATGGAAGAGGAGATTTTCGCCATGTGTAAGTGGGATCTCCAGCTACATGCCACTTAGACTTGGCTATTATCTCATCACACTTTCAAAGTCAAAAAGTCTTCAATTTAATAATCAATAGAAGACTTAGCCTAAGAGGACAATTGATGGTGACATCTACCCTTATGGCACTGAAGGGTTGAAGATTTTTATGTTGTAATTCGTAACAATGGTGTTGAAATTTGAGCAAAATAATGAGCTATGGTGGATCAAACACTAGAATCAACATGATTAACAAAGTGATTAAGAAATAATTAAGACGTAATTAGTGAATAATTAACAAATAGATTAATGTAGGCATGGATACTCAAAAACCAGCAAATTCTCATTAGGGCTATGCCTCAATTTATAGAGTTTACATCAAGCATCAAATCCCATTGATTTCTCCATCATTCACTCCCAGAATATCTCCACCTTTTGCCTGATTCTCTCCACCTCTTCTCTTTTCCCTGATTATCTCCCAGAATAACTCCACACTCCTAAATTCCCTCATGCTACCCATTATTCTCTCCCAGTAGATTCTCCTAACCTTTTCACAGGTTCTTTCACAATTACATCTCCTCTTTTACAGCCTCTATCCAAGAGCTTGTTCCCACACACACCCTATTCACTTGTATATTTCAACACCTCCCCTCAAGTGAATACTCCTAGTACACCTAGACCCTATACCAAGTTTGCCTCCCCTTACTTGGTAGTCCGCGACCAGTGTCTACTCCTTCCCTCAAGTTATCTCAGCACACCTGGACCCTGTATCAAGTTTCTCTCTTACTTGACAGTCCGCGACCAGTGCCTCAAGTCCCTAAACTCCATAGTCCTTGACACTCTCTCTCTCTATGTGTCCAAGGCTACTATAAGTGCCCGCGACCTTGACTAAAGTGCTCACACATACATCTACCACGTGGCCTACATCATCGGTGGCTTAGAGGTGGTTTTACTTTATTGGGGCAGGTTACATTGGGTTGTGGGGTCTCTCTCTCTCTCTCTCTCTCTCTCAGAGATTTTCACATGGCTCCTCACTCTTTGGAGCCTCACATCTTCTCTTTTCTTCAGTCTTCTTCTCGTGGCAGCATCTGTCCACGCGTCCGTCTCTTCTTTCAGTCTTCTCGGGGCAGCTTCTCTTCTTGTGGCAGCTTCTCTTCTCGTTTCCATGTCTTCCTTCAGATCTTCTTCTCGGTGTGGATCCTCTTCTTGGGAAGAGATATTCTTCTTCTTTCATGGCTGGGGCCATGAGCTCGTCCGTCAGGTCATTTTGCTCCATGTGAGCAACATGTTTCAATGTTTTGCTGACAGTTCCTTTGGGCTTTTTATGTTTATTTTGTATCATTATGCAATGCAAACCCAAATTTATGCGGGAGGTCTTACCTCTTGCCTTAATCTGGACAAGGGCAGTGTCTGTTCCCATTTTTACACTGATAAAATGTGCCCAATACATAATGCGTATAGCATTCATTCTCATGCACATTCCAAATGCAACTCTGGCTGTGAATAATCTTGAATTTGAGTGAGATTTACAGGCATTAACCAAGGGTTGAATGCAAAATGTTGATTTTCACAAATTTATCAGCACAATTTTCCCAGAAATTACACTGAATCAAGGGTAACCAATTTGTACGGGATGGTTGGAGTATCAAACCAACTCCGATTTGAAATCTGAAGTTATAGGGATCTGTATCAGATACCCAATGGTTAATTTGAACCCTCAATTACACCAAAATACAGTGATTAGTACTGATTAATCATTGATTAGGAAATTAATGCTCTGTTTTGTGTGCAAAAAACAGAGTATGCGGGGAGTCCAGATCTGGTGCCTTCCACTTCAAATGAGCTCAAATTCTTTCAAAGGCATCAATAGTAATGAGTCTAGTAGAGGATTGAGCCAAGAAACACAAGATTTGACCAAATAATGAAAGCTTAATCTCTGTTTTACCAAAGTCACCTGCAGATTTGATGAAGAGCTTTGATCTCAATGTAGACTCGATGAAACTGAATTCTGTCTTCACCAGCTTGTAGAGCATGCTTGATTACCCCTTGGGCTAAGAGGAATTAGAGAGCTTTGATCTGTGGAAGTTGCAATGTCAAAAACATCTCAGAAAAACGTAGCCTGCAAATCGAGCTCCCGCCGGCGTTCTGCGTTGAATTAGCCCACAAGATTTGAGATGTGTGTAGCCCTAAGAGTCTACTATGAGTACCTAAGAGGGCTTAGCCTAATGTTATGTGTGCAAGGAGAATGGAGTCCTCCACTGGCTGGGGGTGAAGGGGAGAAGTGAAAGCTTACTAAAAAATTGATTTTTTTGCTAATTATCTACTAATCCTCATTAATTAACTAATGGGCTCATAAATATGATTGATTCTAGGCATGGCTCTGATACCATGTTGAAATTTGAGCAAAATGATGAGCTATGGTGGATCAAACACTAGAATCAACATGATTAACAAAGTTATTAAGAAATAATTAAGACGTAATTAGTGAATAATTAACAAATATATTAATGTAGGCATGGATACTCAAAAACCAGCAAATTCTCATTAGGGCTATGCCTCAATTTATAGAGTTTACATCAAGCATCAAATCCCATTGATTTCTCCATGATTCACTCCCAAAATATCTCCACCTTTTGCCTGATTCTCTCCACCTCTTCTCTTTTCCCTGATTATCTCCCAGAATAACTCCACACTCCTAAATTCCCTCATGCTACCCATTATTCTCCCCCAGTAGATTCTCCTAACCTTTTCACAGGTTCTTTCACAATTACATCTCCTCTTTTACAGCCTCTATCCAAGAGCTTGTTCCCACACACACCCTATTCACTTGTATATTTCAACAAATGGTAGAGAGGGTGATTCTCCACCTATAAAAGGAGTCCTCCTCTCCCTTTCAAATCAAGGAATGAGCCTCCTCAATTGAGCATTTTGTGTCATTGCCATTCTCTTATCTTTCAAACTCCTATTCAAACACTCTCTTTACATATGAAGGTTTCATTTAGCATTAGCTCCTCATGCTTAACCCAATTTTGGACCTCTTTGATGATTCATGGATAAGTGGGATAAGGAGTTATTATCTTGGCGGGCCTGTGACTTCTCAAGGTAGCCCTTGCCTTATTGCCGCCCTCCTTTGGAGATACCAATGGTTTTAGCAAGGTAGCCCTTGCCTTATTGCCGCCCTCCTTTGGAGGTACCAATGGTTTTAGCGGTAATGAGCATGTGGAAAGACTTTGGAGACCATAGGTAAATCTTTACGATTGTCTGCTGAGCAATGTTAACCCTTACCCTCTAGCTTGAATCATGAAGGAGATGAGAGGCAAGAGGCTATGTGAAAATTGAGGTTTCATGCAAAGAGAGAGAAGTGCAGTTTTTGTGGTCCAATACCCAAATTTCAATCGGTAATTACTCATCACTCGGGTATTGGTTTCTAAAATTGATCATATGTCTAGGAAGCTCTTTATATGCTCTTTCCACTCATGTAATCAATTTCTTAATCCTTTACTTCATTGATGATTAGAATTTCTCTCAAAATTGCTAACTTTTAGGCGAATTTTGGCAGTTTTATAGTCTTGTAGTAAAATGCTCATAACTTTTGGCTCGGTTGCTCGTTTTTGAAAGTTTTTATATAGGCGCGAAGCTCTCTTCAAGCTCTATGCATCTATCTAATCCTATCTTGCATAGCCTTTATGGATTTAAAACTGCAATTCTCTGTGTGTCTCTGTATTTATAGAATCTTGGCAGTTTTATAGTCTTGTAGTAAAATGCTCATAACTTTTCGCTCGATTGCCCGTTTTTTAAAGTTTTTATATAGGCGCGAAGATCTCTTCAAGCTCTAGGCATCTATATAATGCTCTTTTACATAGCCTATATGGATTTAAAACTGCAATTCTCTGTGTGTCTCTATTTTTATAGACTTTTGGCCATTATTTCTTCTTAATCATGATTAATTCCTCCTAATCTCTTATCAAAAGGCAAACCCCATGTGTCTTATCCTCTTGTAAGTGATTGCTATATTTATTTTCTTTAATATGTTCCGACCAAATCGTCCAATTCGAACGAATGAACCTTACCAATATTCCCCGTATGCTTCCGTTCACATAATCCTGAGTCGGAAGATTTTCTTCCAACAAAGAATCGTCCTCTTGTTTGGAGCTGCAAGACTGGCAAAAATTCTTACTTCTTCGGAGCCTTTCATCTTTCCTTCCATGAATTATGATCTCACCTTTGATGTGTATATCTTTATCTTAACCTGAGGAGAGAAAGGAAGGTGAGGAGGCTGTGAGGTTTTATACAAGTGTGTTTTGATTCTAAGAAGTGACCAAAGTCCAAACCCCAACTTCGTGTCACACTACCCATTTGCAAGGGTAAGATGGCAAAGTGCCTTATGATAGGTTAGGTTGACCAAAACCATGTTAACCAATAGAGTGATTAAGATATCCCCTTCCTAATGGTGACCACATTCTCACGTTACACATTAAGTCGGTGGTGAAGACCCCCCTTCCTAATGGTGGCCACATCCTCATGTTACCCACCAAGTTTGTGGTGAAGGTGTTGACGACGAGAAGTGAATAGTATGGGTGGTCTAGGATACGCGATGGAGTTGGTAGTCGAGGTTAAGGGGTTAGTTCGAGACCTATCTACAACTAGATGACAGGGTTGATGATGAAGCTAGAAGTGTATCCTCCAAGATCAAATGGATAGGCATGAACACCATGGACTCCCAAAGCCGTGACTTGTCCACACAAGGTCCTATTGTTTTGTACTCTCTCTCCTCAACTATTGGTTTGCCACCCACTCAACTAGAATGCAAAAAGTACCTACACATTTGTAGCACTCACAAGCTCCATTTGGGTTGGAACTTGGAAAGGTTCAGTTTATCAGCTCAAGCTTGGGCGCAACAATTGGAAAACACACATTTTGTACCTCTCTCTCTCTCTCTCTCTCACACACACACACACACATTTTGGACCTCTCTCTCTCTCTCTCTCTCTCTCTCTCTCTCACACACACACACACACACACACACACACACACACACACGCACGCACGCACGCATGCATGCACACACACACACACACATAGAGTGGAGAAAGAAAGTAGAGCCTCCATCCACCTATGCATCCAAACCTCTCGTTTCTTTGTCTCAGTAGTGTTAATACATCCCCCATAACAATCTATTCTATTCGAGCTTGCCCGGCTCGGCTCCCAGCTTTCAACAGCTTTGTTATTCAGGTTGTATCTTCACTAGGATTTTCATAGATAGTAGTACCTTCTCATCATAGAGCTAGGCTACCTATCGTTATAGTGTGCTTAGCATCATACTCGTGTGACAATATGAACATTTGCATGGATTTTTTATAATAGTTGGGTAAGGGGTGCATGACCATTGTACAAGCAATAACACAATTAAGAGTAAGTTGCAACCAAAAAGAGAGTTGGGCTGTTAGATTGTGCGTCACAAGAGCGTAATTGGAAAGAGAATTATGGGTCAAGAATTTAGAGTGTCTAGTCCTCGCTATCAAGCATAAGAGTAGGAAGACAAGGTAGCATTTCATGTTCTCCCCTTTATCTTGCTAAATGCAAGTACTAATGATTAGTGGAGGACATTGCTAGCATATCCAAATCATATCTGAATCGTATGACTTGACCTCACTGCAATTGATTCCCAAGTTTGTGTCTTATTCAGATTCTTTCAAGTTTTTGCCAAGCTGTCTTTAGTAATTAGGCTTCTCCCTTTTGTGTCTTATTTTTTCCTTGTTAGTCCATCGCCCCTTAGTTACAGTAGTATGATTGCATGTCTTATGGTTTGAGTTATGTTCACTTCTTGTACAAATGTCTTGTATAAATGCCTTTCTTGTGGTCTAAGGTATATACTCAATTTTTTTTTCTTCTTGTCTGCTTTTTTTTCTTATTTTTGAGTCATGGCTAGCTGTCCAGGACTCTCCAAAATGAGTAAATAGATTTTTTTTTTATCAAGAGGGAGTGAAGCCAATGCAAAACATAAGAGTAGTGGTGGGAACTTTGAAATTGGTACTGAGATCGCATCGGAGTCTTCTTCCAATAAACCTAAAAGGAAATGGAGGACTTAATGGAATCTGCTTCATCCTTGGACATATTATGCAAGTCTCCTTATAATGAGGTTCGAACCACATGTATATGGTGTGAAGCTGCAAGAGTAAATACTTTCATACTGGGCAGATCTTAAAGCATTCAACTTTTAGCCTTGAATGAGCATGCAAAATCCTCATATCATAGGAGAGTTGCAGATCACCATGCAAAATCAAAGGCTAATCCAATAGATGGGGGCATTGACACAATGGTGCATTCTGAACAACCGAGGATCATAACTTGTATGAGGTTGGTGCACTTTTGTGCATGCAATTATATTGCATTGGAAAAATATCCCACTCAATGTAAGTTACAAAAGGATCTTAGAATTCCTAACATTCCAACATCTAATGAATATGGTGTGTATACTAATCCCATATCTAGAAGGGAGTTCTTGATTGCTTTAAGAGATTGTACTAGAAAAGATTTGTATGTTGAAATTCATGGAAGCTCATTCTTTTCAATCCTCATTGATGGAAGTACATATAGAAATATGGAGAAACATTTGATTATTCTCATTTTGTACTTAAATGGGAATGGTAAAGGAGAGATTAGCAAATTTGTGAGATTGTTTCCAGTTGGTAATGGATCTGGGGAGGCAATCTACAATGCTATTCATGCTATGATCTTGGAGAGAAACTTGGAGTTAAAGAAACTAATTGCATCTGCACAGCTGATGGTGCTTCAACTATGACACGATATAAGTCTGGTGCAGTGGCATGGTTCCAAGCATCAACTTAACGAATTATGGGTGTGCATTGTATTGCCCATCATGAGGCACTTGCAAAAAAGGATGGTTTTTCATCAAATCCTCATGTTTTTTCTTTTGTTGATAAGGTTGCAAAAGCAAGGTATATGCATGGCTAGGGAAATCAATAAATTGACATGTTGAACTTCGAAACTTGATGCATGAGTTATGATGTTACAGACTAGAAAGTGTTACAAATCCACTCTATTCGATGGCTATCTAGAGGCTAAGTGATGGAAATATTAGTTCCCTTAATGTATGCTATATTGTAGCAGTGGAGAATGCATAAGAAAAAATGGTAGAGCTATGCTACAATCTATCAAGTGAAGTTTATGATGCATCTTCTAGCCGATGTTCTCGTGGAATTGAACAAATTGAATATTGTTCCACGGGAACACGGATTATGGAAGGAGGTCGAAAGCAATTAATGCGAGAGAGCAGGATTGTAGCCATGGGAACATAAAGACGCACATAATTTTTTCATATTTTTGTGCCGAAGTGCAATGTAAATCGTTTTAGGTCAATGTGGGTTCTAAATGAGAGTTCTAAGTGTATTAAGCAAGGCTCACTTATGGGGTTGTCCGCCCATGTGTGAAAGAGGCCTAGGGTTAGGGTTAGTGACATCTCTATAAAAGAGATGTTAGCTAAAGAAAGGGGATGTTTTTGGCCATTCTCATAAGCTATTGAGTGAAGCTCTTGAGCTCTCAAGCTATGGCAACTCTCTAACTCTCTCTCTATTGTACTCTAATGAGCATCAAGCTCCAATGAGTATAGCTCCACTTCATTCTCTTATTCTGTTTTAGCATCATTGAAGTAGATTAATCTATGATTAGTTGAATGCTTCTTTCTTTCTCTTGTGTATGCTGCATGCTTGTAGTGTGTGTGTGTAGTCTGATGCAAGCTCTTGCCCACTTCATTGGCAATGAGTTATTCATGGATAGACTATGAGCTTGTGGGTTTGTGAATGTTACATTCTATGCTTGCTTAAGCTTGTGGGTTAGTAGATGCACGGTTATAGATTTGCTGACATTAGGAAAAGCTAAGATTTAATCAATGTTTGAATGGGATTAAGAGATTGCTATGCATTGCTTGTTCTATTGATTAGTGTAGTGGGATTACGAGATTGAGAGATTGATTGAGGTGTTGAATGGCTGAATTGTCAAGTGGTGGTTCGTGTATGTGAGCTCTCCCCCACAAGGGATAAGCCTTCATGCACTAATTGGGTCAAGTCCTCGGATTGACATTGTGTTTCTCAACACATCTGTTGATCGGTAGTACTCTATGAGCACTATATTTCATGGTAGAGAGAACCGCTCTATAATGGCGCCGTTGCCGGGGAGCGAGTGCCTACATAGTTGAGCACCATACACACACTACCACTCCTTGTTAAGCTCCAATCGGTTGCAAAACTATTGGATAGGAGAGCAGAACACCATATTAGTGAATTTGGAAATTTCCCAATTCCCATTTTTGAATACTTAAAAAAGGGGACATGGATAACATGTTTGTAAGTTTCTCAAAACCCTATCATATGACCTATCGTTGGAAAGCGCTTGAAAAATGGAATCTAAAGAGCTATAGAGCGCTCATTTTGGATTAGTGGTGTTCAAGTTATGGTTAATCCAAACTTTTGACCACGTGTCCCAAACTTGTGGGAAATTCCCATATTCCCCAATATGGTGTTGCAGGCTTTGGGACTAATTTTGGTACTTATTTAAGACTAATCTGTTGTTAAATTCTCTTTATTTGTCTTGCAATTTGAGTGCGATTGGCTAGCTACGCTTCTCCCTTGAGGTCAAGACAAGGATTTAACACACGGGAAGGATTGGAGGTAGGCACTAAACCTGCCAATTTCAATTTGTGTGCGAAAGAGAGAGGCCTATTTTGCATTTCTGTCATTCTGTCTGAGGATAATTTTTGCTGTCTGAGGTTAATTTTTACAGTTTCAATTTTCTGCATGTTCGTTTTATTTTCTATTCTTAGCTAAGTTTAGTTTTCTGCATCTTTAATTTTGTGCATTTTAGTTCTCTGTTAAACTTGCACCTGTAGAGAAACTGAAATCTATACACACACATGAAGATTGAACATTTCGAATTTGTTGCAAATCTCACAGCTCTACACGCATTGAGTTCCCTGCACACGCATTGAATTTGCTGCAAATCTCACAACTGCACAGTACTTCAAAAAAAGAAAAAAATAATAATAATAAAAGAAGAAGGTTGTGCGTGAACAGTGCACCGCGAGGAGAGACCCACACACCGCACCATAAAGACTGCCACTGCACCGGATAAGGGAGTCTGGAAAATTTTTCATTTTCTGCCGCAAAAAAATTGGGAGGTTATCTAACTTTTTGAGAGGAGTTAGAAAACACTCATCGCGTCGAAATTTCGGTCCCGGAACCATTTTCCCATAGTGAGTCAGTATGGGAAACTGGTAAATTTTAGGCAATTTTTGATCCTGAAAAATATGCTATTTTTTTGGCCTAATGTGTTCGAGGGGTTCAAAAGGGGTTCTTGCAAAGTTTAAGCCAACTTGAAAATTTTTGGATTTTTTTGAAGAAAAAAAAAACCTAAAAATTTGACCTTATGCACTTGCGGTCAGGACGTCATATAGACACCATAGGGTCTAGGACACCTTCTAGAGTACCTACATAGGAAAGTGGGACCCAATCGGTAGGTAATTTGGCAGATATTGCTGAAACCTTTTTTGAATCCCGATCTGATACCCTTTCCAGGACAACTAGCTCATTGTCTATGGACAATCTAGGGCCGTCAAATAGTCATCCCTTAGCCCCAAATAGGACACCCACAAGATCTTTTAATCCGTTTGAAGCTGACACCATGGGGTTACCACTCAATGTGAGACTTCAATATGTCTACACGAATGCTCAAGGAGCTGAGATCTTCAGGGATCCACAACAACGGTATCTCGTTAAGATTGCGGACTTTTTCTCAGAGCTTGATAGAGCACCTCTAGTCAATGACCAGGGTAACATGTACATGGGTGGAGATGGTGTTCGCTACGAAGTAACCTCTCATCCAGAGAATGTAGACAAATCAAGAGAGCTCTCTAAGAGTGAGTTCCTAGATTTATCAAAGCCTTTCGGAGCAAGGGAGTCTAGAGATGATTGGCTCATTGAGCCGGACATGCCTAAACCATCCAATGCCCAGTCCTCAAAGCCATCCATAGATTATTTACTTTTAATTGTAGATCTAAATTTGGAAAGGGATAGGAAAGGCAAGAGCAAAATGGATCAGGGGGCTGAGAACCAATGGAAGTTTGTATGACAAATTCTAGTGACAAAGGTCTTTAATGATGACCCACTTCAAGAGGTCTATAAGAACTCTTTAGAAGGATATTATGCCACAACTAGATTGCTAGAGCTAGATCTTCCTCTAGCACTTGTGGTGGTAGTTGAGAAGCTTGCAGGATACAAGAACCGAATCATTGATAAATGGGCCAATGAATACCGAAGCTTAAATTGGAAGGAGATTCGTGAGCTCACGTGTAGAGGACAACCATTATTCATGGAAATGTTCTCAACTAATACAACTAAACCAGGAGAGATAGCCTTTCTTGGAGAAACTATTGCTCCTCCCCTACGAGAGTTCACTAGAGAGGGACCCTCAACATCAAAGTGGACCACTGCAAGTAGCCCAACTCTAGCACCAAGATATTATCCTACACCAAAAGTGCGACCATAGATCACACCACAATAATGTTTCTCTCACTATGACAATCGAAGGGTAGGAGAGCCAACTCGGCTTTCCATAAATGCACCTCTTGAAATGCGGATAACAAGATCTTTGGAGGGGGTTGGTGAGGCAGGTAATAGGGGACCCACACCAATTTGGGATGCATATGGACCACCTTACCAAAGAGAGGAACCACTGAGAGAGAGGCCGTAGACCCGATGATGAGTATTCAAGACGAGTAAGGCCATCAACTCTTCAGAAACTGGTAAAGAAGTACGAAGGGTCGGGAGATCCATATGACCATGTAACAGCATTTAGGCAAGCAATTCGAGCTGAGCAAGAGACTGACAAGCATACGCAAATTGAAGGATTTGGGCTCACTCTTGAGGGAAAGGCCCTTGCTTGGTTCCAGGCATTAGAGGCTTGAGACAAATCTTCTTTACGAGTTTTGGAAGAGAGATTCATTGCTGCTTTTTCCTTGATGGGGATTCAGCATGACACAGTATAGCAAACATTTACTCTTTCAAGCAAGGCGAGACTGAGAGTGTTAGAGATTGTGTAAATAGGATGAAGCAGTACATTAATCATTGCCCAGAAGATGAGAAGCCCACCCAGAGTCGATTAGTTTCTCTTCTTAAAAGGACTCAAAAATTCAACACTGCACACACATCTCTATGCAAAGAAGCATACAAATTTCAATGAGTGTTGCCATGATGCCATGGATTTCACAGATAACTTCAAATTCCAAGATGGTACTGGCCCTGAGGTGCAACCTAGAGATCAATGGGGTGATGACCAAAGTTCAGGGTCTATAGAGAGCTAACCTAGTACTAAGGAGATTGGGACAAACCTATCGCCCACCCATACAGCCACAACAGCAGCAGCAGCGAATGAGGAGTGTACTACCTACAGGTCCTCATCTTTGTGGAGCATGTGGCGGTAACCATACAACCGAAGAATGTAATACCTTTTCTCCTCTAGTCACAAACCAACCCACAAAGAAGTGGTGCCAGGCATGTGCTTGGAATTATACCCACACCACACAAGAATGTACTCGCATTACAGGAATGAGACAAGAGCGTCAGCAGCAAAGGGGTGTAGGGGCTCCACAAATGCATCAACAGTACACTAATTTTGAACGTAAGCCACCGATGGCACAAGAGCAAGCATGACCTATACTTGGAGCTCAACCTCCTGCTCCTGGGACTGCTCCTGTGAGGTTTGTTGACTACGACAATTTAAATATGTGTAGAGACTTGGTAAACCCAAGCTATGTGGAGGAGGAATATGCATCATATTCATCCAAGGAAAATCTCTTTGAAAGTTCCGCATATCCAAGCCAAGCACTGGGAACAAAATTCTTTGATGTTGCTAGGCGGCTACCAACCTAGGACTCCAGGTCCCTCTCAGGTCAATGGCAGCAAAGGAAAGTAGAAGCCAAACTAATGGGCCCCTGTTATGAGTGCGGAGAACCCCATTGGGCTCGTGATTGTCCACATCGCCCAAGGCAAGCAGCTCGATCCAATACAATAGCACCACACTTTTCACCAATCGAAAGATATTGTCTAGGGTGTTGTGTAGAACACTTTCCAAAGGATTGTTTGCTGAAACCACATGAGGAAGGCACCTCTCAGCCAAAGGTCTCACTCAACTTTGTAGAGGTAGTTCCATCGCCACCTTCATCAGAGAATGAGGATGTCATGCCACACTTAGAGTCATGACTAGATCACAGACACGAAATGCCAAAATGCAGACTGATGAGACACCTCAAACTAGGGATGCAAAGGCAAATCTAGTGGACAAGACCCTACATTCCAATAGAAAAAGGACCACTAGGAGGAAAAAGAACCGCAACAAGCAAACTAAGAGTGCATCCACTAGTTCTCAAGAAGTCTCTAAACAAAACATGAAGGATCAAGCTTTTACATCCCAAGAAGTGCATGAGGAGCATCAACCTCAACCTGGGCCTAGTGCTAAACAAGATGAGGCTAGTACAACCGAGGATAGTTCAAGGGGTTCTGTTTTTATGGATAAGGTGAACGAGACTCTAGATGCCATCATTGATGCTCATAGAAGTCGCATTGCAGCTTTATCTGAGCTACCCAAGAAGCTTCAAGAATACCCAAACCCTTGTGAGGAGAAGATCAATCTAGCTGTACATCAGTAACTCATTAGGGAAGCTCAATCAATACTTGAGGGCCCACCTCCACCTATCCCTCGGGGCCCCACCTCTCTTAAGCCAACATTAAAAACCATACCAGAAGTGTCATCAAGTTGGGAAATGAAAAGTGAGCTGATCTCACAAGCTCATAGTGAGAAGTCTGCACCAATTGACACCCCATTGAAAGAAGGCACTCTACCACCACCTCGTCTTGCCTTCCCATGCAATGATGAAGTTATTGATGCTAATGAGGACATGGCAAATGAGATGTGGGCAGCAGTTCATGAGAGATTTAATGAGAATATGTCCTCTATTATTTCACCTCCATTCTATTTTGTCAGCACTAGTGGCTTGTACCTTACCTTTGCTTGATTTGATAAAGCTTCGTCCAGAGTTGTGGAATGATATTGCCACATGTTTGTCAGAGTAGGTATTGCTACAAAAGGGTCACCATCAATGTACTATACACCCTGAGACAAATCATGTTATGCCAGTTCCTATCAACAAAGTATGAAAATTTTGTGAGGACGATCAGGGAAATGCTACCCTCCCATTAGAAGTGCGAAAAGTAGCTTCAACTATAATACTTGATAGTGGTGCAGGAGTGGGCATTGTGACAAGGTCCATTTGGGAAAAGTGGGGCAAACCAGCTACTAGGAGTACAAGAATGCGCTTGCAGCTAGCAGATGGAAGCTTAGAACATCCCATTGGGCTTCTAGAGAACATATTGGTCACCACATGTGGGATTGAATATGAGCACGCATTTGCAGTATAGTGGATTTTGGAAAGCATCCAAACTATGAAGTGATATTGGGTAGACCATTCATGCGACAATTTCAAATGATTGAGGATTGGGGATACAATTATTTGTACCTCCGACATGATTCTGTCATCACAAGGGTCAACCTAAAGAATCACTCATATTGTGATGTAACGCGGTCTCCAATAGATGAGTTTGATTTTGCTTCATCTGAGGGCTCAAGAGTTACATTGTCAGATGGGCAAGAAGATCTGTGGATGTGTGGAGCCTCATGTAAGGATTTCAACATTGAAAGAATTAAGGGTAATCGAAGTGTATCAAATGAGGCATACATTCCACAACCCTTCCCGTGCAATTGAGGGTTCAAATTAAGCATTAGGTATCTGATACAGATCCCTATAACTTCAGATTGCAATTTGGAGTTGGTTTGATACTCCAACCATCCCGTACAAATTGGTTACCCTTGATTTAATGTAATTTCTGGTAAAATTGTGCTGATAAAATTGTGATAATCATCATTTTGCATTTAACCCTTGGTTAATGCCTGTAAATCTCACTCAAAATCAAGATTATTCACAGCCAGAGTTGCATTTGGAATGTGCATGAGAATGAATGCTATATGCATTATGTATTTGGCACATTGCATCAGTGTAAAAATGGGAACAGACACTGCCCTTGTCCAGAATAAGGCAAGAGGTAAGACCTCCCGCATAGATTTGGGTTTGCATTGCATAATGATACAAGATAAACATAAAAAGCCTAAAGGAACTGTCAACAAAACATTGAAACATGTTGCTCACATGGAGCAAAATGACTTGACGAACGAGCTCATGGCCCCAGCCATGAAAGAAGAAGAATATCTCTTTCCAAGAAGAGGATCCACACCGAGAAGAAGATTTGAAGGAAGACATGGACACGAGAAGAGAAGCTGCCACAAGAAGAGAAGATGCCCCGAGAAGACTGAAAGAAGAGACGGATGCGTGGAGAGAAGCTACCACGACAAGAAGACTGAAGACAAGAGAAGATGTGAGGCTCCAAAGAGTGAGGAGCCATGTGAAAATCTCTGAGAGAGAGAGAGAGAGAGAGACCCCACAACCCAATGTAACTTGCCCCAATAAAGTAAAACCACCTCTGAGCCACCCCGATGATGTAGGCCACGTGGTAGATGTATGTGTGAGCACTTTAGTCAAGGTCGCGGGCACTTATAGTAGCCTTGGACACATAGAGAGAGAGTGTCAAGGACTATGGAGTTTAGGGACTTGAGGCACTGGTCGCAGACTGTCAAGTAAGAAAGAAACTTGATACAGGGTCCAGGTGTGCTGAGATAACTTGAGGGGAGGAGTAGCCACTGGTCGCGGACTACCAAGTAAGGGGAGGCAAACTTGGTATAGGGTCTAGGTGTACTAGAAAGTATTCACTTGAGGGGAGGTGTTGAAAAATACAAGTGAATAGGGTGTGTGTGGGAACAAGCTCTTGGATAGAGGCTGTAAAAGAGGATGTGTAAATGTGAAAGAACCTGTGAAAAGGTGAGAAGAATCTACTGGGAGAGAATAAAGGGTAGCATGAGAGAATTTAGGAGTGTGGAGTTATTCTGGGAGATATTCAGGGAAAAGAGAAGAGGTGGAGAGAATCAAGCAAAAGGTGGAGATAGTCTGGGAGTGAATCATGGAGAAATCAATGGAATTTGATGCTTGATGTAAACTCTATAAATTGAGGCATAGCCCTAATGAGAATTTGCTAGTTTTTGAGTATCCATGCCTACATTAATCTATTTTTAATTACTCCCTAATTATATCTTAATCATTTGCTAATCACTTTGTTAATGATGTTGATTCTAGTGTATGATCCACCATAGCTCATCATTATGCTCAAATTTCAACAAAAAGCACGTGTGCTTAACATAGGCCGTAATGGCATATTGTCCTTTGTGATAGGAGGTTTGGTCCTTTGACAATCGTCACAATGTTTTACATATTCTTCATCATCCATTTGTAAGGTTGGCCACCAAAGCTCAGACCACCTAATCAACTTAGCTATGGTATTGCCTGAAAAGTGTCCACCCCAACACTTGCATGTGCATGAGTCAAGATTTTCAAGTAGTCAGCTTCACATACACACATGCGCAAGTTGTCATCCTGGCCCCTCTTGTAGAGTTGGCCCTCTATCAGCATATATTTGGCCGCTTCAACTTCAATAGCATGCTTTCGATATTTAGGAATTGTTCGATCAGTATGACCATGCTGAAGATAGTCCACAATATACTTACTCCAACTTGGTGTAGTTGAAATTTGGAATAATGTGACATTATGAATTGGTTGTTGAATTTGGCATGAAGCACAGTTGCGAACAAATTTTTCAGCATGCGCATGCATGGGTAGGCCAATATTTCCCATCTTGAGTTATACCTCGCACACAAGTAGTAGCTGATGCATGGATTCCACCAATACCCTCATGTGCCCATTCCAAGATCTCCTCATATTGGTCACGGTTAGGTATAAGCCGTATCACTCCATCATTACCCTGACGATATAATCTCCCTGAGATTAACTTGAATGGTCACCATAGGTCCACATTAGGACCCGCTAGTTGTATCTGCCCACTTGTCAAAATTTCTAAGATGGGTTCAGACCATTTAGGAGCTGTCTCTACAAGGGAAAGTGTTGAATCTAACATATCATCATCCACACCCATAGGAGCTTCGCCAGAGGTGATTCGAGATAAATGATCTGCCCTAAGATGAGTTGTTTCTTTTCAGACTGCCACTTTAAAATCAAACTCAAGAAGGATGACAAACCACCTCACAATCCTTCTAGTTGGACAAGGCTTATTCACCAAATATAGCAGTGCTTGATTGTCCACGAAAAGTATAAATTTATTTGCCAAAAGGTAATGGCGAAACTTTTTCACTGCATATATCATGGACAAACCTTCGCTTTGTGTTGTGGTATAATGTTTCTCAGCATTGTTCAACTGTCGACTAGCATATGAGATTGGGAAATCCTTATTATGTTCTCCTGATTGAGCCAAAATACATCCAATTGCAAAGTTTGAAGCATCAATATGGACATGAAAGATTTGGTTCCAATCTCGTGCCCGTAAGATGGGTGTAGACACTAATGCTTGCGTCAACTTTTCAAAGGATTCCTCACACTCTTGTCAGTCCAATTAAACTTTACAAGAAGAGCATATAATGGTCTGGCTAGGATAATGAGACAATGACATCAATTTTATCCATATCTGTTGAAATACCATTGCGAGAAACAATATGGCCCAAAATCTTCCCTTGTCTTACCATGAATTTGCACTTGTCAGGATTCAAGCATATATGATAAACTCGACACTTTTGAAACACAAGTCTGAGGTGTTCTATATGATCATCACGCTCGTGACTGAACACATAAATCATCCATGAAGATCTCAAGAAATAGCCTAAGGTACTCCTTGAATACTTGACTCATTAACCGCTGAAAGATTGCACGTGCATTTGTTAGACCAAATGGCATAACAACACGATAGGCAAAGATTCCATCTTCAGTAGCAAAGGCTGTCTTGTGCTGATCCTTTGGATCAATTGACACTTGATTGTAACCGGAGAATCCATCCAAGAAACTATATGCCTTTTTCCCTGCAACACGTTCCAAAACATGATCTGTGATTGGAAGTGGGTAATGATCACGTACAGTAGCTGCATTTACCTTCTTGAGGTTTACACATACTCGAAGTTTTCCATTTTTCTTGGGCACCACTACAGCAGGGGAGACCCATTCAGTGTGTTCAATCTCATAGATAAATTTTGCCTCTAAGAACTTATCTATTTCTTCTTTTATCTTTCGTGCAAAATTCTCATTGTAAGTATAAGGACATTGCTTGGAAGGCTTTGCATCCTCTCCCAATGGAATTGTATGCTGACATATGCTTGGATCAACTCCTTTGAGGTCTTTATAACTCCAAGAAAAAACATCGCGATACTCCTTTATTGTTTGAATTAATAACTTCTCCTCATCTAAGGACAAGTCTGTGGCAATCCACACATAGCGAGGCTCTTTTCCTGGCTCAGCGATATTATTTTTTTTTGCATCTTGTGGACCATCATATGAAACCCCTGGCATGCTTGGCTTTTGTCGCATGGGCTGTTGAAGAACAATCTTCCGATCTTCAAGAGTGTACTGTGTGAAGTTGGGGGAACATTCAAACCGTGTTCTTGTCCACTTGAGTCATCACTAATTGAAGACCATGCGGTTTTGAGCTCTCTTTCGCAATCTTGCATTTGCAATCTTGCATCAGAGTTTTTCGTTCAACCTTTATCTTTGCACTTTCGACACTCTCTGTTGAATCTGTTTGAGACTTGAGTTTTTGTTTTGGTCTCTTTGTTTTTTTTGTAATTTTTGCTAACAGTTTTTAGCTTTTCTCCTGATTGGAATCCATCTGATTATTTTACTTGGTCTTTGATACTATCTTGTGCTTGGACATAGTATAGATATCCATTCTTTCCTGAGAAGTGAGGTGGTGGTTGAGAGTGTTCATTCTTAAACTCCTCGTTTTCTTTTTGTATTCTCTCACGTCGTTCCCTCTGATCTTGTTTACGGATTCTCTTATGGCTCTTACAGCATTTACGTTTGGGTCGGCTTCGAGGGATCTCTATTTGAACCTCCCTTCCTCTCAAGAGTAGGCGTGCCTTTCCTAACTCTTCCTCGAGGATTATCACATCATCATCAAAATTAGAGTCCCATCCGTCTTCCTTATCAGCATCATTAGCCGATTCGAGTGTTAAATCCTCCACTGAGACTTCCTCTACATGCAGTGCTATGGATGCAACCCCATAGTACAAATCATCTAGAAGGTCACGTGGTTGTACCATTCGTATAGGAATAATGTCATATCCATCTGAGTCACAAAATTGAATTGGCTTAGGTAAGGCACATGTCGATAATGTTGCAAGGACATGAGCAGTCAAAAATGATGCCACCAGAACCACAACCAAGTTCTTGTATGAGTACGTGTTTACACGTTATGACTTACCTATTGAAATCGTTTAGTGATCAAGGTGTGCACTTTGTGAATGAAGTCATAGAGTTTTTACTTCAAGAATTTATGGTAATTCACAAGCGTTCTGCAACCTATCATCCCCAGACCAATGGTCAAGCTGAGAGTACTAACAAGATTCTCTGCACAGCACTCACAAAGATTGTTGAGGGACATAGGATTGATTGGGAACAAAAGTTACACTCAGTTCTTTGGGCATATAGAACAGCCTATAAAACATCTGTGGGCACAACTCCATTTGAGCTTGCTTTTGGGCTAGATGCAATTCTTTCCATTGAATTTCTTGTACCTACTCTACGAGTTGCTAAACAATTGGACTGGACTGGTCATGAGCTTTCTCAATGCATTGATGAATTGGAAAAGCTTGATGAGATCCGTTTATTAGCGGTAATGGGGATGTATGCCGAGAAGAGGAGACAAAAGTAATGGTACGATCGAAATGTAACAATTGGCTGATTCAAAAAAGGGGACCTTATGCTCTTGTACACACTTAAGAAGCATAAGCGAAAGCTCAAGAAACGTGGCCTAGGACCGTTTGTGATAAATGAGCTTACTCCTAGTGGTGCAGTGCGTCTAGAGACACTAGAAGGTGACCAAATGCCTAACTTTGTTAATGGAAGTCATCTCAAGAAATACAATGAACCATTAACTGAAGCCATGCTTCAACAAATGCATGCTGCCCACACACGAAAAGAAGCACATGACCTACGTAAACGTCAGGCTCAAGAAGAAGCTAAAGCTAGGGTTGCAAAAGCCAAGGAGCATCGCAAGGCTTCTGTGTTGACCTTACAGTTGGCTACTGATGAACAATATGTCGATCCTTTCAATATTCACGTGTGTCTTCATCTTCATGAGACTACCTACTTTTTCTTTGCCTTAATTGACTCTGGTGCAGATTATAATGTTCTCTTATTTGACACATGGGTAGCCTTGGGACAACCAACACTTGTGCACATTCCTATATTGAATTACAAAGCTTCGTAGGTGAAGATAACCCTATAGAGGAAAAATGTCATTATGATATCCATTCAGGATCACGAGATGTTAGTTTCCTTTTATGTGGCTAGTAAGTCCAAGGCAGTGGTAGAGGTTGTTCTTGGTCGATCATGGTTAAGTGCTACCAATTGTTCATTAGATTGGAAGAATAGACAATACAAATTGCAAATTGATTATAATTGCATCTTGGGATCTGCTGCTCCACGAGTTTTATCATGTCAAAAGGGTGGTAGTTCTACCTTACATAACCCACTTTCAACATCTGCTCTTCAAGCTCCAAGACAAATGATGTAGATAATCGATGAGTCCTCAAGTGAGGGCCATGGGGCTGGCATGTTCCAACTACTCTAGTCACTACTCAGTGCTCAAAGAAGGCCAGATAAGAAGGAATTGTCAATTTGGCTACCCAAAGATGTGTACAAACTTGTACCATCTAGCTTAGTTGCTAAACCTCCTAAAAAGAATATCTTTTCCAAGCCTAAGCCTCAGATTATTACTCATTGGGTCCCAAAGCATGTTCTTAAAGAACAAGGCTATTATGAGGGTGCAACAGCACTTTGGCTTCCCAAATGCCATGGTTTGCTAGAGCCAGAAGAGTGTATCAATAAGATTCCAAAAGCGACTCTTGATTTTTCATATCAGTGGGTGCAAAGGGAATCAACACAACCTCTTCAAGATAGGATAGGTGGTTGTGATAGCACTTATGAATCTCCTTGTATTGACCTTCCCCAAACATGTATTGAATCACCAGTTGTCCCAACTTCTCCTTGTTACACACTTCCACCATCAACTTGTGTACCTAAGACAAATCCAACTTTACATGAGTCTCCTTTGAGCATAGATTCTAGCACTTCACTGCCTAAATCCTCTTATCTTGCTCAAATTCCTTGATAATTGCTATTCTTCCCACCTCTTAAGGACATACCCAAAACCAAAGGTAAGGCATTAACACTACAATTGAAGCTCTTTGGTAGATCAGTGTTTGAATAGTCTCACTTTTACTAATGTGGTTCCTTCTGCCTTTACAAGATTGTGTTCGTTTTGAGATGATCTTAACTACATTGTTTTTGATAGGGATTGTAATGATGGATATGAGTGTATAAAGTTTGAAGTTTCTAAATTTCATTGTTCTACGCCCAGATACCTCCTGATGGATACTTGGCGAGATACATGTCCACCATGCATTGACCCTGATAGTACTCAACCTGAACATCGCGGGGGTTATAGTGCTCCTCCTTTTCAAACTCATTCTAGGTACTTTTATGCTTCCTTAGGTGAAATTTGCTGTGGGCATCACTTTGTCACTTTATTCTATCAACAGCATCATCCATTTCCACATTGTCAAGAGTGTGCATGACTCGTATTAGGGGAGGCTTCACACATTTGTTGGCTATGCCGCTCTTACTTTCGACGATATGGCACGGGCTTAATGAAACAAATTGTGGGAATTACACCCCAATGCCATAACCTTCTTGATGTGAGAGTACCAAACCGAGGACCAAATCAATGTAGATTACCTGAGGAGGTTCAAGCACAACACTGGAGGGATACATGCATAAATGACTTACAACCACCTATCTTGCAAGCCCTTCTTTCCCCAGCCTCAACATGTCAATTTTGGATCACTATGAACACCTATATTGAGCAATTCCAAAATCGGAATTGTCTGCTTAACCTTCCCATAGAACTAATGCCATATTTTAGCGAGGAAGCACTCCTTCCTCTACCACATTCTCCAGAGGCCGGCTTTTGTACAGGGTTGTCCTTGCATCCTAAAGTGATTGATACAATCTTTCCAGCAGAAGTGGACACGGATCCACCGCCAGTGCAAGGATAAGCACATCAACTCCACAATAAGATCAACAAGCCAGGGCACTTTTCTTCCACTCGGTTTTTTCCCTCGACTATATTCGGTGATTGGCACCAATAACAAATTTTATTCTTTTCTTTTCTTGTTTGTTAATAAGACATTTTACAGAGATCTCAGCAAAACAAGAGCATACAAACACGCTCCAATAGTCCACCTACCGTGCACACAAATCAAGAAGGGGGGAGACATGCAATGCCTACAAAGAGCAAAAAAACAATCTGCATATCAGCAATTCATCAAGACAAATGCGCCACATCAACGAGCTTTACAACAGGTGTATTCAAATCATAATCTTTTGTTCTTTATGTGCTTTTCACTTTTGCATATATTGTTTGCATGCTCACAAATAGTTGGCTGGTTTAAGTTTTAAATTAGTTGTTACTATGTGGCGAGTGATTTCTAGATTCTTAGAGGACTTAGTAGAAGGTATTTCAATTTGAAGACGGTGTAAGACATATACCAAAGGAGTATGCCAAGTTCTTATGCTCTAGAAGTATATTAGTTATCCCTAGTGGTAGCTACCTCTTAGGTATGGGCTAGGTGCTACGATAAACAAAAATTCATGAAACACATGCCCTAAAAAATATATAGAAGTGACTTGAGACATGACGTTTCTATGGCCATGTGGAATGCTTGGTAGGACCTTGGGTTGTTTTAGCACCTTGTGGCCGATGTCTTTATTTCCATGGGGTGAACACTCATGTCTAAAAGATTAAGAAGAAGACCTACAAGGACTCTATCGCCTTGATAGATGCTGGTAGGACTCTTGGGTACATTATGGGCCCTCGAGACCAATGCCCTCATCTTCATGGGCTACTCCTTATGTTAAAAAGAAAGAAAAGGGTCTGTCACCCTTGAGATACTTAGCGGCCTTTAGATTCTCTTGGCGGAGGTCTCTTGGCCATTGCTTAGGTCTCATTGGGATGGAACCTTCCTCTTTATCAAGCTCAAAATAATAATTCTCTTTAATCTTCTGCGCTTTACACAAAAAACAGAAAAAAAACAAAACAAAAAAGAGAAAGAAAAAAAGAAAGAAAGAAAGGTCCAATCACCATGGCTTATATTTAGGAGTAGGGTTGCCACTTAGGAATAACTTAAACACTTGTAGGACATTGAGACTGCAGTCATAACCTACGGTGTACAAACACACTTGCCTTTGCATAGCACTATCTACTACCACTTAGTCTCACTTTGACTAGTCTTTACTGGCTTCTTTTAGCACTCTTTAAAACTCTAATCGGCCTTTTACTTGCATGCTCACGTGTGAGATTGTCATTGCTGTTTTTTTTTTCAATAAAAGGCTTTACTTGTCTTTCATTGTTTTTTGCAGCTTTTGTTTCTACCGCGCCCGAGGACGTGCGCGATTTAGGAAGGGGGGAATGTTACTCACGGGAACATGGATTATGGAAGGAGGCCGGAAGCAATTAATGCGAGAGAGCGGGATTGTAGCCATGGGAACATAAAGACGCACATAATTTTTTCATATTTTTGTGCCGAAGTGCAATGTAAATCGTTTTAGGCCAATGTGGGTTCTAAATGAGAGTTCTAAGTGTTTTAAGCAAGGCTCACTTATGGGGTTGTCTGCCCATGTGTGAAAGAGGCCTAGGGTTAGGGTTAGTGACATCTCTATAAAAGAGATGTTAGTTAAAGAAAGGGGATGTTTTTGGCCATTCTCATAAGCTATTGAGTGAAGCTCTTGAGCTCTCAAGCTATGGCAACTCTCTAACTCTCTCTCTCTTTTGTACTCTAATGAGCATCAAGCTCCAATGACAATAGCTCCACTTCATTCTCTTAATCTGTTTTAGCATCATTGAAGTAGATTAATCTATGATTAGTTGAATGCTTCTTTCTTTCTCTCTGTGTGCGCTGCATGCTTGTAGTGGTGTTATGTGTAGTCTCCATTGATGCAAGCTCTTGCCCACTTCATTGGCAATGAGTTACTCATGGTGAATAGACTCTCTCTATGTGTGAATGTTACATTCTATGCTTGCTTAAGCTTGTGGGTTAGTAGATACACACTTATAGATTTGCTAGGGAAAGCTAAGATTTAATCAATGTTTGAATGGGATTAAGAGATTGCTATGCATTGCTCGTTCTCTTGATTAGTGTAGTGGGATTAAGGGATTGAGAGATTGATCGAGGTGTTGAATGGTTGAATCATCAAGTGGTGGTTCGTGTATGTGAGATCTCCCGCAAGGGATAAGCCTTCATGCACTAATCGGGTCAAGTCCTCGGATTGACATTGTGTTTCTCAACACATTTGTTGATCGGTAGTACTCTATGAGCACTATATTACATGGTAGAGAGAACCGCTCTACAAATATAGAGTTTGAGAGGTAGAACATTGATGTTAGAACGATTAAAGGCTATTTAGTTTTGACATTTGAGAAACTCACCCGAAGGTATATATCTTATGAAGGCCAATTTGGTGTTAGTTCAAAACACCTTACTAAGTTTTCGAACCTATGTTGATTATAATGGCCTTACTCATGAGCATGTATTTAAATTTGTTCCGGTTCTAAAATTAGCTAAAAGAAAGAAGAAATGGGTAAGAGCTTCAAGTGATTCTGAAGAGGAGGATGCAGGTCTTGATTTCAATGTATTATCTATGGATGTTGGAAATGCAAGTGGTTCCCTTGTTGAATGCATTTGTGTTGTTGGAAGAACATTTGCGCAAGATATTTTGGATGCTTTGAATAAAAAGTATCTTGATCTTGGAGTTTTTAATTTGATCAAGCTATTCAATCCATCTGCTTATCTGTTAGGTGCAATTAAAAGGGAGAAAAAGATTGAAGAATGGTTAGAGAGGCTTATTGGCAAGCTTAATGTTGATGATTCAACAATTGACATTAGGGAATATCTTGGTGAGAACGAGAGGATTTAATTGGCATGTTATATAGAGTTGCTAGGGGTAGAGGTATGCATGATGCTTCGGTAACACAAAGGCTTGGTGAGAACACTTCCACGATTTATGCATTTATGGCAAGCAAGCATAGTCGTTCTACCACGTACAACATCATGTGAGCGAGGTTTCTCTCGATAGAATACCATAAAGAATAATTTGCAAAGTAGCTTGTGTTCGAAGACCCTTGATGCATTGATGTTGTTATCACTTATTGCAAGTGATGCATCTTTGGTTTGTTGGAAATACGTTTTTTTTAAATACTTGGTTACAAGCCAAGAATAGGAGGGCAAATGCCACTAGAGTGATATTTGTTCTCTAAATTCACATTATTGTACATATGTTTGGGTCCATTTTGGCAAGTTAGACACATAGGACAAATGGTTGGGTAGCATATGGGCATCCATGATGGTTGGACGATAGCATCTAAGCAATTTGGATTATATATAATCTTATACTTAAAAAAAAACTTTTCATTTTGATGTATTACATGTCTACTCAGGCTCCACTTACAATCTATATTCTATGTAATTTGTATTTAAAAAAAGAAGCTTTTCATTTTTTTGTATTACATGTCTACTCAAGATCCACTTGCAACATGGTGACATAGAAGCTCTTCTAATTACCCACTGGCGTGCATAGCTTCTTTGGCAAAGCTACACATCATGTTGTTTGAGCTCTAAATGCAGAGCTAGCATGTGAAATCATCATCTACCTCATGTATTTGAAAATTTAAAGCATTTGGGATTAATATATGGTCTTTAACTATTTCCATTATTTGTAGGTGCTCACAGCAATTGGAAACTTTTGCATATGCTCTATTGGCATTGGGATGGCAGAAGAGATTACAGTCATGTATTCCATACAAGACTGAACATATAGATAACTTGCTAATGCTTCTCATTGGTGGAATCCCTATTGGTTTCTTGTCTCATAGACTCTGCGCGGCGGGTAGGTGATGTGGGCATGTTTATCGATCATTTCTAGGTGTAATGAAATGAAATGTTACTTGAATTCTTCTGTAGCATCGCAATCAAGAAGTTGTTCTTAGAGGTTAATACTTTGGGATATGTGAAGTGATGGTATTGTGGATTTGCCATGCTCTAGGGTGCCATAACCAAAAGAATGACTACCATCGAAGAGATGTCTAGAATGGACATTTTGTGCAATGATAAAACTGGCACTTTGACATTAAACAAACTCACAGTTGACAAAAAAATCAAGGTGATCCATTGTGCCATATTAAACTTAGGCTTCAGTTTCTAAAAATAGATGCTTTTTGGCACGTTTTAGGTGTTGAGAAGGACAATGTGGTCTTGATGGAAGCCCTAAGTGGCAGATAAAGCAAGCTGCCAGATTCAACCTAGGCTCCAATTTTCGAGAATAGTTACTTTTTTATAGCTGTTTACTAGAGGTGTTGAGAAGGAAAATATCGTCTTGATGGCTACTAGGGGCACTTCTCTCGAACTGAAAACCAAGATGCAATCGATGCAGCTATAGTGGGAATGTTACTTGATCCTAACGAGGTGGCTTTGGGGTCTTGCCTTGTACTTCATGTGACCAAAGTATCAATGTGTCATGGAGCTTACCTGTGAAGCACCATTTCTTGCCTTCTAATCCTATTGACAAGAGAATGGCTCTCACTTACTTCGATTTCGAAGGAAAGATGCCCAAGGTACCCATGAATCTTGGATAATAGCATTCAAGCAATCTGTATTATATCTAATTTTGTACTTAAAAAAAGGAAGCTTGTCGTTTTGATGAATTACATGCTAGTTGAATGGTATGAATTCGGAGTTTCATGTCATATGAAAAGTAGCTTGAAAAACTGCTTGTCACTTGAAATTTTAAGAAACTCATCAAATTTTGGCCCTGATTGCATGCACATGACTCGAGCATGACTCATGAGTGATTATGTACTCTCTTCTTTTTTTCTATTTTAGAGGAACCATAATTGTTCTCTTACGCGTGTGATAGCATTGTACTAGCAGAGATTGAACTAACACTAATTTCCTAATATGCAAGGCAAAAAATACGAACATCTTACTCCAATAGGCCGTTCTTCTACACGTGTAATATCACAAATTGAACTAACACTAATTTCCTCACATGCAAAAAGTATGAACAAATACTTGAAAAAAATGCTTTTTTCAACCCTTTATAAAATCAAAGGCTTAACTAGGATGTAAACTTAAAAAATACTAGAAATTGTACAAATGTAGAGATTTATAAGTGAAATGTATAAATTTCAAAGGTGAAATTCCAACCACGATTTCAAAACTTCAGCAGAGAAAATTACACTACAAACCAGGTTATGTGAGGGCACTACAAACCGGGTTATCTGAGAGCACTGATACGAACATCTTATCACCTAAACCGTTGAATCAAGCTCTTCGCCTTTCCGTTGAAGCGTGCTGCTTCAAAAAAAGCATGGCTCGTATCGACAGTCCTTCATACGCTACGTTACTGCTTAAATACTCACACATTAGAGGCACAAAACCTGCTGTTATAATCAAACCCGGCAAATTAACGCAAGCATGATAGGCCGCATGCAGTGACAAATTAACACTAATTAACGTTGTACATGCACTATTGCTAATAACCGCGACAACCTTGTTATTAGATTGATGTAGTGCCACAAAAGTCGCTCTTTGTTCGAGAAGAAACACCACACCACAGTGCAGGTGCCCAGTGGAGCATATCAGCTAATAAGGAGGCCAGAAGACGTCGACATCCAAGCGTAGCGTCTGATTGAAGGTTGTGATGTCCACGGGCACAACGGTAACGGTGCCTTGAGCGAAGAGAAAGCTGCCGGTGCCGCCCACAATGGCCGTGGGAGTGGGTGCCGCGCCAAATGAGAACAGGCCCATCAGGGCGAGGGAGCCCTGCAGGCCCATAGTTGAGCCCAGGTTGAGACTAAGGGTGAAGGAGCCAAAATAGACGAAACCCTCGGAGGAAGTGGAGACGGAGGTGCCCGTGAGGGTGCCCACGAGCGGAGAGGTGAGCTCAGGGCCGGTTGTGATGGGGTCATTGGCCAGGAAGATGCTGCCCAATGGGGCGGTCGTGGTGGTGAGGGCGCCCGACCCCACGCCTGGAACGATTTCAATGTCCGTCACGTTTGCTAAGTCGTGAAAGAAGACATGGAACTTCTTGTGCCTGTGCAGGCGACGGCCCAATTGCCCAGGGTGGTGATGATCATGAGCAGCTGCGGCGCTGCATATCATCACGAGAACGACTAGCTTGCAGAAGGCCAGCCCTAAACCATTAGCCATTCTCGATATGCGAATTAGCCAATCAACCCTTGGCTTGATTTATAGAATTTCAGCGGGATTTTTTGATTAAATAAATGATAAGCATATTCCAATTTTCTTTACAAAAAGCTTGGCCCACGCTCTGGGGCCAGAAGTCCCTTTTCTTTTTGTACCTCCCTCATTAATGACAGGTCATTGACCAGGTTCAGGGAATTCTTAGGCACCTACCAATCTTAGAGAAAAACTCTTTTCCCAGCAAGTGAGAAAAAAGACAAGTCGGAGTACAATCGGTTTCTCCCTATTCAAAATCACATTATTAACTGGTTTTTAAGTTACGAAAACTTAAAAGTTTGATCGGTTTTGTAAAGATGAGAGTAAATTCAATCAGCTTTTTTGAATTTTAGCTGGTGCAAAATACATTCAAAATACACTAGCATCTTCAAGGCTTTTGTGCCAGGCAATAACATCAAACCGAACCAAGAAGAGGCCACACCATGGAGTTATAGCACAAAGCTCATCACATAAGCGAGTCAGAGCATAAGCTTGAGTCATCATCCCCGGAGCCATACACTGATGCACCACAAGCACATGCTATATGTACAATCATGCTTATATGCAACACACACACATCACTTGCATACACACTGTTGATTATCTTTACTATATCGTCAACTATATCATACACTTCTTACTACTATTCCAACGAGTGCACAACATTGAGCGGAGCCGAGTGGATCAAGGCGAAATACATCGGCCTCATCCACTCAATTTTGGGCTCGCCAAAAACTTCTAACAATGGCGAGAATATAGAAATTAAGAAGTAGAGAAGTGGTACCATAGTTGCTTTTTGACAAGCACGTCACACCTGTTTTGTACCATAATACTTGCAAAATTTTAAAGTGCCCGCATTAAAAGTTGCACTAAAATTTTAAAGTGCCCGCATCAAAAGTTACACTAAAATTTTAAAGTGCCCGCATCAAAAGTTACACTAAAATTTAAAAAAACTTGCTATATTTCACCATACCTATCAGTTTTGAAGGGCAAGGGTGCCCACCAAAAATCAAACTTGCCCCCAACCTTATGCTCAAGTCTTAATAAGCATGTGAGTATGTGTGGGCGATATGGCCACTAGGCTTATGCCCTCCCCTACACTTTGAAGTTTTCCCTTCCCCCCCACTACTACTACAGCTTTAAACTAATAATTATCTATTTACCTAGGTAAAACTATCTTTATCGCTTAAACTACTACTACAACTAGGAGTTCTACCATCATTGAATGTGCGTCATGTTACATTTAACATGATCACTAAAAACAAGGTCTTGATGATTCATAATATTAAAAACATTGATGTTATTTAAGGAGGAGTCCTAAAGGATGATTTGATCTATCGATCTACCCCATCCATACCTCATAGCTTTGACAAAAGGAACTTTAGCTCACCAATCTCCCCACTCTTCCATAAGGCAAGACCAATAAAGGCAAAGTAGCTACTTATTTGACTAAATTATGGTGCTACTTTGATCGACAATGACTATTTGGTACAATATCTCTAATGAGGATTTCACTTCATTTTAGTGGGATAAAAAAGCAAAAAAATTGAACGATGAAAGGACAATAAACTCTAAATATTTCCATTTTTGAAAATAAATTGAAGGTCTTAAAAACGAACTATTTTCAAAACTATATTGCATTTTTTATTCTTGAATTTTTGTGAGGAGTAGACTTGGAGCAACCACAAGGACATGCTAATGAGCAAGGAGGAGACACGGGCAGTGGCAGAAGTTAACCCGTGTTTGGAAAATGCAAGCTTTAGTAGAACAGATAGATCTGGCCAAAAACCTGTCAAATAATATATTGATAGATTTGGGAGATCTTATTTTTACTCAAGACATCAAATAAAAACCTCCCTAATGCATGCTTCAAAACTATAAGGTCCACAATTTCATTCTATACCCTTCGTAAGACGCTCAAGAAACAAAACATAAAGGGAAACTATTAGGTCCAAGCGATATGGATAGTTTTACCTAGGTAAATAGAAAACTAAGGGAAGCAAACCTCCACCTCTTGAGGTGCTAACAAATTTTCACCACTTTTGGTGGAATTAAGTGCGACCCCTCCCCTTTAGATGCAAAAAAAGAGGATGAAGAAGAAGAGTTTGTGAAGAGCTCCCACTCACCCTTTGGTTTTAGCAAAGATTTTGAGAAGGAGAAGAAAGAGATAGATTTTCTAAAAGAGGATTCCCCTATAGCAGAAGCCCAAGTCAGTCAAACTGAAGAAGAGACTCTTCCAAGACAAATAACCTTCCAAGAAGAGACTCTTCCAAGACAAATAACCTTCGCATATGAAGCAAAAGTTTTGAGACCCCTTTGCCCTCTCTGTGCATCGGATTCTCGGTTGCTAAGAGAGCGGAAGTAGCTTCCTCTTGCATGGGGAAGGGTTTCCCACTCGAGGCTTCGCCCTCGAAATGGTCCGGACACGAGACTAATCTGGTGGTCATTCCGAAACCGAAACCGAAAAAATTTTCCTTGCCCGAAAAACGGGGACGATTCCACCTTTTTTATTTTCTTAATGAATTTTCTAATGGGTTCAAGAGATTAAACTATCCTTCACCTGATTGAACCAGATAGAAGGAAAACTATCACTAACTTAATTTGAAGAAATCAATGCTTTTTGCTAACCAAAATCAGACACAGCCGTTGATCTAATCATATGAGAAAATCAACGCTTTTTTCCTAACCGAAATTAGGCAAAGCCGTTGATCTAGTCATTTGAAAAATTCTTCAGGGTTTTATTTAACTACTCAAATTCTAAGCGTATTCCTATTATTTTATTTAATTATTAAAACTCCATTGATTCCAGCCTAACCCCATCCGGCCCATGGGTTAGCCACCACCCAACCACCACCACCCAACCACTGGAATCGATAGAAACAAACAATTACTCATCCATCCATAATTGAATGCCTTTCTTAACTTTTGCTTTCGAATAATACAGATACGCACACACTCCTCTTTAAAACTTTAACATATAAAATAATCCATTGACAAACAGTTATTCGTTTTACAGATATCATAACTCAAAATTTCCATCCAGTCCCTTGTTTCTCAAAAAGCAGTATCACTCTCTGGACTCTTCGTTGAGACCCTCTGGAGAGCAACGAGATCCAGTAATAGATTACAATAATCATTTTGTCCATCATACATATCTTCAATGACATACACATGGGTGTCCTAGGCACCGCGAGCTCGTGCATTGCCTGGTGTTAGAATCCTCGAGGATCCTCCTTAGGTATCCTGGCACTTCACTCAGGGACCGCTTCGTCGACCCTCGCCCATCGTATCGGAAATACACCATTTTTCAACCATACCGAGGCTGGTCAAGACTTGGGCAGGCTTTGCCACGTGAGCTCTCCTTTGAACACTCCGTGCCAGCTACAACCGAACTTCCCTTAGAAAAATACCAAATGCTTCCTCCAACATTATGGCATAAGACAGTTCTTTAAGAAAATAGGGTTTGTATGCAAGTTTTCAGTTTGACTTTCTTTTGAATACAAGGAGTATTTCTTGAAATAGTATCCCCAAATCTTCTTGAATGGAATTTTGAATTTCATACCAGAATTCCTCAAATTCTGTAACCTTGATCCACAGATCAATTCGAAGAGTCTCAAACTTAGTTTTAGATTTGGCGGGGGTTTTGAGTGTAATTTTATTAAACTAGTCACATTTTCTTTCCTCGAAACTGACAAAAGAGTTTGGTCTTGGTCATAAACTGATTCAAGGTTCGAGTCGGATAAGATGTTTTCTAAACTATCTTTTCTCGAAAAGGTTTGATAATTTAGTTACTATTTTATCGAATTTCTTTCTTTGAATATACACTTAACTGATTTCTCAATTAGTTACGAATTCCAATGAGGAATAAATTTATCATTTATCTGAATATTTATCATTTATCATTTATCATTTATCTGAATATTTCGATCTTGATAGATTTCTTGAATTTTCTTTTTACAATCCGTGTGAATATAAAAGGATAGAAATTTATCTCTTAGAGTATTTAATTATTCATTTATCAAATACTCATAGAATTTAAACATAGAATTTAAAAGATTTCTAATTTTGATATAAAAATTCTTTATGCATCTATTTATACGTAAAAATCAACTTCAATGGGAATAACTCTTTTATATATATAAAAATTCTTTTATGCATAAAATCAATTTTAATAGGAATAACACATTTAAAATAAAAAGAATCTCTTTATGCATCTATTTATGCATAAAAATCAATTTTTATAAGAATAATGCTTTTATAATAAAAAAATTTCTTTATGCATCTTTCTATGCATAAAAATCAAATTTAATAATAATAACACTTTTATAATAAAAAATTTCCAATATGCATCTTTCTATGCATAAAAATCAAATTTAATGAGAATAACACTTTTATAATAAAAAAAATCCTTTATGCATCTTTCTATGCATAAAAATCAAATTTAATGAGAATAACACTTTTATAATTAAAAATAATTCCTTTATGCATCTTTCTATGCATAAAAATCAAATTTAACGAGAATAATACTTTTATAATAAAAAAAGTTCCTTTATGCATCTTTTTATGCATAAAAATCAAATTTAACGAGAATAACACTTTTATAATAAAAAAAAATCCTTTATGCATCTTTCTATGCATAAAAAATAAATTTAATGAGAATAACACTTTTATAATTTAAAAAAATTTCCTTTATGCATCTTTCTATGCATAAAAAACAAATTTAATGAGAATAACACTTTTATAATTAGAAAAAAATCCTTTATGCATCTTTCTATGCATAAAAAATAAATTTAATGAGAATAACATTTTTATAATTAAAAAAAATCTTTATGCATCTTTTTATGCATTAAATTTTTTTTTAATGAGAATAACACTTATATAATAAAAAAATATCTTTATGCATCTTTCTATGCATAAAAATCAAATTTAATAAATAATATCAGTGATATCCATGCATATTCATAGGTGAATATGTATATGGAGTAATTAGAATATTTCTTTTAGATGCAAAATGGTGGGAATTACTCTTTTAGAATAACATAAAAATAAACTTTCTTTTCTACAAAATTTATTTGTATGGCTGACAATTTCTCATTTTTATCATTCTTTATTTGACTTAAATTAACCCAAATTAGATCTATAGAACTCTAATCTACACAATGTTTTTTTAAATTCAAGAGAGTAAACAATAAGAAGAGTTTAATTAATCCCTTAGTTAATCTTTCTAGGATTAAGGGGGATTGAGGATTCTACTCTTGTTTGAAGCAAGAGTGGCCACTAATTCACTTTAGAGAGGATTAGGCCAAAAATAATTGAATTATTAAGAAATTCAATGTAAATGGCTCAGGACGTGAGCAGAGTAATAGTGCATAAACACCGTTTGGTCAATTTTTGACCATTTTTGGGTCAGTTTAGCTTACTTTTTGGATCTAGTTTGGAAATAGGAGAGAGGAGAGATGAAATATCTCATTTTATTGATTTAAAATTGGAGGTAATGATGAGAAAAAAGGTGCCTACTTCATGAGGGGAGATCCCCACTCTGAGGTGTCAAAATTCAAAATTTTTACTCTTTTCTTTGGTCCTTAGTCCACTCTTCATCTTATATGTGAGCATTTACTCGTTTTTGGGGGGTTCTTCTTTTATTCTTCAATTTATCTCCTCCCTACATTTTGATTAATCTTATTGGTCCATAGGAACCTTAATCCAAAATTTTCAGAAAATCTCGACCCTTAGGGTAAGGTCTTTTGTGCACATTATAATTTATTTCTAATGCACCTTAGGAATTTCTTTTTAAACTTCTGTTTTGAGGGAACTTATTTTAATAAGAAGGGATATTTTTCCATCCAAAGATATCTAAAAATTGAATTATCTCTCTCTAGGCCAAAACAGGTAGAAACAAGATCTTTTATTATTCTCAAAAGGGAATTGATTACAGAGGAAGAAATTGGATATCCCGAGGGGGCTGGGGAGTAATCTTACATTATCTCCCACTTGAAAAACACAAGATGTCCTCATCTTGTAAACTAGGGGTAATCCTGCATCAGTTCGGCTTCTTTCTCCCCAAATGGCATCTTCAAAAGGAGAGAACTTCAATTTGACTAATAATTCTCTCAGAATTTTGTTCCTGAGAATCTTCTCTCGAACATCAAGGATTTCTTCAAGTTGGAGTTCCATTTGCCCTTGGGTTGAAGAAGTTAAGAGTTCATCATTAAGCATATGATTCGGCTTGGTACATACTTCTGAAGTAGGCTGACATGAAATACATTATGTACTTTGAGATGAGGAGGGAGAAGAAGTTCAAAGGCTAAGACACCTACTTTCTTTGTAATAAGATATGGTCCACAGTATCTGGGGGATAACTTCTTCTACTTCCCAAGATATAGAGAACTTCTTTTGGGGCGTACTTGAATGAATACCATATCTGCTTCTTTGAGTTTTCTATCTGACCTCTTCTTATACTGCTTCTCTCTATGCTGGGCGTCTTTTATATCCTTGCGGATTGACTGCATCTGCTGCTCCATGTCGTCAAGCATCTATCTGGACATCTCAACCCTAATTAATGGGTCAGACCAAGTTAATGGTGTTAGGCAATCTTGTCCATACAGAGCTTTGAAAGGGCTCATCCCGATACTTCGGTGATAAGAAGCATTGTAGGCAAATTCAACTAGGTGCAGATAGCTTAGCCACTTCTTGGGTTTCCTGCCACCACACAATGACCGAAGTATATCTTTGATTACTTGGTTCACTCTTTTAATTCAACCATCGGTCTCAGGGTGGTAAGCTGTGCTGAGATCCAAGAAAGTTCCTACTACTTTGAAGAATGCAATCTAGAATCTTGACGTGAACTTGGGATCTTGATCACTTACTATTCTCTTGGGTAGGCCATGCAATCTAAAGATTTCCTTGAGGAATACTCTGGCCACATTCACTGCAGTGTAGGCTTCTTTTACTGGAATCAGATGGGCAACTTTGGTTAGTCTGTGAACAACCACGAAGATGGAGTTGTAACCTGATTGCACTGAAGGTAGTCCAGTAATAAAATCCATACTGATACATTCCCATTTCATGTGGAGGATGTCTAATGGATGTAACTTCCTAGGCATTTTTACTCTCTCTGCTAGGACTTTCTGACATATCAGGCATTGACGTACATGATTAAGTATATCCTTTTTTAGTCCACACCAAAAGAAGCTTTTCTTTACAGACATGTAGGTCTTGATGAAACCTGGATGTCTTGCTATAAGGCTATCATGGGCTTCATTTAGAATTTGACCCTTAGTTCTCTCATCATTGGGGGAATGCGTAGCTTGCTATTATAATACATAATTCCTTCATCCAGGCTATACCCTTGAACTCGGTTCACAACTCCTCATGAGGAGTTTTGCTTTCCTGCATAAGTAGAGTAGAAATAGGGCCAAAGAATCTATCCTACATGATCTTCTCTCTTGCTTCATTAATCAATGGATTTGACACCATTGTGATTGCAAGCAAGGAGGCTTTTCTGCTGAGGGCATCTGCTACTACATTTTCTTTGCCTGGGCGGTACTTGATTTCAAAATCAAATTCCTCTGCAAGGTCTGCATCCACCTTCTTTGGCACATGTTAAGATCCTTCTGAGTGAAGATCCACTTTAAGCTCTAATGATCTGTCATCAAAGTGAATCTTTGACCAAGTAGGTAATGTCTCCACAACTTCAGGGCATAGACTATTGAAAGTAGCTCCAGGTCATGGTGGACGGCATAATTTCTCTCATGCATTCTGTGTTTTCGGGATTCATAAGCCACTGCATGACCTTCCTGCATGAGCGCACCTCCCAAAACAAAACCACTCGCATCAGTTACTACCTCAAAGGGTAGAGAGAAATTTGGCAGCTTTAGAATGGGATTGGTTACCAAGGCAGTCTTCAGCTTTAGAATGGGATTGGTTACCAAGGCAGTCTTCAGCTTATCAAAAATGCTCTGACACTTAGACCATTGAAACAGGGTATTCTTATTGAGAAGATTAGTTAAGAGGGAATCTATGAGAGCATAATTAGGTATAAAAAATCTATACCAACCAATTAATCCCAAGAATCCTCTGACGTCTTTCACTGTCTTTGGTTCAGGCCAATCTATGACTACTTGGACTTTTGCGAAATCTGGAGAAATTCCGTCTTTGGATACCAGAAAGCCCAAGTATTCAACAGAGAAAGTGCATTTGCTCTTTCAAAGAGTTGGCGCTTCCTTAGAATCTTAAGAACTTTACGAACGTGAGCTTCATGGTCAGCTGCATTCCTTGAGTAAATCAGAATATCATCAAAGAAAACAAGAACAAAATCATCCAAGTATTCTCTGAGAATGTCTTGCATTAGGTGATTGAATGTAGCTGGGACATCTGTCAATCCAAACGGCATGATAGTAAATTCATAGTGCCCATAGCGAGTAGTGATGGCTGTCTTCGAGATATCTTGATCATTAATCCTGATCTGGTATCCTTGATTTTGGATCTATCTTTGTGAAGATCTGGGCTTCATTTAGCGTGTCTAGAAGCTCATCAACTATGGGGATAGGATACTTTTTCTTAACTGTTAGGCTGATTAAGACCTTTGTAATCCACACAGAGTCTTAACGTTCCATCCTTCTTTTTCTAAAAGAGAACTGGCGCTCCCCAAGGTGAAACACTAGGTCTTACAAACCCTTGTTCTAACAGCTGCCTAAGCTGTTCCTTGAGTTTGATGGCTTCAGGGGGACTGGCATTTTGAATGTGCGCTGGGCTACTGGCTGAGCTCCAAGGGTCAATTCTATCTCATGATCTACTTCCCGAATCAGAGGCATCTCAGTAAGCTCTGCTGGGAATACATCATCATACTTACTTAACCATTCTGGTTCTTTAACCTTTAACTTTGTGTCTACCGAATTCATTTTGACAATATAAATGAGTTGCTTCTTTCTACGTCCTTTCAGTAACCTAGAAGCTCTTACTAATTGTAGATCTGAGGATCCATAAATTCCAGTTCCTTGAGCTTTGTTCCCGTGAAGGTCACGGAAGGAAATGGTTCCATTGTGACAGTGAATGTCAGCTTGATTTTTGTGGAGCCAATCCATTCCAAGGATTCCGTCAAAAATTTCCAAAGGTAAGACTCTGAACTGGAAATCAGTTACATTCCCATCTAGATTAAACTGAATAAGATCTGTCTCATGGTGAGTGAAAAGAATCTTCCCACTGGCCAATTCAACTTGCATAGGTTTCCCTAATTTCTGTTCTAAGACTAGCTTTTACGCAAGCATCCTGGGGAAATAGCACTGCTTGAATCAATCAAAAGCTTGAATAAATTACCCTTATACTTAGCTGGAGTATGAATGATAGAGAATTGACAATTGGGCCCTTGGTTTTCAATTGCGGCATAAATCTGCCCTCTTTTCTCTTCCACTACTTCTGTTATCGTAACTGCTCTAGCTGCTCTACAGATTGGGGCAACGGAACTCTCTCTCTTTGGTTACCCGAGTTATGGAAGGGAGTTCTTAGACTACTCTGAACAGAGGCAGATGGTTGAGCTAGAGTCCTCCTGGGATTGTCGTGATTTTGGCAAGACGGTCATTTGACTGATACGAAGGGGCTGGTCTCTGCACTCTGGGTTCTTCACTTGCCTGTCCTCTTGACATGGTGGCAGGAGTCAGGCAGTCTTTAAGCTCGTGACCGAAACCCTGACATCCAAAACACCTATTCTCACTTCTAAGCTCATCCCTCAGAATCCTTGAAAAAGAGGTGGGGCTCCTGAGAAAGTGTTTTGAGGGAAGGGTCTTCCTTCACTTCTGAATCTCCCAGCATCTTGATTCTGATTAGGGCCTTGCTGTCTCTTTGGGGGTGGAAAGTTTGAAGCACATCTCGGGGTTTGGAAACTTTTAAAATTTGAGGGTGCAAGCTTTGGCGGGACCTAACAACAAATGCTTTGGCAATGTCCTTTGCCATTCTGACAGCTTCTTCCATTGAGACTATTTTAGCATTTTTCACTAAAGTGTCCAATGGCTTGTTCATCCCTCGAATGAATCTGGCCCCATCAGCTGCTCTTCATCCAAAAGTGGAGACTTGAGGAGAATGGCAAATGCTTGATGGTATTCTTCAATCATCTGGCTATCCTGCTTCAGTTCCAAGAATTCATTCACTTTGGTTTCCAGCAAGCCTAGAGGACAAGACCTCTTCCTGAGGTAAGCTTTAAGATTTGACCAGGTCTTGGTATTTCGGTCGAGACGGTTTGTCTTGCAATGGTTCCTCCATGCGACCCTGGCCGTTTCCACAATTTGCAATCTGGCGAGAGCCATCTTGCTCTTCTCATTATAACCCGTTACATCAAAATACTCTTCCATTGCCTCGATCCATTTTTCCACTACTTCTCCTAAACTGTTCCCCTTCACCGTTGAAGGGACTAGGTTGGGATCAGTGCAGGGCTTTACGAATGTCCGGATCTAACTCTTCATCATCGATAAGAGGATCTGGCTACCTAGCACCGGCCGCGCGCCTCATGATTCGGACAAAACGATATTTTTGTCAACTTAACCTTGTCATTAGATTAATGACTATTTAATTTTTGAGATTTATTCTTTAAACAAATAAATAGTCCATCATAATTCTTGAAAAAAAGATTCACTTTGATAATTTTATTAACCAATATTCACAACCACGAAAACAATTTGGAATCTTTTGCAAAATATCATTTAAAGGTTTTTTATATATACATAGAGCGTCTCGGCTCCAAAAGTAACCACCTTAATCGCGTACGCATAAAAAGGTGATAGTGCGATCGAGACATGCTATGATATACACGATTCATCACTGATACTGGTGCTGTAATTCTACTCCTAGGAATAAAGCGGCTAAGAAGTCTAAAAATACGACAAGAAATTCTAAAATTCCAGGGTGAATGATTATAGAGTTGTTCATAATGAACAACTCCTAGCCTTATCAAGATCATGGCTAATGAGATATTCTGTACGAGTCTCTGTTGTTGATTGGTATTGACGTTAATACTTCGCCCTCTAGAGAACCACATATGCTCACATCACTCTACTGGATCGGGAAAGTATACATCCTCAAAGTGACGAGCGAGTCTCACTCTGCTTTCTAGGGTTGTAGCAGAGTTGATGAGATTTTCGAAGGCAAGGGCGATCATATCCTCACTCTCGGCGGAGAGTCCAAGAATGCTAGACAGATTTGGGGTATCCATCTAAAAATCTAGTTCAATTTATGAGTTTTCAATTTATGAAGTTCATTTTAAACATAATCTTAACAAGTGAAAACATTATTTTTGAGCTTTACTTTAAATTTTTAGGCATTGTTTCGTAAGTTTATAACAGCGCTCTGATACCAATTGTGTGAGACCCCTTTGCTCCCTCCGCGCACCGGATTCTCGGTTGCTAGCACTAGAAGTAGTTTCCTCTCACGCGGGGCAGGGTTTCCCACTCGAGGCATCACCCTCTAATGTCTGGACACGAGACCAATCTGGTGGTCATTCCAAAATAAAAACCGGGAAAATTTTCCTTGCCCAGAAAACAGGGATGATTCCACCTTTTTGATTTTCTTAACGAATTTTCTAATAGGTTCAAGAGATTAAACTATCCTTCATCTGATTAAACTAGATATAAGGAAAACTATCGCTGTTCCTAACCGAAATCAAGCTCAACCGTTTATCTAATCATTTGAGGAAATCAATGCTTTTTTCCTAACCAAAAACAAGCACAACCGTTGATCTACTCATTTGAGAAATTCTTCAAGGTTTTATTTAACTACTCGAATTCTAAGCGTATTCCTATTATTTCATTTAATTATTAAAACTCCACTGATTCAGCCTAATCCCATCGGCCCATGGGTTAGCCACCACCTAATGATTGGAATCGGTAGAACTAGTCAATTACTCACCCACCCATAATTGAATGCCTTTCTTAACTTTTTCTTTTGAATACAGCTATACACACACTCCTCTTTAAAACTTTAACATATAAAATAATCTATTGACAAACAGTTATTGGTTATCAGATATCATAACTCAAAATTTCCATCAAGTCTCTTGTTTCTAAAAAAAAAGTATCACTCTGGACTCTCCATTGAGACCCTCTGGACAGCAACCAGATCGAGTAACACATTACAACAATCATTTCATCCATCATACAAACTAAAAATAGCCCGCCTTCCCCAAATAAATATTTTGAACTAACATATTTGTTCTTTTTCGTTTTCGCCTCTTCCAACAGAAAAGAAACCTAAGTGCAAGGAGGGAGCAGAGAAGGAGCACACACGGGAGGAAGCCGACCAAGAAAGAAGACTCGCTTTTTCAGAGGTGAGTCAGTTTGTCCTTTGCCTTGTCTCGTTCCTCAGATTTGTTTATGCTATTTTCTCTTTGCTTTTTGGGTTTGTCTCCGTCCTTTTGCTTCTGTGCACACGATTTTGGGTGAATGATTCTGACAGGGGTGACAGTGGGCCTTTTATAAGAACACATTGTCGGAGGTTGGTCCCTTTCAAAAAATTTTTTGCGCAGGTCGCGTGTAGAAACACGTGTAAAAGCGCGTGTATCCTATCTGCACAGTCTGTTCACGTGGATATACACGCGTTTCTGGATGGGTGTATACACGGGTTTCTGGACGGGTGTATACACGAGACTGCGTTTCCTGTTTCTATGGTTTGCAGGCTGATAGGTGACTTGAATGATGATATTTGTGTGAGTCAAGAGACAGCCCATGATGTACATGAGGATTATTTTTGCAGATTCTTTATGGATATTCTAGGTTCTTCATCTGATCCATTTGCGTACAGCAATTGGCTGATGGAGATGCTAAATCATTTTGGGCACCATCCTGGCCCAGTTGAGCTTACAGAGTACATGTATGCCCATCCCCCTCCTTCCATGCCTGGTGTCTATACCCCTACCGCGAGTATCTAGGGCACTCCAGTGCCGTCTATGCCTACGAGTCCCGACGAGACGGCATGCAGCTTCTCCTCTTCCACATCCACCGAGGAGACATACCTCGTCCCAGACACACTCATGCACACCCTCACAGCCACCATCACGTGCTCCCTCAGAGCCACCGTCACGTCAGGGCTCACAGCCACCGTCACGTAGACAATCCCCCAGTCGTGACTCCACCCGCAGTAGTAGGAAGAGTGGGAGTGGAGGATGCGGCGGGTGCTTTGGTGGGAGAGGTGGGGGAGGTAGTAGGGCACGCAGTGAGAGAGGAGATAGAGGGAGAAGAGTTAGAGGAGACAGTTCGGAAGAGGAGGAGATGAGAGAGGTGGAGGGAGTGATCTGCTATGATGTGACAGATAGGGGCGGGATAGTGATGGATGCGAGGGGGAGGGAGGTAATGGAGTACATGCGTGGGGTAGTATCAAACTTGTATAGAAATTGTTTTATTAAATTTAAAGATCAAAATAGCCGATTAGTTGGGGAGGTGATAGAGCCTGTACATAGTCGGTACCCAAATCCCCCACATGCTACATTCTCGGATGTATGGGGAAGGACGCGAATAAGGGAGATCTTAAGTAATAAAAGATCTCACCTTAAAAAACTCGCGTACGATGATGGGCTAAATGTAGCTGCGGGTGGCTATCCTGCCGAGAAACCTGCCACCACTGCGCACAAATGCGAGTGGAAGGAGGCAAAGAAACGAGCAGAGGGTGGCGTGAAGAGCAGGCAGCATGTGGAGGCACGACGAATCCAGATGGAGACCATTGGATCTTCGCATTTCGGATCTGGCGGCGTCGAGTCATGGGAGGCAGAGTTCGTAAGTATCTTGCCACTTTATTTGATTGTTTACTTAATTCATTGATTCTATGATTGTTTTAATCTTACAAATTGTGTTGATTATGATACAGCGAGGTTACGGGGAGGAAGCCCACAACCCACGATACTGCGTATGCTCGCTGGCATAGCAGACGTGACACGTGGGCGATCTCAGAGCCGAGGGACGTATTACGGACGCGCAGTTTGAGATGGCCATGAGACCATACGGTCGACAGGTACTTGAAAACTCTAAACGAATGATTTTGGTTTATTGAATTACATATATATATACTTATATACTATATATTACTTGAACAGGCACAAGCTGGTGATGATCCACCTGCCGCCACTGCAGAGGGTGGACGTGAGCACTACTCATCAGACATTCCGACCGATGTGAGCTCATCTGAGCATGGAGGGAGCACCGAGTCATCATTTGGGTCTGAGTAGTACTCAGACTTATAGTATCACATTCCATATTGAGGATGTGGTTGTATATATTTTTTTGTAAACTGAAGCCATGGGCTACTTCGAGATATGGACTCCCTTGTATATATGTGTGAAATTTTGATAGTAATATTGAATCGTGAATCGATAGTATTACATTCATGTCTGTCTTGAATCATGTATTGACAATGTATGCATTCATGTCGTTCTTGTCTTAATCTTTCTCGTGGATATGTTGTTCGTGGATGGTCTAATGCACCAAAAAAAAAAATCAAGAGAGTGTTATTGGGTGCTAGAATGCTGGAACAGCATTCAGGCACCAAATAGCACTCTTTGGATTTTTTTTTGGCTCTCTGTTCGCGTGTATAAACGCATCAAAATTGCTAAAAGTCACGTGTATATATGCAAAAAATCTATAAAACACGTGTGTATAAATGCGTCAAATCTGAGAAATACGCGTGTATAAATGCGTCAAATCTGAGAAATACGCGTGTATAAGCGCATCTAAAGTAACAAAACGCGTGTATAGACGCTTGTATCAACGCGTCTAAATTCATTTGAACTGACAGAACGGGTGTATACGCCCATGTATGAGCGCGTCTGAGCAGTCCTATACACGCGCTTTTACATGCATGTCTCTGGCCGCGATTATACACGGGCCCGTTACTTTTTTTCACAAGTCATTTTTAGCGGCTAGGAGCGTGGGTATGAGCCCGATCCCTTGTAGTGTTACTTGAAAAATGTATTTGCATGTGAAACCTATTTTTAAAGATTCTTTTATGTCAAGAATGCTAGAGGAAGCATTTTGACTATCTTTTGGAAAGAGGTCGTGGACCTGGGTTAAGAATGTTGCAATATCCAGATAGAGAGTCAAAGAAGGACATCTCGCGTGGCAAGGTCAGCCGAGGTCTTGACGAGCCTCAGTTTAGTTAAAATGGTGAGCTTTCGGTACGGTGGAGAGGGGCCAAGGAAGCGGCCCATGAGTGAAGTGCTAGGTCACCTACTATGAAGGATTCTAGAGGGTGCTTACCATACGGTGCGAGTACGGTGCTTGGGCTCTAGGTCACTTAAGATACCCACACATGCATCGAGGAAGAAAATGGAACATTGAGTTGAAGTTGTTTTTTGAACACGGGCCTGGATCGGGATGGTTGACCTTGCTGGTCTTCAACGGATAAGTCCATGGCTCCTTTTTGGTAAATTGGGTCTCGTTGGTTGATCCAGCTGATCTTCAACGGAGAGTCGATATGGATTTTATGGATAGAAATTGAAACATTTGGAACTTGGACCCTGGAACTGGAATACTGAAGATTATGATGGAAACATTATGGTTTTATTGCAATTTTGTCTTGAAAATAGTTGAATGAGAAAAGGCAATTTCATATTGGGTGCATAAGTGGTGTGTCTATTTAATATTTTTGCATGAGTGCTGGGTAGGGGGCCTCGAAACTCTTTTCCCTGGTACCTGAGACAAAACACAACCAAATTTTTATAAACAGGGATCCCACCAATACAGTGGTTGGGCGGTTGGCTAACCCATGGGCCGGTTGGGGTTAGAGGGATTGGTGGATTCCTACAATAAAGTTCAATTCTATTCAAGTTACAATAGTTTAAGTAAATCACGGGATAATTCTTGTTCTATGGGAAAGAATCCATGGATGTGCCTCACTTGAGGGGAAAAAAACGTTGACCTCTATGAACCAAGTGCAAGTTCCTCCCTTGATTCTTCCATGTGACCTACAGGTTTGGTTGGAATACAAAGGATAGTTAAGGCTCTTGACCCTGTTAGATAAATTTTTGTTAGAAGATTTTCTTGGAGGAATCGCTTATGCTTTCTGAGCAAGGAAAGTTTTTTCCAGGTTTGGTTTTGGAAGAGCCGCTATACTAGTCCCTTGCCCGGACATTCGTGGGTGAGGCCCTGAGTAAGTTGCTCTACCCTGCATAGTCATTATTCTACTACCTGTTTTTCAGTTAAACTACAGGGACGGGGTCTTACACTATCCTTAAGTTTGAAGGAAGTAGAAAGCAGAGTAACAATAAGAAAGAGAACAAAACAACAAGGCAAATGCAGAGAAAGTTAGAGCTCTTAATGATACCATTAGCACCAATCAAGCTAAGAGGTAGAGAATCGTGATTGCACACCAAGAGGTAATGGTGCAAGTCACCCAACAGCTATGAGACAGTCAAAGATTGCTTGCCAAAAGACTTCAAAGAATCACAGAAGCTCAAGGAAGGGAGGCTACTGCACGAGACATGCGCAAGAAGAAGTAACAAGGCACTTCGAGGAGTTGGACGCTCCCACCAGGATGGTCAGAGAAACTGCTATATCAAACCTCCTTAGTGCCAAGGACTCTTGTATCCAAAAATTAGAGTGTCAACTAGCCATACAATACTGAAGTCAAAGACAAGAACCTACAAATGAAATGCACCTACTCCTTGTGAGTGAGCCTCGGACATAGGTCAGTTGCTAGTAACTCCTCGGGCCCCTCCTCAAACTCTTACTCTTTTTTTGTCTATGCTAACCCTCTCATTGCTTCAATATGATATAAATCTTTTTGAGGACCTAAGCCTAGGAGGACTACCGCTCATTAAGCAAAATACTGAATGTGATGCTGATCCCACTATAATTATGGAAATTTTTTGGGGGGATGTAGTATTAACTAATCCTTAGGATATCTACTTTTATCCCTTACACCCAATTGTGCTAAACCTTCATAGTTGGTGTCGGGTGCTCCAAAACTCTCAAATCTTGGACAACAACGTCAAAAAATTAGACCGATTTGTTCCAGATGATATTCTCGACACACCGGCCAACTACGAGGTTGTAACGACCCAGATCTATCAATGGGTTATAAGCCATGGGTGGCTAGAAGTATACAACACTCACCAGGACTTAAACTTATGTGAATGTTCTTTATATCATCCTTTTGGTATTCTAAAACTCTATCATAACATCTACAAGCATCTAGAGGCAATGTTAACAAATGTCCTTTACACTTTTGATAAAACACATTGAATATCCTGACATAAGTCTCGAGGATATCACTGAGCTTCAATATTTTATGAAATCCCACAAACCTAGCTACCCACCCCCTAGCTCAGGCCGTGGTCAGGAAGAGACACCAACTTCATCATCTAACCCCACTTATCCTGTGTATTCCAATGTAGCTAGTAAACTACTTAATTAGTATCCTAATGCACTGCCTCCTAATAAGTCTCAAGAAGACTGCATTTTTTGTACTCTCCCTTCTCAACATATAGAATTTCCCACTAACACTCTTGCCCCTGACGGACACCTGACCCGTCTCCCCATGGCAAACTCAAGAGGTAAGTCATACTCGCCCACAGGACACAATTGAGTCTTTTACTGATGATACTATTCTAGAGTCCTTGTCTGGTGCAGAATATGAAGGATTTATAAGAGCTAGCAATCCACTGCTGCTAAAGCCAAAACTGATGTTCAAGGTGTTAATGAAAATAACACCATTTGAACCAACTCGGAGGGTTTTACCAAAGGCCTAGTCGGATGTCACACCAACAAAGTAATATTATTTACCATACCCTCTTTGAGCACCTTTCCTAGAATTAGAAGAACTGCTAGCTTTGGTGGCTGGAGAGGGCACCTTCTAGTCTAACGTGGCACAGTACACCAAGTAAGCCAATCCACAATTGGCTAACCTATGGAACTGAGAATGGTAACATTTATGATCAGTTATTCCTTTCGTAGGTGACGGAAGACTCACCCAGAGCAGAGGGGGGTATACAACAATTATCACAGATGATCCACACCCTAGGCTCAAAGATTTTGGCATACAGCCAGTCTGGAAAAAGGCATTCCTCACAATTCTAGAACACAACCATGAATATATGTGTGCGCCACCAACTCAATGAGTTGATCCCTTGTACATGCCACTAAAGTGGAGATGGACACCTCTAGAATTTCAAGAGGCCAAGTAGCAGCGAGATTCACATGTCTGTTATAACTTCCCAATCTTCATGCCAGCTACATTTACAAACATAAGGGAATAAAGAAAGTACTAGATGCTGAATTGGATACAGGCATGGCGCTGTATCCCGGAGACCCAGCAATAGTGGCTAGTGTTAGATTCTTAAAATTGCTCATGGTCCTAATTGATCAACCCAAGGGAATGCTATGATGGGTATGATGCTGAGCAGCTGCTGTTTGACATGAATTAATCACCCTCTGATAGAGGAATGATGTTGTACTATCATCGCCTAAGGTGTCTTCCTATCTACATGCATGTCACATTCGAAGACATGGTCGAATGATGCTGAGCAGCTGCTGTTTGACATGAATTAATCACCCTCTGATAGAGGAATGATGTTGTACTATCATCGCCTAAGGTGTCTTCCTATCTACATGCATGTCACATTCGAAGACATGGTCGACTCGAGATCACACTCAACATTTAGAAAAACCCTAAAAAATATTCAATCACGTCGTAACTTCAACCGTCATCATGAGTTCAGTGACCAAGTCTTTCGACCTCAGTAATAGGTTCTGAGGACAAAACCTACATCAATTAGGGGGGATGTTAATCCCATTTTGGATTAATAAGTATGCTCTTCCAATTGAGGAAATTAATAAGTGTCATGCTACAAAGGAACTATAAAAGTTATACATTATGAGATATTGGCCACCCTAGGACTTAAGTAATTTTTGGGCACCCAAGGGTGAATAAGGGTCAATTGTATATAAGGAATTTTCTCGTAATAATGAAAGGACACAATCCTTCTTTGTGTTATTGAGATCTCTTCTTTGTGTCTTGAGAGAGATTGAGAGACAGCATTCTAGCACTTGTGCCTCTTCTATGCTTGTATGTTGCATGCTTGTGTTGGAGAGTGAGAGAGAGTGATTGCTTTATGATATGGTGCGAGTGACTCTATGGTGGTAGCGTGGAGGTGGAGCTTGGAGGATTGGAGATTAATAAGTGAGCTTGAGGCCTCAAGGGACTCAAGTTTGAAGTATTGGTAAGTGCCCTATGACAATTGTGTTCCATTGCTCTTCCCTTAGGTGAATGCATTGAGCTGGAGGCCTCAAGGGACTCAAGTTTGAAGTATTGGTAAGTGCCCTACGACAATTGTGTTCCATTGCTCTTCCCTTAAGTGAATTCATTGAGTTCCCTCTTAGACGTGTGGTAGCCCATAACAGACACCAAGATCCTAGCTCCAAGGGAACCTATCAAACCTGCTCCTATCCTCAGTCCATCAGCTGACACCTTTGGACACCTATTCACACTCCAAACTCTCCAATTTGACCTAGCTAACCTCTCAAGCTGTCCTCCCAGCTCATAGTAACCGGCAATATATTCATATAATAGAATGGAATCTCCGTGGAAGATCAGCAAGATCAACCCACAGATCCATATAAAAGAGCCATGGACTCATCCGTTGAGGACCAGCAAGGTCAATCAACCAGATCCATGCCCGGTTTTAGAAAACAACTCTTACTCCTTGTTCCAATATCTTCCACGACGCACGTGTGGGTATCTTTGGTGACCCAGAGCCCGAGCACCGTATGGTCAGCACCCTCTAGGATCCTTCGCAGGTGACCTAGCGCTTCACTCATAGGCTGCTTCCTTGGTCCCTCATCCACCGTACCGGAAGCTCACCATTTAAATCGAACCGAGGCTGGTCAAGACCTCGATCGACCTTGCTACGCGAGACGTCCTCCATTGACTCTCCGTCAGCAGTTGCAACTTTATCAGTTCGGTCTTCATGACCTTAATCCTCAAGACGGTCAAAATGCTTCTCCAGCATTCTTGACATAAAACAGTCATTTACAAACAGTCACAAAATACAGTTTCTATAACGAACTCTTGTCTTTCCATATTATCCACTCTCGGACCACATTACTTATTCCACATTCCATTCAATGTGTACTCGTTCTCATCCATTCACTCATATAGACTACACATTATCTCACATACACCTTCATATTCATTATTCTACATACATATCCATGTTCGTACGTCCACATCATACATCCAATTTCACATTCATACATACGCATCTACATGCATACATCCACATCCACATTCATACATCCATACCTCCATTTCCACATCCACACATCCACATTCATATTCATACATCCACATTCACATGCATACATCCATTTTCACATCCTCATTCATACATCCACATTCACATACATACATCCACATCCGTATCTACATCTATACATCCACATCCACATCCACATTCACATTCATACATATACATCTACATGTATACATCCATTTTCACATCCTCATTCATACATACACATCCACATACATGCATACACATTCGTATCTACATCCATACATCCACATCCACATCCACATTCACATTCATACATATACATCTACATGTATACATCCACATCTCATTCATACAACCATATTACATCCATTCTCGTCCTAACACATCCCATATACATCTTAACACATCTTAACTCATCTTAACACATCTTATCACATCTCATACACCTCTTATCACATCTTATCACATTTCATATCTTTTTTAAGAGAATTCTTATATTTGATATAAGATTTCTCTACACATTTATTTATGCATAAATTCCATTTAAGAAGACTAACACTTTCGAAATTAAAATCAATCTTTTATGCATCTTCTTATGCATAAATTCAATTTGGTAGGAATTACACTTTTAGAATAAAAGAATTTCTCTTATGCATCTAAGTTATGCATAAAATCCATTTATGATGAAAATCACACTTTTAGTATAAAAAGAATATCTTTTATGCATACCTCTATGCATGAAATCCAAATATAATAAAAGTAACACTTTTATAATAACATAATCAACTTTTATGCATACCTCTATGTATGAAAATTTAAAATGATAAAAGTAACACTTTTGATAAAAAAAATTTCCTTTATGCATACTTCTATGCATGAAAATTAAAAATGATAAAAGTAACACTTTTGATATAAAAAAAATTATCCTTTATGTATACTTCTATACATGAAAATTAAAAATGATAAAATTAACACTTTTGATATAAAAAATTTTCCTTTATGCATGCTTCTATGCATGAAAATTAAAAATGATAAAAGTAACACTTTTGATATAAAAAAATTATCCTTTATGCATACTTCTATGCATGAAAATTAAAAATGATAAAAGTAACACTTTTGCTATAAAAATTTTTCCTTTATGCATACTTCTATGCATGAAAATTAAAAATGATAAAAGTAACACTTTTAATATAAAAAAGTTATCTTTTATGCATACTTCTATGCATGAAAATTAAAATTGATAAAAATAACACTTTTGATATAAAAATTTATCCATTATGCATACTTCTATGCATGAAAATAAAAATGGTAAAAATAACACTTTTGATATAAACATTTATCCATTATGCATACTTCTATGCATGAAATAAAAATGGTAAAAATAACACTTTTGATATAAAAATTTATCCATTATGCATACTTCTATGCATGAAATAAAAATGGTAAAAATAACACTTTTGATATAAAAATTTATCCATTATGCATACTTCTATGCATGAAATAAAAATGGTAAAAATAACACTTTTGATATAAAAATTTATCCATTATGCATACTTCTATGCATGAAATAAAAATGGTAAAAATAACACTTTTGATATAAAAATTTATCCATTATGCATACTTCTATGCATGAAATAAAAATGGTAAAAATAACACTTTTGATATAAAAACTTATCCTTTATGCATGATATTAAAATTCAATTTCTCCATGATTATAATGAAATTCTTTCAATTAATCTAGGATGATAATTCCTAGAATATGGTAGGAAGTCCTCTTTTTATGCTTTGAATGAAATTATTTTATGCATAATTTTTATAAAAGTTTTGCCATAGCTCCGCTGCTATGACTGATAAATCTCAATTTTTCTAAGGGATAAAGCTTATCATTAAGAAAATAATTAAAATGATCTCTAATTGGATCATTAATCCATAATGGATTGAATCATCAATATACATAAACTAAAAGCATAGAAAAAAGCCATTAATTTGGCCTCAAGCATAGCTTAATCTTGGGTTAAGGAAAAGCTTATGAAAAGCTTGATTTGGATTGAGAATGGGTCATGAGTATGACCATTTCTTGAGTGAGAGAGAGAAATCACATAAAAACCATTAGAATTTAAACATAAATAGAAATTAACTTCAATAGCATTTGTTAAATTATGTAACTTTTCACTACTATTCACCAATTAACTTCAATAGCATTTAAAAAACCATACCAATTAAGCTTCTCAAGCTTGAGAGGGGTTGAGAAGAGAGAAACATTGAGAAATTATAGGAAAGATCAATATTCACTAATTACCTTACAAATTGCTTGATTCTTTGTTCACGGTAGAGGCCCCCAACCAATCAATTGGTTAAGTATGTTGATGGAGCCACTAATGGGGATTGAAGAAAGAGGGAAGCTCCAAAAACTAGTGAATTATTAAATGAATTCACAGTTCTTGGCTTAGGTGGAGTAGAGTAACGATGCATAAACACTATATATTTTTCAACAAGGGGGAGGCTTCTATTTATAGGAAAAATTGAGCTCCTAACCAAACAAACTGATTCTAGAATTTTCCAAATCAGTTTGGTCAATTTTTGACCATTTTTAGGTCAGTTAAGCTAACTTTTTGGAACTAGACTTGAATTAGGAGAGAGGAGAGATGGAATATCTCAATTTTTATGAGTTTAAAACTCATTCAAGCATGTGAAATATGCACCTCCTTTAAAGAACTCCCCTTCCTTACATATGTCATATTTTTAATATTGCTCATAGTTTTTTACTAATAAACCTTGTATATTTTCAACTCTTCATCTTATGTGAAATATGCACCTCCTTTAAAGAACTCCCCTTCCTTACATATGTCATACTTTTAATATTGCTCATAATTTTTTACTAATAAACCTTGTACATTTTCAACTCTTCATCTTATGTGAAATATGCACCTCCTTTAAAGAACTCCCCTTCCTTACATATGTCATACTTTTAATATTGCTCATAATTTTTTTCTAATAAACCTTGTACATTTTCAACTCTTCATCTTATGTGAAATATGCACCTCCTTTAAAGAACTCCCCTTCCTTACATATGTCATACTTTTAATATTGCTCATAATTTTTTACTAATAAACCTTGTACATTTTTAACTCTTCATCTTATGTGAGCATTTACTCATTTTTGGGTATCTTCTTTTACAAATTGGATTTATCTCCTCCCTCTACATGGATTGATGCTATTGGCCCATAGGAACCTTAATTGGACCATAATCTAAAAATTTCTAAAAATCTAGACCCTTAGGCTAAGGTCCTTTATACACATTTCCAATTAATTCCAATTGCACATTGGAAAGTTCTTTTTTGAATTTCTGTTTCAGGAAAATTTATTTTAATAAGATGAGATAATTTTCTATCCAGAAATATTAAAAATCTAAATATTCTCTCTCTAGAATATTTTCTCTCTCTAGGTTAAAATAGTTAGAAACAAGGTCTTTTATATTTCTGAAGAGGGATTGATTATAGGGGAAGATGCTGGACATTTTGAGAGGCTGGGGAGGAATCTTACATTCTCTCCCACTTGAAAAACGCGAGATGCCCTCATCTCGCAAACTGGGGGTAATTTCGCAAGATGCACAAGTATGAGACTGAGAGAAATTTTTTAATTAAGATTAACCACCAATTAAAAAAAGTCTCAAGAGAGCAAGATTCAAGATAAGAACAAGATTTAAACTTTATTCATTCTCGGAACTTATACAGTAAAGATAGAAGAACTCTTTACACTTCCATAAGCCCGTCCATCATATGATCACAAAAGCAGCACTCACAAGCTGCGCACGTATAAGGTAACTCATCTATGGGAATGATTCTGTTGGTTATTGCCGCGCCTATCTCAGTGGTATGAGGTGTTCTAACAAAAGGACCTCTGAGAGGCAAGCCAAAAAGGGGGTAAAGGCATATCTTCTGATGAGGAAGAAAACACACCAGTAAGAAGACCCGCTCAGAAAACCCAAGATGTCTTGATCTCATGGCGCAGTAGTATCGGGGACCCAAACCCAAGGCTTCGATAACCATGGCCAAGCGGACATTGTTACGAAAGTGCTGCTGACCCCAGGGTGTTACCCTAGTTATGTCTTGATAGGTCCGCCATTTGGTCTGAGCTACAGAAGCTCCCAAGTGAGGAAAAAGTGAGCGCTCATACTGTTCTATAAAATCCTTCTTCACAGACTCACTTGCGTCTTGAAGGTGAGGAATCATTATGGATAAAACTAGTTCCTGTTGCCAAGCCATGAAGGAGATTAAGAAGAAGGGAGATTGATGGACGTAAGATTACTGCGAGCGATAAGTAAAAGTTACGACTTAAATAAAGAAAGGAGTTAGCGTAATCTAGAAGCCAACGGTATCTTGCCACTGAAGTTTTACCATCTTTCCATGATTTGGGTTTGGCACAAATTTCTATAGAAGGCATTAAGAACTTTGAGATGAGGAGATAAAAGAAGCTTGTAGGCTAAGTCACCTACTTTCATTGAATTCATATATAAGGCTCACAATATCTGGGGGATAAGTTCTTATACTCCCCAAGAGATAAAGAACTTCTTTTGGGTCGTACTCGAATGAAAACCAAAACCTTGGTATCCAAAACACCGATTTTCACTTCTGAACTCATTGTTCTGAATCCTTAAAACAGGCGTGACTCCTGGGAAGTATTCTAGGGAAAGGGTCTTCCTTTTTTTAAACAGAATCTTTCTTTTATTTTAGAGAGGGAATAATTATAAGATCAAAAAGGGAGATTCTTACTCCTGTATACCTCTAAGGCTGGGGGAGGAATCTTACATTCTACCCCACTTAAAAGGTGCAAGATGTCCTCATCTCGCAAGTAGAGGACAACTCTTTTGCTTAAGATCCAATTTATTCTGGGGTTCCTTATATTCTGGTCAATCCAACAGAATATGGGGATAAATATCCCTTATATAGAACTCATCATTAAATAACAATTCATTCAGATCATATCATTCATATCTTTAACACGATAATGGTCCATTAGACCGAAAAATTTCTTTCTAAACATTCCTCCACGGGAATTTAAGTTAAGCAAGTTCTCAATTTGTCATCCCTTAACTTGATCTACCGTCTCAAGTATTAACAGTAGCAATTTGACAGCACAATCCACTAATCTCATAGTGATTTGCTGAATCATTTTTATCATTTATCATTACAGGGACTCGTCCCAATCATCCTCATTGTGGTTTTGCTCAGGTTATTATATTTCAACTAAATTTCAAAAATCATCATTTTTCAATCAGAATCCAAATCAATTCATCAGTTCTCAAATAAAATTAAAATCATATCAACCACATTCGAAATCATCATCTGGATAACATTAACGCTTATAATTTCAAGTCTTAGATTTACTCGTATATACTGCCGGTAAAGAGCTGCAGTTATACCCTCGGTATATACGGGTCGTCATAATACTTGGAACTATAAGGTAAATACCATCATGTCTAGGCCTCAAGCAAGTCAGGGTTCCATACAATTGCGGTACTTCCAATTGAAGACCCCATTACTAATTTACGAATTTCAATTTGAATTAATAATTTATATAAATTATATCACACAATTACAACCTTTTTGTGTTTCTTGATAAATTTTTGACATATTTGGCTTCTCAGTTGATCTTTATTAGCCAATTGCTCTGATGATTGTATCCTGTGACGTCAAAATACTCTTCCAAGGCTTCCACCCATTTCTCCACAGCCTCACCCAGGTTCTCCCCTTCTCCTTTGAAGGGTCCTGGCTGAGACCTATGAAGAGCCTTGCGAACATCAAGGTCAAGCTCGTCATCTTTAGAGACAGGGTCTGGCTGACGACCACGATTTCCTCGTCTCATGATTCTGCCAAAATTTATATATTATTAAATTTTTATTTTGATATTATTCACGAGATTCTAAGACTTAAGAGTTTGGAAAACAATTTCTTATACAAGCCAAGATCTTAATGGAGATCTATGACATATGTCCGATAACAGATTTTTTTTTCTTTATCAGCAGAGCAGATCGTTCGCCATAAACAATCATTTATCCAACAGGAATTTATTAACCGAAAAACGTTTCTTTATTTATATAAAAGTTGCAATATGTACATAGAGAAACTCGGCTCTGAGTTCAAAATCTCCTCAAAAGACATATAAGAGGACCGTACTGGGCCATAGTCATGCCCTGTTACATAAGTTCTCTAACTGCGAAGGGAGCTATTATTTTCTCCTTAGGGATAAATCGACTAAGGAGTCTATAAACTCGGCAAGCAAGTCTGAAATTTTGAGGCATTGAAAGATATAGAATGACACCACGCGTCATTTTCAGCTTTATCAAAATCATGGCCAATGAGAGGTTCTACCTCAGCATTGCACGCCGGTTGTAAGAGCCGTGGATATATAGCCCTGCAACCCACTTATGCTGTTGTCTCTCCACTAGGTTAGGAAAATATAATTCCTCGAAATGGCGTGCGAGTCTTGCTCGGCTTGTTCGTGTCGAAGCGGAAGAGATGAGATGCTCGAAGGCAAATGCAATCATATCTTGAGATTGGGTGAGGTCGGGAATACCAGATAAATGGGGAACTTCCATCTATAAAAACAATGTCTTTGATTAAAATTTCTTCATTAAAGAAGCTTACGGAATGAAAATACATTATGAAAATGCTGTTTCTGAATTCTTATTACCAATTTCAGATAAGAATTTAATTATCTTTATTAGCTTTCAAAACCTGCTCTGATACCAACTGTGAGATCCCGGTCTCCACCGCGCAACGGATTCGGGTTACTAGCAGCGGAAGTAGCACATCATGCGCGGGTAGGGGTCTCACACTCGGGGCCTCGCCCACGGATATCCGGACAAGAGACTAATCCGTCGGTTTGTCCAAAACCGAAACCGGAAAAACTTCCTTTACCCGGAAAGCACGGGCGATTCCACCAGGATAACTCTTTACTCTAACGTAGTCAAGATCATTACTGATCAAACTGATCTGACTGCACCTTTAACGGTACTTGGTCAAATCAAGGAAGAAACTTGCACTTGGATCATTGGGATCAACGCTTTTTTCCCCATCAAGAGGCACAGCCGTTGATTCCTATCCATAGAACAATTTCTATCTGGGATTTACTTCATCTATCGTGATAATAGAAATTAAATCTCGATTTACGGATCCATCAGTCCAGCCTAACCCCATCCAGTCCCATGGGTTAGCCAACCGCCCAACCACTGTAGTGATGGGATCCAATTAAGAATTTGGTTAGGTTTTGTCCCGGGTACCAAGGAAAAGAGTTCCAAGGCCCCCTAGTCGGAAGTTCATGCAAACATAAAACTAGTCACACCACTTACACACCCAATATGAAATTGCCTTTTTCTTAGCATCAACTAGCTTTAAAACAATCCTTTAATAAAACCATTATGTCATTGATGACAATCCTCAAAGTCTCTGGTTGAATCCTTATTTCAAGTCATTCTTTCATCGGTGTACTTATGGCATCATTGGCAACCAGAACGCTCACCACCTGTTCTCTCAGGGGCCTTTTCCATAGTTCCTAGCTCATAGTAACCGGCAATATATTCATATAATAGAATGGAATCTCCGTGGAAGATCAGCAAGATCAACCCACAGATCCATATAAAAGAGCCATGGACTCATCCGTTGAGGACCAGCAAGGTCAATCAACTAGATCCATGCCCGGTTTCAGAAAACAACTCTTACTCCTTGTTCCAATATCTTCCACGACGCACGTGTGGGTATCTTCGGTGACCCAGAGCCCGAGCACCGTATGGTCAGCACCCTCTAGGATCCTTTGCAGGTGACCTAGCGCTTCACTCATAGGCCGCTTCCTTGGTCCCTCATCCACCGTACCGGAAGCTCACCATTTAAATCGAACCGAGGCTGGTCAAGACCTCGATCGACGTTGCTACGCGAGACGTCCTCCATTGACTCTCCGTCAGCAGTTGCAACTTTATCAGTTCGGTCTTCATGACCTTAATCCTCAAGATGGTCAAAATGCTTCTCTAGCATTCTTGACATAAAACAGTCATTTACAAACAGTC